>NW_022196900.1:19393210-19430917 GCF_008632895.1 Mastomys coucha | reverse complement strand
CCCCCCCCCCCCCGCCTCTATGAAGGTGCTCTGCCACCCATCCACCCACTTCTGCCTTCCTGCCCTGGCATTCCCCTACACTGGGGCATCGAACCCCCACAGGACAAAGGGCTGCTCCTCTCACTGATGTCCAACAAGGCCATCCTCTGCCACCTATGTGGCCGGAGCCATGGGTCCCTCCATGTGTACTCTTTGGTTGGTGGTCCAGTCCCTGGGAGCTCCAGGAATCTGCTTGGTTGACACTGTTGCTCCCCTGACAGGACTTCAAACCACCTTAGTTCCTTCAGTCCCTTCTCCAACTCCTCTACTGGGGACCCGGAGCTCAGTCCAATGGTTGACTGTGAGTATCTGCCTCAGTACTGATCAGGCTCTGTCAGAGCCTCTCAGGAGACAGCCATATCAGGCTTCCTTCAGCAAGCACTTCCCTGCATCCGCAATAGTGTCCAGGTTTGATGACTTGTATATGGGATGGGTCCCCAGGTAGGGCAGTTTTTGGATGGCTTTTTTTTTTTAAGATTTATTTATTTTATGTATACAAGTACTCTATCTGCATGCACACCTATATATTACATATGGTTATGAGTCACCATGTGGTTGCCAGGAATTGAACTCAGGATCTCTGGAAGAGCATCCGGTGCATTTAAACACTGAGTCATCTCTCCAGCCACCTCAACTTTTTAAAAAGAATATTTAGGAATAGTCCTAACCATGGAAGTAAAGAATCTCTAGCATGAAAACTTCAAAGCTCAAAGAACAAGAGAAAGATCCTGAGAATGGGAAGACGCCTCGTTTTCATTGGTTGGTAGAATTAGTATTGTGAAGATGAGAGTTTTGCAAAAGCTATTTATAGATTCAATGACATCCCAATCAAAATCTCCACCTAATTTTTCAAAGAAATAGAAAACCATATCCTAAAATTCACACGGAACCCTAGAAGACCCTGATGGCCACACCAATCCTAATGAGCAAATGCTAGAAGGATTTCTATTCTAGATCTTAAGTTACGTTACAGAGACATAGCAATAAGAACAATATGCTACTGCCACAAAAACGGACATGTGGACCAACTAAACAAAATCAAAGACCTAAACATAAGTACATGCAACTTCAGCTATTTAGTATCTGACGAAGATGCCAAGAACATAAGCTAGAGGAAAAAAGTACCTTCAATAAATGGTGCTGGGAAAACTGGATGTCCACACACAGAAGCGTGAAATTAGACCCAGGTCTTTCACCTTGCACAGAGACTAACTCCGAAGGAATCACAGGCCTAACCCCGAAACACTGAAGAAAAGACATATTTTTTAGAAGATGTTCACTACACACCAGGAGCTACCTTTAATCCCTTAAAATATGTTTCTCTTTTAATCCAACAATGATTTCCATGAACAATCACTATTAACCTTAAGTGTGTACTTTCCAGACAAATATTAAATGATTGAAAAATGTTCATTCTCAGCACAATGGGCACCTAGTTCACACAAGTTCTGCTTGCATCTTTTTAGGGAGCCGTGGCACATTTGTAGAGCTGGGGCTTTGCACAGTTTTGTTTGTTTTTATGTTGAGTTCTTCTCATGTCTTCACAGTCTTCATGCAGCAGACCAAGAAGGAGCCTTGGGAAGCAGCAATTCAAAGCTTAACAGGGTTCCAAGACAGTCAGTGTGGTAACGCTGTTTCTGGGAGCTGATGAGACAGGACCAGGACGGTACTCCACCAGGGCAGACCTCATTTCTACTACCCATTCCCAAGAACTCCACCGAGCTGTTTCTTCTTCCTCTGTGAGCCATCTTGCCTCACCTAGATAACTCCCCTTGGCTTCCTATCCTCTACGCTGAACCCTCATGGCTTCTCTTTCCCAGCCTCTTCTATTTTGTTACCTTGAGAGCCGTGAATTTTAAATGTGATGCTGTTTTTTGGATTTCCAGCTGGGGCTTCTGCAAATGCAGAACTCTGGCCTTTATTCCAGACTTAAAGGCAGCTGACTAAAGATGAGGCTGTAGGGATCTACATCTTAAGCCAGGAGCTCAGTAACTGCTTTTGCACAGTCAAATTTGATAACCAATAGAGAACAATTAGAGTATTGTGCCTTCCAGGAAACCTAAATATTTTATGAAAATGGTCACTTTATACCAGAGACTGTTAATTAAAAGAAGAAAAACATCTCCTATAGTAGTGACCCTGGCTCAGATTTTATATTAAAATCCTGGAGGTGGGATTTAAATTAAAACCCCTGCCTGAGCCACACTTGAAGCCAACTAAGTCAGTTTCCAGAGGTCAGACATTTAAAGCAATGACATAGCATTTCTTTAAAATGGCTGTTTCTGGATGATTTCCACCTATACTTATAAACTACAGTTCTGCAGAATGGAGAGGAACAGGCACAGAACACAAGAGCAAGCGTTCTGGAATGCAACCCACAGGAATCACCTGATCTTACTAGAACCCGGGTGAATGAACCTGGGAGTTGAATGGTGTACAAAATTTGTGTTTTGTGTTTCTGTTTCTTGTTTTGTTTTGCTTTGTTTTTGTCTTTGTTTTGATTTGATTTTACCCAGGGTCTCACTAAATAACCCAGGCTGATCTTGAATTTGAGTTCCTCTTGAGAGCATAGGCATGCGCCACGATACTCTATGGGAATTTTTATTTGTAAACAAGTAGCCAGGTTCCTAGACCATACTCCAATAAGTATCAAGGCATGCGATTCCTCATTCCCAAATTTTGCTACCTTCCAGAAACAACAGAGGGACTTTCCAGTAGCTTAGGGTACACTCTAAGACCAGTTAAATAAGGATCTCTTTGAGTGGAATTAGACATCTGTAGGATTTTTGTTTTTAAACTTTCCAGGTAAGTGCAATACACAGCACAGGCTGTGAACTGGTGCAGAAGAGAATCAATGAATCAATAGTAAATCTTAAAAGACACAAACAGATTGAACCTCGAGGAGCAGTGGAGATTGAGCTCTTGATTGATGATGACAAACTGATGTCATCACCGAATTTAAAAAAAATTGTTTTACTTGACTAATGGGGAATTATATTTCCCCTTAAGCCTCACACATACCTAACAATACACACACACACACACACACACACACACAGTTATTTTCATCATATCTGGGGTGAGCTTCATGGCTGGTTTCCTGTCATATTCCATTTTTTTTTGCTCACACATGGCCTATGCTGATTTTAAGATGGGAAACCTAGAGAACTGAACACATGAATTCTGTTTAGAACAAACAACTTGGTGCTCATGGAAACAAGCTAGCAATACTGTCTAAGAAAGCTTTCTGGAATGGTCCTCTCTGCTTACAATTGTTCTAAGTTATCAGCTCTGGGAGCATCCAAAGAGGCTGGATGCTCATGAGGGTGACGACATGACAGGGCTGTTAGACAGGGGTTTCAGGATTCCACTTCTTGCTTGACTCCTTGGGGACATCTGTCCTACCTCCTCTTCCCATGATCTAAGAGAGGATAGTGCTTTTCAATAGGAAGGCCTAAAAATAAACTCATATCAGCACTATGTCATCTGGCCTCCACATTTTCCCAGTGTGTGAAGGGTGTTGCCTAACATGTTAGTCAGCTTTACTTTGCTATGACAACATGTTTGAGAGGATCAGATCCGAGTGTTTTAGTTAGGGTTTTCATTGCTGTGAAGAGACACCATGACCAAGGCAAATCTTATAAAGGCAAACATTTAATTGGGGCTGGCTCACAGTTTCAGAGTTTCAGTCCATTATTATCAGGGTGGGAAGCACGGCAGCATCCAGGCAGACATGGTGCTGGAGGAGTTGAGAGTTCTACATCTTGAACTGCAGGCAGAAGGGGACTGGATTCCATGATGGGTGGAGCTTGAGCGTAGAAGACCTCAAAGCCTGACCCGACAGTGACACACTTCCTCCAACAAGGCCACACCCACTCCAACAAGCCCATAATTCCGAATAGTGCCACTCTCCATGGCCAAGCATTCAAACACATGAGTCTACAGGGGTCAAAAGTATTCAAACCAACACATCAAAGAAAGAAATTTTATTTTGGCTCTTAGTTTTAAAGGTTTCAGACCACAGTCAGCTGTCTCTGTTGATGAGGCTAAGTGTCATGGCAGAAGGATGCTGAAGGAAGTTGCAGAGAGAATGGGGCCAAAACAAGATCACATCACTAATTATATCCCACTTCCTAAATTACTATCACTCCCAATAGACTACCAAGTTATAAAATTGAAGCTTTTATAACCATTGACTTCTCCAAAGTCCCATGTCTGAGTCTTGCTGCATTAAGATCCAAGGCCTTTACACATAAGCCTTTAGGGACATGTTAGATTCCAAGTATTTCACCTTAGTTTTTTAACTGAACCTATTGTTTTTCTTGTAATGTTATTCCAGGACATGATGAAATCAGACAGTTCTTATTTGGTGGTTTTGTTTGTTTGTTTTATTTTGCATGTGTGTGTGTCCTATAGGATATAGCACACATACTTCCTCACTTCCTTGCCTTTCTAAGTCTTCTGGGTTCTGTCTTGAGGTAGGTCTTGGCCTTATGGACATGATCTCTTCTTCTCAGAAACAGACTGATGAAGATCATCTGCTCCCAGGAGAGTCCTCTGGGAGAAAGAAGATGGACATAAGGCTGCACATGAACTCCTCACTGAGGATATCATTCTGGAAACCTATAAGCAGAGGAAGCACTTATCAATTCAAATAGCTAGACTTGGATAACCTCTGAGAATCTTATTGCTTCTTCTAAGACAGCTGGGGGCAAGGGTGCTTGGCCCTGTGTCCTGTGGTTAGATGTCCATTTCTACTTTCAGTCGGGTTATTCCCAGCCATGCTGAGACACAGCCTTTCTGACATGCATGGGACAGAACCCTATCTGCAAAGCCTCTCCTGGCTCCTTCTGGGTTCACTGTCCTTTTCTCCATTCCTAGTTCTCCTAAAACTTTTCTTGGTTTCCTATTCTCTTGAGCTCAGAATCCCCTCTCTATTTGAAAGAAGTCAGAGGAGAGCTCTGGAGATATTCCACACTTGAACATGAGTTAGCATGTTTGGAACATGTGTGAGTCAGATCTACATCATTGTGACACAGTAGCTGCTGTAATCAACTTATTACAAACAAAGGATTTAGTTTGTTTCAGATGTGTTAGCCCATGGTCACTTAGCCCAGGTGGCTTTGGGACTGTGGCACCATGGTACACCATGACAGGGACTCATGCAAAAGGATGACGGGAAGAAAGCAAAGATAAGGTACAGGAAATGGCTAGAGTCTCAATATACTCTTTATGAACATGCCTTAACTAAGGAGTTTTCTTCCATAAGGCTCTCTTTCCCTCTCTCCCTCTCTCCTTCTCTCCCTCTCTCCCTCTCTCCCTCTCTCCCTCTCTCCCTCTCTCCCTCTCTCCCTCTCTCCCTCTCTCCCTCTCTCCCTCTCTCCCTCCTTCCATTCTGAAGGTTTCACCAGCCGCTGATAAGACCACAGGCTTGGGCAAGTGTTTAACACATAGGCTTCCACGGGACATTACACATCCAAACAAGAGCACTGACTACTGAAGATTCAGGGAGAGGTAATACTGGGGACAGAGGCTTTAACTGAAACGAATCCATTTTCTACTTCTATAACAGAATACTAATTTATGAAAAAATTATTTCTGACAGTTCTAGTGGCTAGAAAGGTCTGCTCCTTTAATCTCAGCATAGTGGAGACAGAAGCAGGTTAATTCTGGGTTCAGGGCTAACTGGAAAGCTAGTTCTAGGCTAGCCAAGACTACATAGTGATATCCTATGTCAAAAATAAATAAATAAATAAATAAATAAATAAATAAATAAATAAATAATAGGCTAGGAAGCACAAGAATATGGTGTCAGCATTTGGTGAGGGATTCCCTTTCTGGCTAAATCATAACAGTGGAAATACACAGGCAAATTATACAGGCATGAGTTTTATGGAGGTCTACATGAGAATGGCATTCATAGGCTCTTATATTTGAATGCTTGGTTCCAGGTTAGTGGAACTATTTGGGAAGAATTAGAAGGTGTGGCCTTGTTGGAGGAGGTGTATTACTGGAGATGGGCTTTCAGGGTTCAAAAGCCCACACCATTGTCAGTTTGCTTTCTCTTCCTCTGCCTCCTACTTTGAGATAACGGTGTAAGCTCTCAGCTACCTTACCAGTGTTATGCCTGAGTCCCTACTGCTGTGCTCCCTACCATGGTGGTCGTGGACTCTAACCCTTTGGAGTTTTGAACCCCCAAATAAACTCTTTTTAAAAATGTTTCCTTGGTCATAGTATTTAATAACAGCAATTGAAAAAGTAATCCAGATATACACATAGAGTGGGGGAGAAGAGGGAGGAAAGGAGCTGAGAACTCACTTTCAATAAAATCAATCTTATGATAACTAACCAAGAAATACAAAAATAACATTAAAATTAATCCATTCTATTAGTTATTAAGTAAATAATAATCAAGCTACAAACTGTAGAGCCTGAGAGGTTAGGTATATAAGAAGGCATTGGGCGGGGGGGGGGGGGGGGGGGGGGACGTGGATCTCCCTGGGAGGGAGCAAGAGAATAGATTTAATGGGTGGAATGGGGACAAGGGGATGGAAATGAGGGATCAAGATGAGGAAGAAAATGCCTGGAGAGACATCTAGAATTGGGAAGAACTTGAGGGGTAGTATGGAAACCTAGTGCAGTGGAAACTTCCTAAAATATATTAAGACAATCCTAATGAAGTCTCAGAATAATGGGGAGACGGAATCCCAGCTGGGCATCTCTTATTACCAAATGAAGCTTCCCGTAACAGTACTGTGTTAAATCCAGTTGAGTCACTGGGCAAAGGGGTTTAATAAAAACCCCCAAACAACCCAGGGTGTCACCAAGACAATAGATTGCTCTCCACAACCTGACAGCAAGGCCCCATTCCTAATGACAACACCCACAGAACTCATTGAACATGAAACGATTAAGCTGGTGCCTACATAGAACCTACACTCCTATGTTGTAGTGTCTTTGGTACAGGAAGGTAATCTGAATGCTATCAAAAGAGAAACATAAACACCAGACTAGCCACAAACCTTTTGATCCACAATGGTGTCCTGCTTGCAAACTATGCTAGGCCGACAGTGGCACAAAGCTTATGGGAGTAACGAACCACTGTCAGATTTGATTCAAGGCCCACTCCATGGGATGGAAGCCATACCTGACATTGCCTGGGTAGCCAAGAGGCAGAGAATAGACACCCTAGAGACCTAGGGTGAAACCAAATACTGCTTGCCTTAACAACAAGTGGTGATAAAATGACTGACTCCCCGTGATATTCTGCTGCACTCAAAAATCAGTGGGAGGGCAGAATCCTCCAGAATGAGAACAATGTGCCTGTTCTTTGGATGTCCACAGGCCATGGATGTATTCAGTTCTGGCACAGAAGCCTCTCACACTTATTTTGGAGACTGATGCTAAAGTGGGAGGTGTATGAGTTCTTCCACAACAGCACATCAAATGACAGTTATACTTTTTTTTATTTTGTCGTTGAGAATCAGTCTCAGGAAACTCACAGAGCATAGAACCTTAGGGTGCTTTGTAACTCTATCTACTGACAAAAGCTTTTTTTCCTCCTCTGTAACCACAAAGATTTTGTTAAGTGTCTATTACGTGGGAGCCTCTTCCTAGGTTAAGATGAAGGTCAAAGCAAGTTCTTGACTTCAAATACAGAAAATCTCTACAGAGAGAGAAGGTGCCCCGTATGTGAGAGGAGGGCAGTGTGGTGAATGGGAGTGGCGGGGGGGGGGGGTCTCTCCTGTGGGTCAGACTGTCAGAGAGAGCTTCAGAGAGGGATTCAAGAGAAAGCTTGGGGATTTTGTGGTCAGAGCATCCCACAGGGGTGTGTGTATGTATATGGGCACATGTAAAGAATACATTTATCTTGTAGATCTTGGGATCTAGCAGGATTAAATAACAGCTGTCACTAAGGTTTAATTTAAGAACTTAATTTACAGGCATAAAAGACATCCATATTTTCAGGTTTTTTTTCTTGAGTCTGATTCAGGAATTGATTAGGAATTTGTTTATTTCACTTAAGTTGTCAAAGTTACAGATGAAGTTTCTAATTAATATCGTATTTTTAACATTATTAGAATTTATGCTGCCTCTTTAGTTCTTCTGATGTTAGTAACTCTAAAAGATTTTAGAATTTTAAAAATATTTGTGTGTGTGTGTGTGTGTGTTTGGGCATATCTGCCTACCATGGTGTATGTGCGGAGGTCAGTCCGCTTGTGGGAGTCAGTTCTCTCTCTCTCTCCCTCTGGGACCCTTCTCCCTTTCTCTCCATTTCCATCCTCTCTTCTCCCCTCCCAATACTTGCTGAAATATATCCAAGACTAGAACTCAAGGCTTAGTGCTCTCTCTGTGGAATTTGATCGTTCCTATTTCTTGCAGTCAGCCCAGGATCCATGTTTTGGACTTTCTCTTACCTGTTTTTAAAAAAATATAGATGTCAGAATTTCTTTGCAAACCATTTGGTTTTTGTTTTTTAATTTTACAGCTGACTTCCTTTCTCTGGGACTCACAAACCACATAATGAAAGATAAAATAATGTGTTTGTTTTATTCCTTTTCTTGGTGAAAGGTCTTGGCTTGTGGGATAAGTTAGCTTTACTTGGCAATTTGAGGAAATCGGGAATTGATGAGTGGCTTTAATATCTTTATCATTTTAATCTATGCACGCAGAATTAAAGATAGCCATAAGTCATGGACTACAGTCAAGAGAGTTACAATATATGTTTGTTTGTTTTTCCTGGGGAAAAACAACAACCAAGGGGAAAACTGATTAGAAGACTGTACTGTGGGTAAAACAAGAGCTTTGGAAACCTCAGAGATCTGAGGTAAATCTCGCCCAAGTGACTTAGTCACTTGACCCTTTTAATCTCCATTATAAAATGGAGATAATCCTGAGCTCTTGGCTGGGTTGTTTTACAGATTAAATGCAACGATGTAAGGGAGGTTTCTCAGAAGCAACAGTCGCTATTTTTTATTCCTTACAGGCCTGTGGTGGGTACCACCAGTGTGCTAAGAGAATGCACTAACAGGCTTTTAGTCTGATCCTTGGCCCTCCCTCAGCTCCTCACTCCTTAAAGCAGGAGAACTGGCGTGGAAGTCTCAGAAGGAACTGGCAGGCTAGAGTTTACTTCCTTTGGGCTGGAAGCCACTGCAGCTTGGTCTCTGAGTGTGCTCAGTGGTCAGGGGACTGATGCTGTGGTCAGGCCATCTGAGACACTCTTTAGCTCTGAACATCAAAGTTTCCATTTTCTGTGTCTCTGAGATGAAAATGATGATAATTTTGTGTATTTACAAATTAAGTAAAAATGAAACAAGTTACCACAGCGGCTTCATACTGGTCAAATGGGGAGGGGCCTGGAGCAAATGGAGGGTGAGCAGACTTTCTGGATCCTTCTTGGGCTCTGCTTTAACTCCTAACACACAGGGTATCTATTAACGTCTGTCTTAGTTAGGGCTTGTTGCTGTGAAGAGACACCATGATCAAGGCAGTTCTTATAAAGGACATTTAATTGGGGCTGGACTAAAGTTTCAGAGGTTCAGTCCATCATAATCAAGGTGGGAAGCATGGCAGCATCCAGGCAGGCGTGGTGCTACAGAAGGAGCTGAGAGTTCTGCATCTCTTCCGAAGGGAACCAGATGACTGTCTCCCATACGGCTAGGAGGAGGGTCTCAAAGCACACTTACATATTGACACACTTCCTCCAACAAAGCCACACCTACTCTAACAAGGCCACACCCATTCTAACAAGGCCACACCTCCTAATAGTGCTACTCCCTGAGCCAAGCAGATTCAAACCACCACAGCTTCTCTTGCATCTTTTTAACCCTATTTTTATTCTCTTTCTCCCATCCCCTTCCTCCCTCTCTTGTTTTATTTGAGACATGTAACCAAGGCTGGACTTGAACTAAGTTCTTCTCCTTGCCGAATGGTGGGAATATAGAAGATGTGTGCTACCTTGACCAAGTCTTTATTTCTTAATTTTATTTATTTTGTGTGTGAGTGTTGTGTGGTACGTGCAGTGGTATGCACATGGGCATACAGGTTTGCACACTCATGCTGTGCAGAGGTCAGGGGAGGACATCTGGTGCCTTCTGCCTTTTTTCCTGTAAACAAAATCTCTCTTCTTGACTCTGGATCTAGGCTGGTGATCTAGGTCCAGTGATTCTCCTGTATCTCCCTGACCCTAAGCACTGGCGTCACTGGGGTTACAAGTTTTTGTGACCACATTAGCTTGTGTGTGTGTATGTGTGTGTGTGTGTGTGTGTGTGTGCATGTGTGTGTACACTAATGTGTACATCAGACTGTAACAGAGTCTTCAAAATGTGCTACAGTTGCTGGGCAGTGGTGGCACACGTCTTTAATCCCAGCACTTGGGAGGCAGAGGCAGGCAGATTTCTGAGTTCGAGGCCAGCCTGGTCTACAGAGTGAGTTCCAGGACAGTGAGTTCCAGGGCTACACAGAGAAACCCTGCCTCAAAAAAAAAATGTGCTACAGTCATTCCTGCACAGCACACTGTTATTATAGCAAGCCCAGAGTACATTCTACTATCAAATGGGACTCACCCATCAGTTCTCTTTGTGATGGGTCATTAAGGATATCCTTAAAACCAATGGTCTTATCATTACCTGTCAACATAGAGAAAGGTCTGCACTCAGAAGCAATGGAGCACACTGAGCTCAGTGCACCACCCTGGGTTCCATTTGTGACTTCAGTGGAGTGGACAGACCCTGGGGATTCCTTGGTGTTAAACGATAAAAGTTTGTTTTATCTTGGTTGAGCTGAAATTTTTCTTTTCTGATAATTCAAGAAGGTGAGTGGGCAGTTCATTTTTCACAGAAGAAAATCCTTCCTGAAGAAGATCATGACTCTGCAAAGGTCCAATTCTGAGAGCATTGTGACTGGATGAGACCCAGTGGCTTCTGGCCTTTATCTGGGGCTTGATCTCCATACTTAGCTTTTTTGTGTTATATGGATGCTGGTAATTGGAAGTCAAGTCCAGGGGTCCCTAATTCTTTGTATTTTTTGCAAGGTTCTTTTTTTTTTTCAGGTTCTTGGGTTCTATTTACTCCAAGGTACTCTTTACATAAAGTTGCATCTTTCCAATAGTTCAAAGACCACAGCTCTGGTTCTAAAGCACTCCCAGTCAGTTTGCTATGATGTCCTGCTGCAGGTAGGCATGCTCTTAGGAACAACATCTGGAGACCATCAAGAAAGTGAAGCTGGATGGAGCCTACTACCTCTCCCTTCACCTAAGTTTTCCATGCTAATCTGTCCAGTAATAAGGGCCCCGTCCTGAGCCACCTGCCTGTTACAGTATACTTACAAAGCCAGGCAACTGTTAGCAATCTGGATGGGAAGGTTTTTCTCAGAACTTTAGAATTTCAGGAAAACCCATCTCACTTCTGGTCCTCAGGACTTTTTGAGACCAGGTTTCTTCACTTTGAGCTGAAAGTAATGGCATTCATCAATTCTTTGAACATCAAGACCCATGCCTAGAGAACACAGGGATGTAGGAATTTACAACTGTGTGAAGTTGGGCTACATTTATTACCACAGACTGAGTGACTATCAAGGGCCCACACCTCACATCCTCCTAGAGTGTTAGGCAGATTCCCAACATGCAGACAAGGAAGGACGCAAAGAAGGTACTCAGACCACGTGGAAAATGTTAGCATTTAATTAACCTCTGGAGTGGCTTTAAGCCACTAGAACACAGGCACCTCCAACATCCTTAATCTTCTCTTCAGCTCTTCTGCTGAAGAATTTGGCCTTCACAATAACAGGTTGCTTAGGGAGCTTTCCCTTGCCCAGAACTTGGTAGTAGCCCGATAGAACAACATCAGTGATGGGAGCAGTCTTTTTTTTTTTTTTTTTTTTTTTTTTTTTTTGTTTTTTTGTTGCAGTGACCTGTATCTGCTCGCTGACCAATGTCCACAGTTTATCCAGGTTGATAGTTGGGCAGAAGCTCTGGTTCTTCTTCAAGCGGTAATGCCTCATACCGGCTTTCCCAAAGTAACCTGGATGATATTTGTCACGGTTGATGCTGTGGTGATGTTTGCCTCCTGCGTTTCTGCGGCCTTCTGGGTGCTTGCTGTGCTTACGGACACCGTGGCTGTGGCTCACGTGGCCCCGGAGTTCCTGGTCTTCCTCAGTCTGGATGGCATGGTGGTTGCAGAAAGGAAAGAGCTCCAAGGTTCTTAAGAACTAGTAGTAGACTCTCTCTCTCTCTCTCTCTCTCTGCCATCCTGTCTCTCCATCTTCTTCTCTCTCTTTCCATCTTTGTCACTTTCTGTCTTTCTCTCTTCATTTTGTTTCTCTATTGCTCTCTCTGTGTCACATGGCCCTCTTTCTCTTTCCTTCTTTTTAACCTTCTCCTTAACCTGCCTTCCCTCTCTTGTTCTCTGGAAATTGAACTACAGGGAAACCATTGAAGTTTTAATAGGTCAGTGCAGTAGATGTTGCTATTCAAGGCAGACTGTCTCGGGCCATTGGCCAAAGACTCACCCACAAGAAGGAAAGAAAGGTTACTAAGTAAGGACACGCAGCCTGCAGTGGAGGCAGAAGGGGCTTTTGGAAAGGACATTCAGTATGGTGGGGGACAACTGTTTGGAGAGATGGTGAAGGTGACAAGAGGTTCTAGGTCTGATGATGGAGAAGTATAGGAGATTGAGGGAGTCAAATAATAAAATTCTGCTAGTGACAGTCTCACAGAGGACAAACAGGAAACAGAAAGTTCACAAAGGGTTTACCACCCAGAGGTCTCAGAGGTACACTGCCCTAGGCAGTTCTTCACTGTCAGGGAGTGTATTATATATACACCTCAGTTAATCCTGAAAGCAACACTATTGTGAAGTACTGTGTTAAATCACCTTTATAGTAATTGAAATGAATTAAACCACAAATTGATGATTTTGTCATAGTAATTGAATAATAGTAGACTCCATTTTGAATCAATAGAATAGTATAACTTTTCCAAGCTCACTTAAAAGTTATTGTTAGAAAGTACTCTTCTTATTTCATTCATTTTGCCATAGATAATTTGCCTTTGGAATGAATCTGTAAAAGAAATCAACTGATGATAACACGTTCACAAGAAAATTATGTCTTTGCTAGGCAACAGTGAAACTAAGTATACAGTTGGTAAAGAAAGATAGGAAGTGAATTTAGCCTGAGCACAATTATTGGGAAGCTAGAATCCTATGCACTGTAAGTGCCAATCTTGATACAAACTAAATTATTAAATGTTCAAATGAAGATTACATACATAAACCAATCTCCCTTTTCTATAGAATTCACTCCTTCCCTGCCATGAGAATATTCACTACTTGTCTTTGTTAGGGTTTCTATTGATGTGATAAAACACTATGACCAAAAGCAACTAGAATCCATCATCTAAGGACATTAGTGTGGGAACTCAAAGCAGACACCAAGGAGGAACACCACTTCCTGGCTTTCTCCTCATGATTTGCTCAGTCTGCTTTCTTATACCACCCAGGACCTTGCCCAGGAGTGGCCCCACCCACAGTGGCCAGGGACCCACAGTTACCAGGGACCCATGTCAACCCTCAATCAAGAGAATGCTCCACAGGCTTGCCTATGGGCCAATCCTTTGGGAGACATTTTCTCACATAAGATTCTTTCTTCCAGATGATTCTAGCTTGTGTCAAGTTGACATAAAAGCTAGCTAGCACAAATCTTATCTAGATTCGTAGAAATCTGGGCAAACAACATTCCCCTAGACCTTTTCAGGAAACCATATGGTTCAAAGAGCTTTGGGCATATGTCTTTGCCGAACCTTAGCTACTGCTACTGATCACACATGGCAGCCTTCATAAGTCTCCACTGGAATTAAGGCAGGCCTTACGGCACTTACCAATCTAAAGACTCTATCCAGATATTTGGCCTGCTTTGGTATCAGCTCTCTTACCTTAGTAAATCCTGTGTGAGCGTTGTCCCAAGGCACTGAACTTCACTATCTCCACATGCTCTAGGAAATTGGGATGGGGGAGATTCCACCATCCCTGTAGGCTTCTTTTTTTAACTGTATCCTTCTAGAAATGATGCTTAGCCTAGCAAAGTGACTTCAGACTTGGCTGGAGGCCAGCAGAATATCCACCCAACATTATCGTTCAGTTCTCTAAGCCACCGCTTTGTAATCACCCTCTCAGAAGAGGTCACACAGGACCACCAGCAGCCCCACAGGACAGGCATTGCTCTGCTGACCTCATGATTGTTGGCTCCTTTATAGATTCCATGGGCAGTGTGTTATCTGGGTTCCTGCCCCTACAACTAAGATCAAGAATTTGCCTTTGCTTGGCCCAGTCTTCCCAGTGCTACTCTAATTCAATTAGATATTTAGTTTTCCCACATGTTCACCAAAATGGTGCAGACAAAAGGTAACTCACTGCTCTTTCAAAGGTTCTCCTTGGAGACAAGTTTGCACAGCTACACTGTTGATTTCAGGATGGGCAAAACTTTTCTCAGTTGCCCCTCTCTACCAGCTATTCCCACGTAGTTGCCCTGTTATGGATAGTGTGGGTCCTTCTCTGAAGCTCTTCCCATTTCTTTCTTAGACAACACTATTAATTATTGTAGTATCCCACCCTAGGTTAGAGTGGAGTATGCAGATTGATAGTCTGTTCCGATTTAGATATGATTAAAGTCACATTCTTTTTCTTTTATTTGAAAAAGTTAATGAAAACATAATTATAGCATTTCCTTCTCTTTCTCTCTCCTATCCCTTCCATACCCACCCTTGCTCTCTCCCAAATTTTACAGCCTCCTCTTCTTTAATCATTGTTGTTACACACACACACACACACACACACACACACACACACACACACACACACGCACTCACACACATAAATAAATATGTAAGTATAACCTGCCGAGTCTCTTCAGTGTTGCTTGCTAACCACTTGGGCTGGCCACTTGGTATTAGATAGCTAATCAGGGGCATTTCCCTGAAGAAGACTCACTTTTCCTCTCTCAGCAGCTGGTCATTTTTTTGGATTATGGGTGGGGCCCTACAAGATTTCTCCCATCTGTGTTAGGAGTCTGCTAATTAATGTTACAATCCTTCAGGCCTTGCTGAATGTGTATGGGTGCAGCTTTCCCTATCATAGCTAGAAGGCACTATTTCACAGCAGACTCAGTCTTCCTCTGACCCTTATAATCTTTCTACCCGCTTGTCTGCAGTGTTCCTTGAGCCTTAGGTGCAGGCCGGCCTTGTGTTGTGGATATATCTGTTGGGGCTGGGCAACCCATAGTAGGTTGTTCTCTGCATTTTGATTAGCTGTAGCTTTCGGCAGTGGCTGTAAAAAGAAGCTTCATTGATGAGGGGTGAGAGTACACTTACCCGTGAGTAGAAGAGCAAGGATGTCCAGTGAATTCCAAAGCACTCTTGAATAATCTCTAAATTGATAACCTCAATTCATCCAAAGCCAAGGAAAAGCCTCAGGTGTAGTGGCTTTCCCAGAGCCTTCCATGGCACATCCAGACTTCCCACCTAGAGCAAAGGCCTTTATTATTTTCCTGTTGTCGGGCTGGAAAGGAATTAAGAGTCAGGTTGATTGATTTACAACAGGGAACTTGGTGAAGAGGCTTATTCAGGATGGGGTTCACGCTCAGGGTGCTAGGTGGGTTTCCTCCCTTTGTTTCAGTAAATGGATGTAGTTCCAAGGCTGAAGGGCTTAAGTCACCTGCAAGTTTTAATTAAGACTGAGGGCAAGTCAGTGGGAAGGCGCTGTTCAGTTAGCACACATAAAACACCAAAGAAAATGAAAACTGAAACAAAATTCTGTGGCAATCTAGCACTGGTGCTGAGGCAGAGCTAGACTCCCTCAGGGCCCAGTCCCTGTGGAGCTCTCCGCAAAAAGAGGAAGTAGGTTAAAAGAAAAAAACAAACTGCTGAGGACAGAGGAAGGAGACAGGTTCACACGTTTTCCTTTCCCCTCCTCTTTCTTCATCTAAGGGTAGGAGGAAATAATGTTAGCTTTTTAAAAAGTCTCTAAATTCTATTTCTTTAGTGCGATAGAGATGGAATCCTTAAACAAAACCAAAAACAACTGAAAATAACCTCAATTTATTTGGAGATGGGAGATCTTCCCTTTGTGAGATTTCTAGACATAGTTCTAAGATCTCTTTTCTATCTTGACCAAGTATGAAAAAAAATACTTTCTCCTGTTTATGTTTGCACCTGCCAATTCTTTTAAACCAAATTCTAGTGGCTGATAAACCCGTGCAAACACAAACACAAAGACAGCATAACAGTAAAGCTGAGGGCGAATCTGAGAAAGCTACCTGTTGTATGCATTGATTGGATCTGGGGGAAATAGGAGCGCGAACGGGTGGAAGAACGAATGTCATGTACAAGAACAGAGCTAACAGGGAAGAGAGGTCACAAGCTCAGAGATTTGTCACCTAAGGAAAGAGGAATCATCTTCCTTGTCATCTGTGGCTTTGGCTTTCCTTCCCTGTTACTTCTCATGAAAGGATGCCAAGGGAAGGGGCACTCTTCCTGATGAGAGCTTTGTCAGGTCACCTCTTCCAGCAGTTGTGTGTGTGTGCGAGGTTCTCTGTGCATATACATGTGTGTCTCTGTGCATGTCTCCCTGTGTGTGTCTGTATATCTTTCTGTCTCTGTCCCTGTCTCTCTCTCTCTTTGTGTGTGTGTGTGTGTGTGTTGGTAGCAAATATTTCTGTTGGGAAAACACCATGTTATACCGAGTACTAGGGTGGAGAAGAGAGAGAGACAGGGATGTGGTTTCTAAGGTCTAATGGCCTTGCCATTCCTGTAAAAGCCACTCTCATCATACAGTTTTAGACATTGCATTTTTTTGAGAGATGTTGCCTTTCTAGATTCAGAAATGTCGATGATAAACTGTTACTGAAAACTGTCTATTCTTCTTAGTAAGTAAGGTGTGTGTGTATGTGTGTATGTGTGCATGTGTGTGTGTATGTGCATGTATATATGAGTGTGTGTTTTCACAGTTGTCCACTGGCACTGAGCACTGGAGGAAGGACATAGTATCAGAAAATGCAGTATTTCCCAAACACTGGAATAATCTTTTTTTTTTTTTTAAATTTTATTTATTTATTTTTACGAAGAGCATCCCTAGATACTCATGGAGCTATCTCAACCCGAATAACCTAGGCATTGGAGATACTCCTATGCCAGACAGCTTCTTCCTACTGCTTTTGGTGTGAGACATTTCTTTTTTCCCTTTTTAAATTTTTATTTGAGAAAAACTTTCTAGTAAAGATACCAGTTTGTCATCAGGCAGGCACAGGCGTTAGCCCATTCTAACTGGAGCACACTGGGAATCAATCGTGCTCACTTACACCTCAGTGACATCTAGAACATATAGGTTACATGATAAAAGGACTCACCAGTTATTTGATATTGAAATTAAAAGAATCAAAGTAATTCACATTATCAGTGTCCTGTTATACAATTGTGGACATCTCTGAAAATGAATCAGAATTATAGAAATGGCCTTCTTTTTATTAAATAGAACAATGACTCAATATTTTTCCCTCACCCTCTTCTTTCTTCTCTTAATAGTAATTTTAACCAACTCTACAGGAAATGTTTGTAAGGCTGGAGCTGTCCAGTATTATCATAACTATTTTTTTTTTGGAATAGCTTCATATCTGAGTCATAGCAGAGGACTAGACCTGATGCCTGCTGCAGAAGGTGAAACTTCTAGACCCTTCCTTGTTTTCTCTTAGAGCTAAAAGCTAGATGTAAAATTTAGGCTCAGTAACCAGAAATACCTCTCCCATCCTTTGAATTTTGAGCTGGCAACTCCAGCAGGCAGGACCAGAAGAGAACTCCTTCTGGCAGGTGAGATGGATAAAGACAGAAATCTTCCATACCCGTGTTCAGGAGTGGCTGAGCTAGCTTCGTCCATACCCGTGTTCAGGAGTGGCTGAGCTAGCTTCGTCCATACCCGTGTTCAGGAGTGGCTGAGCTAGCTTCGTCCATACCCGTGTTCAGGAGTGGCTGAGCTAGCTTCGTCCATACCCGTGTTCAGGAGTGGCTGAGCTAGCTTGGTGTCCACTGGTGCTAGTGTTGAGGGTGGCAGCTGCAACTTAGTGTCTTGATGACTAGAGTGGCTGGCAGAATTATCATGTACCGTCTGGGTGTAAACTACTTACTTACTCAACGAAGAGCAGCTGAACAGCTAGGATGGCAACATTTGATAGAGTCCCAACATCGGCTGAGAAGAACTAACCAGGTTCTTTTCAGAGAGGAAATACTGTGGGTCCTTGCCTCAGGAAGAAAGAAACCAGCAAAACTAAGCTAATATACAGAACTTTGAAATTTGATGATAGATAGAATTTTGCCTTCAGTGGGATTTTGTGGAAATGGCCTGCATTTGGGTCTGAGGTTTCCATCCGTACATTCAGATATTGTCAGGAGGCCAATTACCTCTCTGATGAAAAATGCTTCCGAGCTTTCTGAGGAAATCATCTTTCCTCTTCTTATTAGATGAAAATCCCTTCTCTAGATTCTTACTGGAACCAAATAAGTTTCCAAAGACATACTTTCTTGGCTTGCTGGGATGTGAGTGGATGGAACTGGGGATGGCTCCTCGCCTTGCCTTTGTTTGTGAGCTCAAGAACACTTAAAACAGTGGAACTCCCTCACTGAGCACTGGGGTCACTTGAAAAGAAACAAATAAATAAGTAAATAAGTAGACAAGTAAACAAACAAACAAATAAATACATAAAGTTCAAGTCCTACCTGGGAAAAATTCCAGTGACTATCTCTGTGGTTAGGATTTAGGAATTGGTATTATTTTAAAGTGTCTCAAGGAATTTTAATGTGATTTTGAACAGTAGTTGATGATCTGAACCCAGGGCCTGACACACACTGGGCAAGCACAGAATCCCTCGGTTATACCTTAGCCCTTCTCTTACCTTTCATCTGATCCAAGGCCTCACTAAAATCATCTAGGCTGGCCTTGAACTCACTTTGTAGCCCAGACTAGCTTGAATCTGTGATTTTTCTGTCTCATCCAACCCCTAATCCCTCCTCTGTGTATCTGGAACTACAGATATTTCCAATACTTAAAGACCATCACTTAAAGGAGTTTGACAAAGTATTATTTGACACTGTATTATTATAAGTAAATGATCTATAATTCAAAGTGATAGCTTTATATTACTTAATAAAGAACAAGAGAACATAGTATTACATACTAAGAAAATATGTGTAAACTGGTCTGTTTCAGTCTTGGCAATTGCAAATGTCTTAGTTACTTTTCTATTGCCGTGACAAAACACCATGACCAAGGCAACATAGGAAAGAAAGAGTTTAATTTGAAGCTCACTATTCCAAAGAGTCCACACCATTATGGCAGGGTACATGGTGGCAGGCAGGCAAACATAGTGTGGTGCTGGAGCAAAAGCTGAGAGCTTACATCTGTCCCACAAACAAAAAGCAGAGAGCTAGCTAGGAATGGTGTGGGCTTACTCACCTTCAGTGACACCCCTACTCTAAAGACCATGCCTCCTAATCCTTCCCCAAATAGTCCCACTAACTGGGAACCCAGCACTCAACTATTTGAACCTATGGGGACTGATCACATTCCAACCACTACAGCAAACTAAAATTATAAATGTTCATGAACCACCGGCTTCAGAAGACAGCAACACCATAGACATATGTCAAACAGAAGATAGCTCATACGGTATAGACATACCTTGTATGAATTATATACTATATAAGTTATGTCCAAATGAAAATATATACCGTATCCTATGTAGAATAATTATGGAGAGTGCTATTTGGTTGAACAGCCAGGGAATAACTATGCTTATTCTAACTTTCTCTGAACCGACCTTTAAAGAAAGTTAAAATCTCAAAGTCCTTGCATATAAGACATGGATTAGAACATGGTGCAGAACACGGAAACTGGTGTAGAGAAGAGGACATACCTCACCAAAGTCAAAGATGGGGGTGAGTGTTGGAATACTGGAACAAGATAGCGCTGAGAGGCAGGAAGAAGCGGTAGGAGGAGCGTGGTGAAAGACAAAAGGTCGGAAGTCAGCAGGTTTTGCCATCCTAGACAGTGATCTATCTGATCAATAAACAGGAGACTCGGAGTTTATCATAGAATCTTGATGTTATGGTTAGCAGGGACTTAGAAAGTGGGGGAAAACACCCTAAGAGCTGCATGCCAACCGAGTGTGACCCTTTCCTTGGGGAGGCGCGAGCTTTGAAGCCAGTAAGATGGAAATTCAGACAGGGCTTTGCTGCTTTGTTCTCTGAGTCTGGCCAATGAGCACTGAGTTCCCGTCTGCCTGTGTTTAAGACTCACGGAGACAAAGCCTTCTTTCCCAAGGGTTTCATGTGAACGAAAGCGAAGCTGTGCCTGTAGCGCACAGGGCAGCTAGCCGGTCTGTGGCTGTTGATCATCATCTTAAAATGCTTCATCTGAGCTTTTTAAACAATCCTTACAGGCTTTGTGCAGATATAGTATGGCTTCCAGTTTTGTATATTTATGAGATCTCTGTGTGTCTTAGTTAGGGTTTGTCTTCCTGCACAAACATCATGACCAAGAAGCAAGTTGGGGAGGAAAGGGTTTATTCAGCTTACACTTCCACACTGCTGTTGATCACCAGAGGAAGTCAGGACGGGAACTCAGGCAGGTCAGCAAGCAGGAGCTGATGCAGAGGCCATGGAGGGATCTTACTTACTGGCTTGCTTTCTCTGGCTTGCTCAGCTTGTTCTCTTAAAGAACCCAAGACTTCCAGCCCAGAGATGGTGCCACCCACAATGGGCCCCCCACCTCCTCACCCCCTTGATCACTAATTGAGAAAATGCCTTACAGCTGGATCTCATGGAGGCATTTCCTCACCTGAAGCTCCTTTCTCTGTGATAACTCCAGCTTGTGTCAAGTTGACACACAAAACCAGCCAGTACACTGTGTGTGTCTTTGCATCCATCAGTGTTTCTTGTGTTTTTCCTATGGCTCTTTTTCTCCTGTTTTGTCCTATTATGGTTTATTTGTTTTTGTTTTATCTTACTTTAATTTATTATTATTTAGGTAAATGTTTGAGAGAGAGAGAAACAGAGAGGAAGAGAGAGAGAGAGAGAGAGAGAGAGAGAGAGAGAGAGAGAGAGAGAGAGAGGAAGGGTATGGATTTGGATGGGAGGGGGTAGCAAGGAATTGGGGAAGAGTTGGAGGAAGGGAACCATAATCAGAATATATTGTGTGAAAAAAAATCTATTTCAATAAAAGAAAAAAATTATGTACTATCTCTTTAAAGTGCATTATGGTCCAGAGATTAGGATCTCAGCCCCTTCTCCCTCCCCCTCCCCCTCCCCCTCCCCCTCTCTCTCTGTCCCTCTCTCCAAGGACTCATGCAGCTTAGGCTGGCCTCAGAGTTGCTACACAGTTGAGGATGTCTTTGAATTAGAAGTTTGGTCAGATTTAGTCTATCACTTTTTACAACTGCTCAAATACAAATGGCCTCTAGTAGGCAAACTTGAACACACCCAGAGATTCTAGGCAACTATGCTGTTCCTATGAAGGCAACACTCCATTCTGTCTCCTAGAAGCTAATAGAAAGTATCCATGAGGTGGAGTTAGCAAGGCAGACAGCCTACTGAGTACTGTAGGCATTTGATTTAATCCGATGGTTGAATTACACAAAAAAGATCTGCATAGTACCATGCTGTACATGGTGGCCATGGAACCCATCAGAGCCCTGGGATGACAGAGCTGAGCCCTTGTTTTTTTGTGAATCTAATGATAAAAGGTGCTTTTCACCTTCGAGGTAATATTCCTGTCATTTCGGATAGTGGTGGCCACGCCTTTGATGCCAGCACTCCAGAGACAGAGGCAAAGGCAGGTGGAGCTCTGTGAGTTTGAGGCCAGCCTGGCCTACAGAACGAGTTGCAGGATAGCCAAGATTACACAGAGAAGCCAGGTCTCAAGAAGACAAAACCAAATCAAACGAAATCCTTGACTTTCCTTGAGATGATCAGTTGGACGTTCACAAGGTTGTGATGGGTCCCTGAGCTCGCTGGTGGGAATTCTTAGGGGGACTGAAACCTCAGAGGCTGTTGTCGTGGGGTTGCCTGCTTACTTAAGCACTCTGAGACCCGGGGTTGTCTTAGTCATTCTGGACAGATATAAGAGGACACTGGATCAAACGCCTTTCTTCCTTTTTTCCCCTTCTATGACTCTTACAAGGAAGATTACATGCGTTGTACAAATCAACAGCTACATGGCTTGTGGTTTTTACAAACGTAGCTGGTAGCTCTTTCCAACACGTAAGGTTCACCCTGCTGCTGGGACTACACCCCAGGGACAGAAATGTAGATTTGCTGATGTGAAGGCATGAGACATGGAACCCTTTACTGGGTGGATGACCCGCAATGGGCAGACAGGAAACAGACACGCTCAGTTGTGCTCTCAACTAGCAACTGGGAAGAGTGATGTCACTTTATAGTCCCTATTTCACAACAAGGCTCTAAGCCGAGGTGTCATCCTTTCAGAACTGACCCATGGGCCCAAGCCTGCACAAAGAAAACTAAAAGCATGATGTGGAGAATGAATCCCATTATAAGCCCAGGAGGTGGTGAAAGGGAATTGTTGTGGACGGCTGAGTACCACAGTTCACAAACGGACCCAGACATTCCCCAGCTGCCAGTGTCTTTTGGGGGGGGGCGGGCAAAAGAAAATATTCTAAGACATAAGGTGAACATGTAGTTGGCTTTCCTCGTGTGATACAGTGCAGACTTTCAATGTTTTTCCAACTCCTGTGCTCTGGAGAAAGGGTTTGAGGCAAGTGAAGGAACAGTCCCTTACCACAGCGGATGCAATGCCGGTCTAATCAGAGGAGGGGAAAGACCGTATCATTTAGGGTAAACAAAAAAGGGGAGAGCGATTTAATTGGCTCCTGATGTTCCGTCTAACACAGGCCAGAAGTCTTAAAACCTAGAGGCTTATTTTTATTTGTGAGTATATTTATTTTTATTTATTTTTAATGAGTTTTCCATCTGTGCTGATGGAATTCCAGTCAAGAAACCTCCATCCTGGCTTCTTTGATCTTACGCTCACCTTTCAAAAGCACGGAAAGGTCTTCTCTTTCCCTTATGTGAAAGTACTTCCAGCCAGTGTTTAATATTAAAGAGATGTTTATCAGGCTTGGGACGGGCATATTGAAGCTATTCTGCAGTTGGCCCTTTCTCTCCTTGGCTCTTCGTTTGCTCACAGCCAGGACCCTCCCCCACTCCTCCGACTACCATTCTCAACCCACTGTATTTCTGAACATGGCTGGTTTTGTACAGATGAGGAGGTGTGGGTGGCTATTCCTAAAGCTGTACTAAAAGTGAGGGAGAATGAGAAGGAAATGGGCGCTTCTTCTGCGAAGCCTCTGAGGGCTGCCGGCTTCAGCACGCTGTGCTTGCAGGACCTTGATGAGAAGTCCAGGCTTCTGGGCAGTCCCTGGGAGATGACTCTTAGTGAGGAGCCGCTTATTCCCCACATCTAAGAAAGCCACCTCTCTATAAATTATTTAAGTTCAGCAGATCAAACAGGTCTCAGTGAACACATGTAAATACAATGGAATTTGTTTTGTAAAAACCAACCGGTGATACTGTGTGTGTGTGTGTGTGTGTGTGTGTGTGTGCGCCCGCGCGCGCGCGCGCGCGCGCGTCTTTTCAAGTGAAAGGGTCATGAAGCCTAGGTATCAGAAAAGATTCTAGGACAAACTAGCATTTTTTATTCCAATTTGCTTTCCACAATGTTTTTGTTTTTTTGTTTTTAAATAATATGTTTATCAGTTGGCTTACATGTTATATGAGTTTTCTTACTCAATGGAGGTATGTTTATGGAATTTGCACTTCTTCAATTTTTTAAACAAAACATCCATCAAGAGAAATGCTTCAACTTTAAGGAAACTTGATTTTCCCCTGTCTTTTTTTTTTTTTTTATAATTATTATTTTAGACAGGGTATCATTATAGCCCAGGCTAGTCTTGAACTTGCTCTGTAGCCAAGACTTATTTTGAACTCCTGGTCTTCCCACCTTCACCTCCCAGTGCTAGGATCACAGGCAATGCCCCCTCCCCCACCCCAGGATTTTTATCAACCTTAATTTAGAAAATGAGACACAAAAAAAAAAAAAAAAAAAAAAAAAAAAAAAAGAAAATGAGACACAATAAAATAAAGAGTTGTATAGCAAACAGAATCCATTAGTAGTCAAAAACTAAACTAGGGTTTCTTCAAATTATAGACTCTGGGTGTACTTTCATTTACATGTAACTACATATAAATTACAAAATTCAGTTAATATGCAACATTTTAGTAGCCATAGCTTGCAGTAAAAAGCAATAAAGTTCTAAATAAGGTTTTTGAATTTTCTGTTTTGAATAAAATGGTCTTGTCCTGTCTCCCCACGTCTGAACCTCCAGGTTTGGAAGAATGTCTCCATCTCCTCATACAACTCTAATACCACACAGAATAATTAAGCCATTTTATGGACGGTCTATGTGGGGAAGGTTTTTTGAAAGACACCCGCTTAGCAAAATTTGGTGAAGGGGAAAGTGGGCAGCACACTGTCGGCTATTGGAACTGCATTTATTACACATTTCAGACAGCAGAGGCTAACAGCTGGAGCAGCGGGCCAGCTGTTTGTATGTTTCTCTCTGAATCAAAGAGGGAGGGTGCACTTTACAGATTCCAGCTGTGCTTACTTTGGGGTTTCCTGGCTCTCCACTCTTCTGTGTTCTGTGGCCTACGTGTCCAAACCTCGGGGGACACTCTGTCCAGCACGAGTCAGTCTCCTTCCATTCTGTTCTAGAAGTAAGGAATGTCAGATATGTATAATGCTCCTCATGGCCTGAGATGCCAGGGAAGGAGGGAGGAGGGAGGAGGGAGAAGGCCTCGAGGAGGGAGGAGAAAGAAGGGACTGAGAAAGGAGGGAAGGAGAGAGGAGGGGAGGAGGGAGAAGGAGAGGGAGGGAGGAGATCAAGGAAAGAGGGAGGGAGAAAGGAAGAACAATGAGACGGAAAGGGAGGAGAGGGAGGAGGAAGGGGAGGAGGGGAAGAAAGAGGAGGAGAGGAAGAAAGAGGAGGAGTGGGAGAAAGGGGAGAAAGGGTAAGAGGAGGAAGAGACATAAGGATAATGAAGACTGGAACCTTGAAAGTGAGCTCAGCATGGCCCATTAAGTTGGAAGGGAGGAAGGAACAAAGGAACGAAAGAACGAAAGACAGAAAATAAAAATAGAAGCATTCAAAGATGAAGAATTGGCAGAAAGAAAGAGCCTTACCTAATTGTTACTTCCTTCCTAGGTCCTGGTTCTTAAAAATAAACGTGCACCAGTCTCTTAGCAGGCTTGTCAAGTGCGGACCTGCCACAGCTGCACACTTCTTGGGGCTACTGTGAGGTCTGCCTTTTAACAAGAGAGGCTGTCCCTGACAAACTGGAGTTGAAAAGCAGCTGTCCCAGGTTTCGGGGCTGGGAGATGCTCTCTGCAGATGGCCTACATAGCAGAGTGTGAAATCCTGAGAGCAGAGAGGATCTGGGCTTCAGAGGGAATGGGGCAGGGAGGCAGACTTATCAAGGAAATTGCCCAAAGAGCAAAGCCAAGTGACAGAACAAAGTAGGAGAAAAGGAGGTGAGGATTGACGGAGGTCTGCTAAGGGCTTCAGCACGCAGTGTGCCTGGGCAAGTCACACAGCAGACAGAGGCAAGAGGAAAATAAAAGAGACTACTGAGTTGCCGCTAAGGCGTTGATCAAAAGTAGCCAAAAATTGTATCTAAGTGCCCAAGTCTCTTCCTCACCCGTTTCCCAAGATGACGACTGGAAACACCGGCCAGTAACAGAATACCTCAGTGTGCAATGCCCTGGCCTCAACACGTACGTAGCATGGTTAGCTGAATGAGTGAATACAACTTACTGCATGGTAATAGAGAGATGAATGCTGGAGAGGAAGAGTGAGGGGGATCATGGAAGGTGTTGGGGTACCTAATCCCATCCTTATCTTTTTATTCCTTGATTCGGATAACAAGGCTACCTGCCTATAGCAAGTCTCCACGAAGCGGACTCACACCGTGCCTCCCTAAAAAATCTACAAAACAACAGCAGAACAAAATAAAAGGTGAGTCTTAAGAGACACATAAGTGACTGTGAGCCGCTTGAAAGAACAACGGGTTCTCTTGTGAGGAACATACAAGGGGGAAAGCCTTCCATCTCCCTAGCCACGCCCCTTTGCCCCGCACTACATCATAACTCCGTGGCTTTGCTGAGGTCTTGCTTTGCACTTGTCTAGCCCTGGCTTTTCCTAGGTCTAGGAAGCAGCACAGACGCTCCGGGGTGCTGTTTCCCAGACACCTTTTCTAGATGTTTTCATTGCCTTTTGCCCTGAAACTACGAATGTGAGAGTTTTGTGCCAGATGCTTAGAAGTTTTTGCAAATGATAACACAGTATTTAATATTCTCAGCAATACAATAAAAGAGGCATTTTTGTTGTTGTTGTTTTTGTTTTGTTTGTTTTGTTTTTTCGAGACAGGGTTTCGTGGCTGTCCTGGAACTCACTCTGTAGTCCAGGCTGGCTTTGAACTCAGAAATCCACCTGCCTCTGCCTCCCAAGTGTTGGGATTAAAGGCGTGTGCCACCACGGGGTTATCAGTGAGGAAATCAGCTACTAGCCTGAGACCCTATAAAGAATGCCTGATGCAGCACAAGTTCAATAGCCAAAGAGAAATGGGCTGATTTCACCCTATGTTACCTAACACACGGGATATGCCCCATCACGTGATCCTCTCACGGTGCTGTGATGGTTATGCTTTGTCTGAGACATAAAGGAATGCATGTACTCGCTGGCTTTCCTGACGAGTGCACTTTGCCACTTATCAGTTTTGTTTTAATGTTTTTTAGTAATAGTATTTCAAATCTATGAAAATTCATCATTACATCCATTTTCTACTTGCTAATATATTTAATGGAACTGTGTGCAACTTCTAATCATCTTTTAAATCTCATGGGAGACCCTAGTTGGAGTGTTTTCCAAGAGCTACTTAAGTTTTCTCCATTACGTTCTCCTGCTTTTTCTCTTATTTTTTCAATTTAATGAAAAAATTAATGAAAAATCTTCCCGATGGCTGAGAGTCTTCTGGTGAGTTTTCTGTGACTGTACACTCATAAAAGAAGGATTAGAATGACCAGCATCAGTAGCTGGCTCGGGCTTCCTTCACAATCAAGTCGGGCCACCTTAAATACCCTTGGGTAGGCTTCTTATCTGCCTTACGATCTCCTCATGCTGACATTTGGTTGCTGTTATGACAGTATAATGAGGTGGGACCCTTTAGAAGAGACGAGGTCGTAAGGACTCCACCCTCACTAGTAGATTTGTGCAATTTTAGCCAAATGGGTTTGGTCATGATGTCAGCGGGCCCCTGATAAAAGGCTCAGCTCCAATCTTTCCATCCCTGTGTGTCACTTCCTTGCCATGTTATGAGGCAACCAAAGCCAGCACTGTGCTCTGGGACTCCCAGCCTTTGAAACTGTGAGCCATGCAAATGTCCATTTCTCAGAGGTTATCTGTGCTGTAGAATTCTGTTACAGAGACAGAAAATCTACATAGATGCACCTCTTCCCTGTCTCTTTGGAGAGCAGGGAGATATAACATAGAGTGATACCAGAAACCTTGCTTCTTTGGATGACGTAAAGGCTACATCCATGTTTATGAATTCATAATGTGAAACCAGCCTGGACATATGCTAACTAATAAAGAAATGTGTATGTACACAATGGAGTTCTAGAAGCTGGAAAGAGGGAGGAAAATGGACCGAACTGCAGACCATTAGGTTAAATGAAGTAAGACAGACTCCCAGGTGAATCTAGAGAGATGGAGAGAAGATGCAAGCGGAAGGAGGACTGAGCTGGGTAGCAGAGAGCTCTAAGGAGGAGGGGCCAAAGAGGGTGGGGGGAAGAGAACGGAAAATACCATGCTATTCTCTTGTGAAGGATCTGTGCTTAGACATGCATACGAGGAAGGCACAGAAATACATTTGTATGAAAGTCTCATAATGAAAGTTATAAACAACAATAAAAAAATAGACTACTGCCAGATGGCTCAGCAGTTAAAGGTACTCTGCCACCAAACCTGACTACCTGAGTTCAATGCCATATGCATCCACACATGGAAGGAGAGAAGCAAGTCCTGCAAGGCAAACAGACACAGACAC
The DNA here is from genome assembly GCF_008632895.1 of Mastomys coucha. Taxonomy (NCBI): domain Eukaryota; kingdom Metazoa; phylum Chordata; class Mammalia; order Rodentia; family Muridae; genus Mastomys; species Mastomys coucha. Next base: position 19,402,659 of record NW_022196900.1, on the reverse strand, counting down.
ACACACACAGACACACAGTCACACATACACACATACAGAGAGGTACACACAGACACACAAACACACAGACACAAGACATATACACACAGAGAGACACACACACACATATACACAGATACACAGACACAGAGACAAACATGCAGAGAGGCACACACAGACAAACACACAGACACAGACATATACACACACAGAGAGACACAGACACATACACACACAGAGATATACACACAGACACACACATACACATAGAGTGATAGACACAAACACATACAGACACACACACACACACACACAGAGAAAAAAGCTCAGGCTGAGTGATGTCCAGTAAACGGACTTTTAGTCTCCTGTCCTTGGGTGACTAAAATGGCTTCTTAACCTTCCCACTCACTCACACAACCTTTGCTCATGGCAGATCTTGGGATTTTGGCACCTGGTTGGAAATGTAGTGCCACTTAGAAGCAGGAAGGAATTACCGCGGTGACTAAGCGTGAATGGGCTTTAATCCTTAACTCGGGCAGTTTTCCTTATGTGCTTTATGGTGGAAATTTCCATGTAGTAGAGGTTTGGAATTCAAAATTGGCTTCAGGAATCATCCATTGTGTTTATCTGGGTTGTCTGGGTTGTTCTTACCAAATGAACCTTGAAAGTAAATATATAAAATCTAAGTTTCATGGATTATATATTCATTATATTAATATAATGGCCCCCTTATCCACAGGGGATATATCCTATGACCCCCAGTGGTGATTTCATAATACCAAACACTGCATAGGATGTTTTTTTCTGTATATTTACAACTGTAATAAAGTTTAATTGATAAGGTAGACACAATAAGAGGTGAAAAAATAACTAATAATAAAATAAGTAATCATATAATATAATCAATAACATGAATTATTATTTTGAACAATAATATATTTAATAATTAACATTATTATATATTATAATTAATTATAATTAATAGTATAATATTATACAGATTTTTGTCCAAATAATGAACATTGCTAGTAATTTAATAATAATCCAGCCGGGCAATAGTGGTGCATGCCTTTAATCCCAGCACTTGGGAGGCAGAGGCAGGTGAATTTCCAAGTTTGAGGCCAGCCTGGTCTACAGAGTGAGTTCCAGGACAGCCAAGGCTACATAGAGAAACCCTGTCTCGAAAAAAACCAAAAAAAAAAAAAAAAAAAAAAAAAAAAAAAAAAAAAAAAAAAAAAAAAATCCAGAGGTAACTGAAACTATAGGTTGGGGATTCAGTTTAGTGGTAGAACACTTGTCTAGCACGCATGAGGCTGTGGGTTCAGTCCCAACCATTGCAATTTTATAGCCACAATAACATAACAACACAACAGTAAAAAGCATGGATGAAGGAGAAAAAGTTGAAAGCTAACTCTCGGGCTTGCTTTTCTTATAGTCGTGTTAAGAAGTGTTCTCCTTGATCTACCCTCGAGTTCTCCAGCAGAGTCTTCTTTCACCCAGGTACATTGGAGACATGAGGGAGTGGAGGAGCCCTGTGGCCACAGGTGGCCCTCTCTCATGAGGAAATGTGGAACAAAAAATTTTATACACCTACAGGTCAGCTTGGCTAACTAGATACTCATTCTCTAAAACTAAGATAATGAAATAGAGCTAGCTAGCTAGATAGATAGATAGATAGATAGAAGATAGATACATAGAGACAGAGAAACAGAGATAGTGAAGAGGGGGAGGAAAAGGTAGACAAAGAGAGGAAGAAAGAGAGAAAGAAGAAAAACAGGAAGAATAAAGAACACAGGAGTCTCCAGGTTCCCCAAGGATCCCAAGCAAGCTCAAAGTATGGAGAAGAAAACATGTCATTTGAATAAGAGACTCATAATTAAGATGGATGAATTCCATTGACAGCAGCCAGCAGGGTAACTAGAAACTGGAATGTGAATTGGATCATAGGTGTGTTTGAAATGTGCATGGCCTATCTACTGTCCTCAGAGCCCCAGCGACTCTCAGAGCAGAGCAGCAGGATATGGCTAGTCTGAGGACCGTGGACAGTTATACTCTCTGGCTTTGGGGTGAGGGAGATAACTGAGTTCTTGCTCATTCAGCTGTGCACAATTGTGAACGTGACAAGATAGAAACATTTCCATCTATTCTATGGGGAAAAAGATTTTCAACTCTCTTATTTGTTGCACCTAAAGTTACAACACCAAATGTTGTATTTTGTTTTAAATATCCCATGAGATTGATGAGCAGAGAAAGACCCCCCCTCATGAAAGCAAAACTGGGGAGGCTTTTGGAAATGAATAAAACCTGATTTGAGCAGCTGGGGAGCCCCTGGTTCATATGGGAAATCCATTGAGCAGAGATGTTTTCTCAGTATTATCTGATAAAAGTTTCAGTTTGGTGTTGCATCAACTTATAGAAGGTGACTAAAAGACCACAGTGAGGCAGGGCATGGTTAAAGAGAATCACAGGATGGAAATAATCTTTTAGGGAAAGGTAGACAAGGCTGTGCTGCAAGATGCTGAAAATAAAGCTATCTAAATATGTGTTGGGCTGCTGGAAAAAAGAGCTCCCAAATACAGGGGATATATATATGTGTGTGTATATATATATATATATAATGTATATATATGTATATATGCATACATATATTATATGTAATATGTAATATAACACATAACCATATAAACATATAACAAAATATAAATGTACAATAATATATTATATATTACACATGTATACTATATTTTATATATATTATATGTATATTTTCTTTCCTGTGTCAAGTAACAATCTACTAGTAAGTAGTCCAGGTTCATGGGATAGCTCTCCTGCCTCCAGTTAATCATTCAGGGACATTATTTAATCTTGCTTCTTCAATTCCTAGGGTGTTTCTTTAGTTGGTTGAAATTAGATCAAGCTATAAAGGGAGAGCACAGAGATGGAGCACAGGCGATTTCCTTTTGATACAGAAGGCTGCCACACCTCTTCCCTTCTGCTGAGGAGAATGATTCCATGTCTGTCTCTGCTACAAAGCAGTCTGACACAAAATGAAGGCAGGCTCCAGCTGAGCATCTATACACCCAGCTAAACTTTTACTACTTGGGAAGAGGAGAAGAAGGATTTCTGGCGACCACTTGCAGGCTGCTCTCTTGAGAAGCATGGAAAGGTAGACCAGCTTCCTTTTGCAAAGCACTCAAAACCATCTGTGGCTCACGGACCAAAAGGTCAGCACCCTGAAGTCACAGGATGCAAGTGGAACCTCTTAGCGACCACCATAAAACTTCACTGGGTTTTAATTGCTGGATTCATTTGCTGGAGTCATTTCCTACCCACCTAAAGGATTCTGTGTAAAAGTGTGGAATATTTTCTTTGCTTTTCTAAAAGGAGCAGTGTGGGTCTTCTCTTTTGAGGCCCTGAAGAATCCTGAGCTCTGCTCAGGGCTGCTCTAAAATCTTTTCTTCTGTTCTTTCCAGGACCTTCTTCAAGTGCCATTGTTTTCTCTCACAAAGGAACACAACGTAAACTCTCCTTAAATGGCTCCCTCTCTCTCTTTAACTCTGGATAGAAAGGGAGAACGTAAAAAGCTGAAATAAACACTGACACTTCTGGACTCATGGAATGTAAATGTCCAGAGATGGAGTGTGAGTGCAGCTTGGTACAGGTGTCAAAATCTGTCCTCCAGATAAGTATCTGTGTGCTGGCTTACCCCCTTTCCAAGTTCTTATTCATGGTGGTCTCTAGCATTGTAAGCTTTCAGACTTACAACTTCAGTTCCTAAGGAAGTCCAGTATTCTCCCGTTTTTTGTTGTTTTTGTTTTGTTTTGTACCTGCAAAAGCCCCAAAGATCGCTGCTACAGAGCCTGACTCTGACCACATTCTTTGGCTCATCTCTAATTAATCAATGTGAGAACTCAATTGTATGGATGGTTAGGACTACATCATAGCCCTACACCCAGGGCAAAAACTGAACCACACTAAATGATAGAATGGAGAGGCATGCTGCTGGGAGCCCATGTGAACAAGGAAGCCAGATGATGGAAATCATTCTCTACCAGTTCACCTGCTTACAAAGTTGATGCATTTGAAGCAATTGTATAGTGACTTAAGTAGTTACCTTTATCATTTTTTATTACATTTTAAATGTGTAAATGTGGCTTGGGCATGTGTGCCCAAGTCCCCTAGGAACATTCGAAAACTCAGAGCATAACTTGTGTAGCCCAGTCTTGTTCTCACCAAGTGGGTCTTGGGGATTGAACTCAGGTTCCTGGGATGGAACTCAGGTTGTCAGGCTTGGTGGGAAGTGTGTTCATCCATCAAGCTAGCTCACCAGCCCGATGCTTGCCAATGATTCAGGTAATTCTCTAACTGCTCACTTGCCTGAGAAGTTCTCTGGCAGTGTCATACTTCAAGTGCTATGCAGTTATCACACTCCCATGACTTTTTGCTTGAGGGCAGGTATATGTTGATCCACAGAGACCTAGTGAGCCCATGAACTTCAGTGTGCTACATACATCATGGTACTCACAACACCCCAACTGTAACTTCATATCTTTGACTTTATATCCTACGTGTATGTTTTTCTGATTTTTGTGTACTTCCTCTCCCTCACGTGCTCTACTATAATGGAAGCTGTCATCCTTGGCCAGACTGCAGGAAATCAAACCTTTATTGCTTAAATATACTAACGTATTTTTCTATGATCCATGAAGTATTGGTTTTGTTGAGCCTGGGATATTGCCTCAGGCTTGCAGTAGACAGGGAATGTATCACAATAATAGCAAGACCATTCGTATCATCGAGGACCAAGAAACGGAGCCTGGTAGTAGCTCTTGTAATTCTGGCACCTGTGAGGCATTTGCAGGAGGGTGAAAGCCCAAGCTCATATTCAGCTGCACAGTTAATATGAGACCAAGATGAACTGCATGAGACCCTGTCTCTAAAACACCACACACAGACACACACACACACACATACATGCACATCCATGTGCACACACATATACATACCCGCACACACACATACACATACCACACACATACACACACACACCACATACACATACACACATACACATACACACATACACAGACACACATATATATACATGCACACACATATGTGCACACATATACATACACACACACATACACACATACCACACACACACACTACATACACCACATACACATACACACATACACGGACACACATACATATACATGCACACACATGTGCACACACATATACATACATGCACACACACATACACATACCACACACACACCACATACACATACACACATACACACATACACGGACACACATACCCGCACACACACATACCCGCACACCCCTCCCCCACAGACACACATACATGCGCACACATACATACACATACACATACACACACATATACACACATATAACACACACCACGCACACATATACACATACATATACACACACATACATATACACGCACACACATATGCACACACACACATACACACATACATGCACACACACACGGAAAGAGAGAGAGAGAAAGAGAGAGAGAGGAGAAATTAGAAAAGAAACAGAGAGCTGTCTATTGCTACTATACACTTACAGCAAGCTAGATGTGTTGATACTTACGAGTTTAGTGTGTGGTGGTGGGGGTTTATAAAACCTACTCTGGCTAAAATCAATCTCATCATTTGTTGCCTACCTAGGTTTAGGTAAGTAATCTGACTTCACCAATGCCTTAGTTTCTTAAGATAGAAAGAATAGTACTTACCTCACAGCACCAACATGGTGTTGAGATGAGCCGATATTAATAGATATAAAATGTTTAAGATGAGTTAAGATCTAAGGAAATAACACAAGAGCCATATAGCTATGTAGTCATAACTTTGTTAGTGATGGTTATAATCTTTTCATGAACATTCGTGTGTAAACACTCCACGAACAAAGGCAAGGGAAGTATTGTTCAGTAGCAAGTTCCCCAAAGCAGGGAAAAATCCTGAAGCACAAAATGCACATTTTCTTTTTATGAACCTTGTCTGAATTAGCCACCTCTGAGTAAGAAAGTGGGAATGACATACTAATGGAAAAACAGGCTAATACGCCTGCCCCCACTTCACATTCGAGGGGTGGAATCATTTATGGGAACACTCTCCAACTTTCTAAATGCTGCAATCAAATCACTGCATGGAGAAAGCTACAAAACCAAGTTCCAAACAATGAAAATATCAGTTTCTCAATGGAGTCGGTCCAACCATCTGGCATTCATATGTCGCTCTGGGGTGAGTGATCGTACAGGCGAGTAATGACCCAACCCCACTTCTAGGCGAGCGGCTTTTATACAGGAAGCTTTCTCTGGTCACTTGTGGCTGGCTACTCTTACCAGAAGCAGCCTCCTCCTCCCACTTCCCCTCTTGATGATTTCAATTCAGATCTTTCTTCAAGGGACCACCAAAAAAAAAAAAAAAAGACTTAGCATGCTTCTGAGGAGTTCAAGGCACCAAGGATTCAGTATTTAATAAATAAATGTGTTCCTTAAGGCAGTTTTTAAGAAAGAAAGAAACAACTCTGTTAGGCAGGCCAAACACAGTTTTAATGATAATTGCCTCTTCTAAATGGATCTAAATTAAATATTGATAATCTTAGTTCATGTTAAGATCTATTTTTGATAAAACTTGGAGCACAGACACTTGATACTTCTCAGGCAAGCTGAGCTACTAAGCACTGGGTACAGTTAGCTATACTTACTTGGTAGATTATAAGGAATAGTTTAAAAATATTGGAAGCCGTGTACGAAAGTGGAAGACTGCTATAAAGTGCCAAGAGTGTGGTAGGTTTTTCTTTTCTGAACCTGAAAAAGATGAAAATGAAGCTGGAAAACAGAAGCGATATTCATGAGACAAGTTAAATAGCAACACAAATAAAATATACATTGGCAAGGTTCAAGAGACCATTGTAACAGGACTGGCAATGTGGATTTCGCAGTGTGCGCTGTCCTGGGACTTGGGTGGGGTGCTGATAAATGTGAGGATGGCCCCTACAGGCTCATTTGTTTGAAGGCTTGGTCAGCCATGGAACTGTGAGGGAAGGGTTAGGAGGTGTGGCCTTGTTGGAGGGCGTGTGCCGCTGGGTGTGGGCTTTGCCCTTTCAGGTCCCATGTAGCTTTCTCTCTGCCTGAAACTTGTGGATCGGATGTGAATTTTCCAGCTCCATGCCTGTCTGCTTCCAGCCATGATGATCATGGATTAATCCTCTAAAACTGTAAGCAATCCTCCAATTATGTCCTGATATCTCTTCAACCAATAGAGCAGTCACAAAAACAGATGGGAAAGACAAAGGAATAAAAAATGACAACAAAGTAGCTAACTTCAGGACAGGGGAATGGATAGAGCTGACCCCAGAGGAGGCAGAGCTAGTGAAGCAATAGCCTCAACTGCCCGGATAAATGCTCGCTAGCCTGTTTTGTTAAGGTTTATAAACCCACTAAGAAGACCTATTTTTGCCTTGGGATTGTCGCTCAGTGGTAAAGTGTTTGCCTAGCATGCATCTACTAGCCCTAGGTTCAGTATGTGGTGTCAGGGTGGAGGTGGGGAGGCAGGAGTGGTACCTAGTTTGGAACAGTTAGATGGATGTTTAGGTTTTATCAACCCCACAGCTCTCTCTATCTCTCTGGGTCTCTCCCTCCCCTTCTTTGTCTCCTCCCTCCTCCCTCCCCCTCCTTCCTTCTTAAAAGAGCAGAGAAGTCTAATGTGCACAGAGACTGAAATAGACACCAGTGTTGTGGAGCGTTTGGATTGCTGTGATAAAACACCTTAAACTAGCCAGTTATTTTTCTTTTCTTTTGGGATTGTGATGTGGCTAAGTGGTATAGGACTTGTGTGGTATGTGCAAGGACCTAGGTACGTTCCACAGTGCCTATGAAAGAACATTTAAATAGACAAACAATAATTGTGTACATTATAGAGTATGGGCAGATTTTAAACAGAAGAAATGCATGAGTCAGTGTTGTAAACCTGGGAAGTCTAAAAGCTGAAGACTGGTAGATTTGTATCTGGTGAGAGGGCTTGTTTCCTACAGAGATGATGTCCTCTCATGGTGTCTGTGAATGGCAGAATGGTGAGGACGTTGTCTGGGGCCTGTTATATGTATGCTCACCCTTCTTACTCATAACCAGAGTCATCATTCTCTAATCACCTCTCAAGTCCCCTCCTCCTCCTTATACTGCCCCCCCTACGATTGGGGTTCAGCATATGAAATTGGGTGGGACATAAATATTTAGGGCCTGGAAATCAGTCACAAAACTTTTTTTTTTTAAACAAGATATGAAGGATATGCCAATTGCAGAGCATTTTTAAAAAAACATTAAAAGGAAAGAATAAATTAAACTGAGTATTTAGCACCAGAAACTGGAGAGAGTAATGAAATGAACCTGGAGAAGTTAGTAGGAAGGATTTGACTGTAAACAGAACACCGGATGAGATATGTAGCAATCAAGGAGCATGATTAATAAATCCAACTAGCTGTGCCTCTGTACAGATGAAGCAACCTTTAGTAATGTGAATGTATAAAAATTAGTAAATCTATAATACTAACATAAACAAAGGACTAAGACATGACTTAATAAGGAGATTATAACAGTTTCCAGTCAGGAAACTTGAAAATATCAGCTGAAAGACTGTTACATGAAATTTATTTAGAGATAAATAGTAAGATAACTAGGACATTTGTGGAAGTACACATTACAGGTTGTGCTTCCTGGAAGCCAGCTGGTGAGGCCCAGTGAGAATTGCAACATTTATTAGAGAACATCTCCTATGGAAGGGAGAGATGGAGAAGCAGGGAAGGTAGGAGGGTCCACAGACTGATGCAGAACTCTGGTACTCCTGCAAAGCCTTTGCTAGTTCAGCCTGGGCCTTGGGAGCAAAGGTAGCCCTTTGGAAATGTCTCTCTTTAGACAACCACTAGGCCTAAGTTTCCTTAGGCATTGGCTATGGTCCACCCTGAGAAGAGAATCATCTTGGTTGTCACCACTTTGCTCACTATTCCCTGAAGGAATGTGCCAAGGAAAATCAAGTTCCATCTCAAAAGCCACAGAGGACTGTGCAGGTACTCAACCTCTGCTAGCCACACCCTTTGAGTTGGATCAGAACAGGGCTCCAAGGGTAGGAAATATAATGCTATATTTAGAATATGAACCACGAATTCTCCCAAGATGGAGAAACCCTCATCTGGCCAACTTGATAGCAAGTTGCCAGCTGGTCCCCTCCAGTAATAATCCATTCCAGGAATTCAGAGGTGGCTTCTGTAGCTGGCAGCTTGCATATTCAGAAACAGCACTTGTTAGATTGCATTTGATAAGCAGGACACTAAGCTGAGTGCCTTGGATTTGGATTCACCTAGGAGATACAATTCTGGGCAAGCATTGCTGACTAGTGTGTGTGTGTGTGTGTGTGTGTGTGTGTGTGTGT
>NW_022196900.1:19390013-19392633 GCF_008632895.1 Mastomys coucha | reverse complement strand
TGTGTGTATGATGTGGTGTGTGTGTGGTGTATGTGTGTGTGTTTATGTGGTGTGTGTGTGTGTGTGGTATGTGTGTGGTGTGTGTGTGGTGTGTGTGTGTGGTATGTGTATGATGTGGTGTGTGTGTGGTGTATGTGTGTGTGTTTATGTGGTGTGTGTGTGTGTGGTATGTGTGTGGTGTCTGTATGTGTGTGGTGTGTGTGTGGTGTGTGGTGTGTGGTGTGTGGTGTGTGTGTGTGGTGTGTGTGTGTGTGTGTGGTGTGTGGTGTGTGGTATGTGTGTGTGGTGTGTGTGTGTGATGTGGTGTGTGTGTGGTGTATGTGTGTGTGTTTATGTGGGGGGGGGGTGTGTGTGTGGTATGTGTGTGGTGTGTGTGTGGTGTGGTGTGTGTGTGTGTGTGTGTTGCATTGTGTTGCCACTGAAATTTTCAAAGAGGCTTAATTGTGGTGCGAAAATTAACCTTAAAAATAGGTGTCATTAGCCCATAGGCTGGGGTCCAAGACTGAATAAAAGGGACAAAAAAGACAAGCTGAGCACTAACATTCAGAGCTCTGTCTCCCAACTGTGTACACAGTGTGGCCAGTTTTTTTTCACACTCCTGCCATCGCCAGAGCAGCTTTGCCCACCACTCCTTCCTTGTCACGAGAGATGTTCCCTCAAACCGTGAGCTGACGTAACTATTTTCCTTGACTTGCTTTTGATGGACATTTTGTCAGCAATGAGAAGAGGAACTAAGACAGAGTCTACATTGCCAGACCTGCACGCATTCCCCTTCTCTCTGACGGCCAACTCGTTCATCTGTTTTACGGGGTCATACTGACCCAGACTGGCTCAGTCTTCCTGTGTGTGGAAATGAACCGGCATTGCCCTCCCGACCTCTCCTTTATAGTTAGAATAACTGTGTGAGGACGGTGACCACTCGAGATCGTTCTAGAGATGATTAGCATCCTTTCATTGCACTGCCAAGACTTGTCCTAACAGGATCGAGTCCATCCTCTCTTAAACCAGTGCAGTTCTCTTCGAGAAGTCCACCTGTGTATATTGTTAGTCTTTCAGAAACTTGAAGTCCCAGGAAGGACTGTCAGAGGGACTTCATGTTCCTTTTCTACATGTTTTCATGGACATGGAAGCTCAATGAACATTCTCAGCAAAGTCTGTAAAGATGCAGTTATTATAAAATCCCTTCTTTGATCACATATTTCTTTTTTATTTTATTGTCTTGAGACAAGGTCTTATGTAGCCCATGCTGGCTTTGAACTCACCATGTAGCCAAGGACAACCCTGAACTGCTGACCTTACTAATGCTGTATCCCTGGCTCCTTTCTCATCCTTTTCTGCATGGTGAGTCAGAGCCCTGGTCCTTAAGGAGGATCGCTTTGTAACTTGGACCCATCTATGTAAACATTCTTTACAGTCTTTCCCCCTTTGAGGCCTTCCTGTCCTCCCCAACACCAGCTCCAGGAAGCACGTGCTCTCTGCTTTCAGAATGCAGAGACCTCACTCTGTTACTGTCCCACACCTCAAATATGTTTTCCCGTCAGCTCTGGTCACATTGTTCTGCTAATAAGCTTCTCTCAGTCTCTCTGTACATATTTTGGTCCTTCTGTTTTCTATCTTGTCACATACATGGCTGAGTAACAAAGGCAGGGAGAAGACAATATACAAAAAAAAAACCCTCCCAAAACAGAGGTCCATCTCAGAATGTTTATATCCCTTTAAAACCAGAACACACTGTAAACCACTGTCTACTGAAGCATAATTTATATATATTTAGAATTAGGGTGTTGGCCATGGGAAGTCATATTTCTGCATAGCAACAAACCATTAACATTTCATATACAGCTAACTTGCCTTGGGACATGATGGTGACAGGTCTGTTTCACATGGTTACATAATCATTTTCTGCTTCCAGGTGTTCTAAGGTTACTTATCTAATGACAACTGTAGCCCCAAAGGATCTTGTGGTTGAACATTATTATATACTCATTAGATCCACATAATTTCATTTTCATTTAAAAATGTATTATTGAGTCAGGTGTGGTGATCCATGCTTGCAATCCCAGCATCTTGGGGGCAGGGACAGGAGAATCATAAGTTTGAGGCTAGCCTGGGCTGCATAGCTCTTTCTTAACTACATGAATTAACGAATAGTTGAGGAGAGATTTACACAGGATAAATTTCATTAATATTAAGTAAGTATTCAGTTTAATGGATTAGGACAATTAAATACACTCTTTAGCTACTACACTAAGAATGATATAAGACATTTCTCTAGCCATAGAAGCTTTGCTTGTTTGCCTTTGAGTCTCTGTCCATCCCTTAGACAACCACCATTTTGTTTCTATAATTGATTAGTTTTGCTTATTTTAAAACCATATATAAGCATATAACATGCAGTGTTTTTTGTCTGTTATCTTTTTCTCAGCATTGCTTCCATTTATTTATTTATCAGTATATGGGTGTGGTATGGGGGTGCTCCAGCCACAGCAAGCATGAGACGGCTAGAAATTCTCCCTTTCCACTGTGTGGACTCTGGGGATGGGACTCAATTTGTCAGGCTTGCTGGCAAGTCCTTACCCTCTGAGCCATCTTGCTGGCCTTCAGCCTGGGTTTTGTCCAC
>NW_022196900.1:19386483-19390003 GCF_008632895.1 Mastomys coucha | reverse complement strand
TATCAAAAGTTTGTTCCCAGTATTACCAACTGGTGTGTTTTGTTCCCAGTATTACCAACTGGTGTGTTTGTATGTGTGTGCATGTGTGTGTGTGTCTGTGTCCCTATGTGTGTCCGTCTGTCTGTCTTTTTCTCTCTGTACCTTAACTTTGGAATATACTTTGCCTTAGCCTTTGGCAGAGCATGGTTTTGGCCTCTCAGAAATGCAGGAAAGTTGGCAGAGCCAGTCAGATAGACATAATCAGTGCTTACTCAGATAAACTTTGGGTAAGAGGTGGAACAAATGTCTATATTGCTCTCTTTCAGTGAGCTTCAGTCTGAGGCCAATGAACTTGAGCCTCTCATTTTCTCAGATTTATCCATAGTCTATGCCAAAGAGTGCTGGTGAGGCTCTGAGCTGACACTCAGAATGCCTGTAAATGTATCACCAAGTTAAGTTAGGGTAACAGGTAGATTCGTTTAGTTTAGTGTCACAGAGAATATGACGTACCGTTACTGTTTGTAACATGAAAATCCGAATAGCAGAAGGGGGCTTCTTGAGGCTTGGTGTGGCACCCTACAACTTTAACCACAGCACTGGGGAGGCAAAGGCAAGTAGATCTGTCAGTGGAGGCCAGCCTGGTCTAACTAGTGAGTTACAGGTAAGCCAGGGCTTGCCTAGTAAGAGCCTGTCTCAAAATAAAGTAAAATAAAGTAAAATAAAAAAGAAAAGAAAAGAAGAGAAAAGAAAAAGACAAAACAAGGGGCTTTTTCTTATGTCACTTAGATGTCAGGACTGTGGCTGCCCATCGTCTTTAAACTGTAGCCCACAAAGCTGGGGTAGATATTACCACCCAGGGAGCCAAATCGGATAGCCATAGAGATACACAAAGTATTAATGCAATGGCTTTAACAAAAGGCTCAAAGAAACACACGTTGGGGGGTTTTATAGACAGTCCTACAGTTAGGCCACCCATGTTATAATCTGGAGAGATTGGGTACATAGCTGTTACACTTTGAATCTTTATATTTCCTGCTGGCTTGTGTCTTACTGCTTTTCCATGATGTTGTGGAGGTATGCCAGAGGCTGTCCAACCTTTGAGCATGGGGCCTGGCTGGTGGTCACAGGGTACCAGGGATGGGCCTTTGAACATAATAGCCCAGTCCGTGATTGTGGCTTGGTGTTCTGCTTTCTGGTCCATAGGGTAGTGAGCTGCTTTAGCCACACCCCCTGCTGCTGTCAATCATGCTTTCCCTAAAGGACAGACTGAGGTCCTCTGAAATGGGAGCCTCACAGCCCTCTCCCTCCTAGCTTGATTCTTTCTAACACTATAGTCACAGAGACACAAAAAGTATTAAGGCCATGGCCTTAACTAACTGCTAGAGACTCTCAGAAGTCTAGACTAGCTGGGTACCTAAGAACCTACACTGTGGCTAAGATGTTCCTCACAAAGCAAAGTATGTTTATTAATTTTGATTAGGTTCTCAAAGGTGGGGTCTATGCCTTCAGAGCCTTCGGTTGAGGGATTGTTAGCATTATTGTTTCTCCTTGAGGCATGAGGGGCCAACAAGACAGAATAATAGAAATTACACAAAATACACACAGTACAGAAAATCCCTCTTTCCAAATGTTGCCTTTCTTGGAGTGTTCCCATTGTGTGACTTGGCACAGATATCCAAACAACTACTCGGGCTCAGGAAAACCTAGCACATTATAACAGTCATGTTTTATCTGAAAGAAAGGGCCATATCATTTCCTTTTTTAAAAAAAGATTTATTTATTTATTTTATGTATAAATGAATATACTGTCACTGTCTTCAGACAGACCAGAAGAGGGCACTAGATCCAATTACAGATGGTTGTGAGCCACCATGTGGTTGCTGGGAATTGAACTCAGGACCTTTGGAAGAGCAGTCAGTGCTCTTAACTCCTGAGCCAACTCTCCAGCCCAGGGTTGTATTATTTCATGGGGCTTGTACCTTCTCTGTTGCAGTTGTGAATGAGAATGTTCAAAACTCATCTTTAATTGGCAGGGGCTTCTCTAGGGTCAATCTTAGGGTAACCCTTTTGAAACTCTCTATATTTCATGTACTACTGAATCAAATCTGTTGGGATTTCTTAAGCTGACACATACTATTCATAAACAAGAGGTCTTCATTTTTAATCTTAATACTATTTAATTTCTTTTTCTTGTCTTATTTTGTTGGCAAGGGCCTTGAGCTCACTCTTGAAGTTACATAATAAAGCTATCTTCATTACTAACCTTATTAGGAAGATTTCTAATGAATTATCTTTAAGAGATACAGTCTCTAGATGAGCTTGTAGGTTGCAATATTTTATTTTGCTCAGGAAATTACTTGTTTTTGTTTGGGAATATTTTCAAAAATGAATAGTGAATTATTTTATACTTTTTAATATTAAACCATTCTCATAAATGGAGAAGATAGCTCAATAGTAAAGTATTGGCCTAGTAAGTATCAAGCTATAGGCTTGATTCCCCCAAACTCAAAAAAATAACCAACCAACCAGATTTATATGTGTGTTGTTAAACTCATATGTTTACCTTAAAGCCTATTTCTGAACTTGGTTTGACAGCATTGTGTATAGAATTTATCTTCATTCTTTGTGAGATTGATCTAGTTTTATGTCTGTTTAATTTTAGCAATAAGTTTTATTAGCCCATAAAATTATTGAGATAACCTTTTTTCCTATTCTTTAAAACATTTTTTTTTTTTCTTTTGAGACAAGGTTTCACTACATAATGTAGGCTGGTCTTGAACCTGTGATCTTCCTGCATGCCTACCGTGCAGCATTCAGGAAGCATCGCCCCTCTTAGCTCTTTCCTCTGAGGTGATCTCCATGTGAACATTTGGCCAGTCATAGTCACCAAAATGTTGATCTTTTATGTGGGTAAAATTCAAAACAGAAATTCAAATTATTTAATAGTTAAATATATTCATTTTTTACTTTTTGGCTTGATATCTTTTTTAGTGATCACCCTATTTTAGTTTCAAAATTTCTACTAAAACTGTCATTGAAACCTTCCTATTTACAGTAATTTCTTCTTCCTTTCTTGTCAGTTTTACCAGAAATGTTTCTAGCCTCCTACTGTTTTAGACAGTAAGATTTTGTTTTCTCCATCTTTTTGACCATTCCTTTTAAATAATTCTGCCTATTTTTAGCTCTAAAGTTGTACATGCAGTGTATACACCTTCATTCTCGCTTTCTTTGCCTCTCTTTGGATCTCTGCAGTTTCTCTCTGTAGGGAGAAGTTCACACAGAGGAATTATCGGTCGCAGTCTGCTTTCAATGGTCACTAAGTTACTCACATAGAGATATGTGATAAGGTACAGGTAAATGTCTGCTCACTCAGTTTCAGACTTTAACTTCCTTGCTGCCCTAGTACACACCAGGAAGCTACTGTGTAGGGCCCATTCCTGTAGTCTCCTTAGTCCATTTCTTCTCTAAAGAGAGCTGCTGCTGTTGCTTCTTCTTCTTCTTCTTCTTCTTCTTCTTCTTCTTCTTCTTCTTCTTCTTCTTC
>NW_022196900.1:19381180-19386349 GCF_008632895.1 Mastomys coucha | reverse complement strand
TTCTCCTTCTCCTCCCCCCCTCCTTCTCCTTCAAAATGGAAAGTGTCCTTAAGGATAAGCCCTACCCCCCGGGGGTGGATACAGAGGCTGTCAAGCAGGCTGAAACCTCAAAGGATATTTTCCCAAATATGTTCTTGAACCAGTCTCTACATTAAAGCGGGAAGGGGAAGCTCCAGCAGATCTTTGCGTTGATAGTTGTAGTGGCTAGCTGGTTGTTGGTTCTCTTTTCTCTTTTCTTTTTTTCTTTTTGCCAGAGGGAAGAGATCTGAGGGAGGCAGGAGAATTAGAAAGAAGAGCAGCCAGTAAACACAAACCCTGCCTTTCAAACCCAGGAAATGCTCCCTTGTTTATAATGTTTGGACCACCGGATAATGTGTAAGACTTTAAGGTGTTTTGTGTGTATGTGTTTGTGTATGGCGTACGCACAGACACACATATACGTGGCCGCCACATGACATCAAGTGCCCTCCTCTGCCGCTGTCCTTAGGTGGGGTCTTTCACTGAACCTGCATGTACCAGCAATCCTTCCGTGTTGCTGGGAGTGTTTTCCCTCATGCCTGACAGCACCAAATGTTTGGCATTTTTGGCTTCTGCTGAAGTCATCTGAAGAAGCTCATCAGAGATCTACTGTTTGGTGAGATCATTTAGTACACACTGAGATTATTTAGTATGGATAGCATGAGGGGGTCACCCTAAAGAGGGGGGATGAGTCTGAATGACAGGAGGGCTTCCAGATATTAAATAAAGTGTATGTAGGCATCCCCTTCTATTTATATCCAAACAACACCACAGATGTTAGTGTGTTAAGGAACTTACTCAAATACATTGGCTTTGATAAAGACAACTTGGAACATGGCTCATGTAAGCTTGTAATGCCAGCACCAGGGGGGCTAAAAGGCTGAGAGTTTGAGGCTAGTCAGCCTCAGTTACATAGTGCATTCCAGGCTTGCACGGCGGACATTGTGAGATCCTGTACCTAGACAACATATAAAACAAGACAACTTGGAACTCTGTGGAACAGTGTACAGTTGCCACCCTGTCTTAAAGACTTGGACCTCATTTTGAATTGGTTTTGATGGCTTAGTCTGGGTTTTGCACTATTGCTACACTGTATCTCATCGTCTCTCTTTTGTGCTGGACACCTAACCTACTTCTGGTTGTTGACCTAAAGCTGGCTGCAGAGTAGTCTCATTCAGACAGGCCTTTGCTTGTCAGCAAGACAGGTCTGTCCAGGCAGACCTCTTGTTTAATTCATTTTCAGCCACGGTAGATGGAATAAGGAAGAGATAAGGCAAGTAATTCTCTCTCTCTTCTCTCTTTCTCTTTCTCTCTCTCTCTCTCTCTCTCTCTCTCTCTCTCTCTCTGTGCATGTGTACATATTTGTATATGTATGCATTTTGAATGTATGTGCCTATGTATATGAATGTATGTATGTGCATGCATGTAGGTATGTGTATGTGTGCATTTGTGTATGTGTATACATTTGTATATGTATGTCTGTGTGTTTGTATGTGCATATTTACCTGTGTGTGCATGTATGTGTGCATTTAGGTATGTATGTGTGTATGTGTTCATTTGTGTATGTATGTGTATATGTGAACTGTGTATATATGGGTGTATATGTGTGTGCATGCTTGTATGTGTATATACAGGTGTTTACGTGTACACATGTGTATGTGTCTGTGTGTGCTTATGGATCAAACGCAGCACATGCTAGGCTAGCACTGTCCTGCTGTGGCACATCTTATTACTCTAATATACTGTGAGCATATGTGTTTAGAGAGGACGGACACTCCCACTTGAGGTTGAGAAGGACCACAGAGTAGTCAAAGTAGTTAATACATAGTTGGGACAGAAGCAACTATATTCCTCAAGAAGTCAAGAGATAAAACCAGTCATTCAAGGTGAGTACACACTAAGAGAAGCTCATTTACCTTGTGCCTTTAATCAGTGAGGGATGGTTAGCTATGGGAATCACTTTAAAATATTTTTTTTGATATAGAAATATTGCTATCAGGAAACCAGAAACAGATGGAGTGAGCAGTAGGAGAAAGAAAATTAGGCAATAGGTCTGGCTATTCCGAGTTTCATAGCACTATAGGGAAAATGTGAAGCCCCCTTCAGTGTATTCTTATTTTCTTTACTATGTTTGTATAAAACTTGATGGTTTCCTATTCATCCCAACTTCCTAATAGTTTAAGACCAACTATCACTATTTGTGATTAGGGAGTGGTTTTTATTTATAAGCTTATTTATTTATTTTATGGATTTTGTACTGCTGGGGACCAAGCTCAGGGTCTCGTACTTGCTTGGCAAGCACTGCGCCTCAAACAACACTTGCTTCCCTGGTGGATGTGTTTCTGCTTGTTGTCAAGAACAGAGTTGGTGTTGGGCATGAATATATTAGCAATAAGTAGGTGTAATTTTTATATTTTAAGTAGATAACTATAAGACAAATCATAAATTGGCATAAAATGGATTTGGAAAGCAGAGCCTTTTAAAAAAGAGATTTGAATAGTTTTCCACTTTGTTTTTTTTGAGACAGGAGGTCTTGCTATATTGCCCTGGTTGGCCTGGCTATGTAGAACAGGCTGGCTCACAACTCTTCATCCTGTCTCCCCAGGGCTGAGATTACAGGTGAGAGCCATCATTGCTGCATAGCATGGACAAAATTCTTAAAAGTAAGCAGCTTTGGAGAATAAATAAGTGACCAGCTTTACAGTTCAGTGTTGAGCACCGAGAAAAACCGTGGACAGGCAGTGGTCATGGTCCCTTCAAGTCACAACCTGTTGAAAGCTTGAAAACTATCCAGCCCCCAGTTGGGCAGCGACCTCTTTGTATGAAGCAAGGGGTTGGCGATCCACTCCCTCTGCTGCCTTTCACTTCCTATCAGCTACAGTGCAGTCAGCCAGCCCTGCTTTCCTGTGGTCCTACAATCCTAGATGTCCCTCAGGCTTTCACTCCCAGGCATCTGCTTTTGATGTGTGGAGGACTCCGCTGTGGGTTCAGGCAGACAATTCTGATGACTCAAGAAACCCTGGGGGCCTGGAGTGTGAAGCAGGTGGGTGACAAGGAGAGTGCTCTCTTGCTCTGTCCCTATCTACTACTGAGTGATGGTAAGGTTTCTGAGCTGGAACTCTCCAGAAAAATAATTCTTAGGTCCTGCTCCCGCCTACACCTCCAGGTGTGCCTTCCCCGCCCTTAATAGTTTGCCCTTGGAAAGTCACTCCTAGCGGAAGAGAAATTTATAATCATAGCTCTAGGGTCACGAAGGAACACTCGCTTTGATTTGCAGTTGCAAAGCTAACCATGTCTTTTCTACGGCCTGAAGTACAGGGTCATGCTGGTTGAAACTTTGTGCTGTCTGAAAAAGTTTTTAGAAAGTCAACGCGGAGGAAGCCATACACCAAAAAAATTTTTTCTTTCTCTTTTCTTGTTTTCCCTAGGCTCTGTGATGGTTTCCAGGGCTTTTCAACTTGAGGAGGGAAAAGCGACAAAGTGAAAATGCACCATGCTGGGAGTCCACCAAAGCTCTGCAAGAGGCCTGGCGCTAGGGTGAGCGCAGGAGGGGGCAGGGGTGACGGAGGTGGGTGTGTCTGATGTGGAGTGGAGGGTAGAGAGAGCTCCAGGAAGGTACTGAATGAAAAGCTGAGGCTGCCCTCACTCCCCCTCCCAGACCTGTAGCAGCGCGGGAAGTTCGTGAATGACTGGGGGAGGGGACCACAGGAGGCAGAGTCGCTGTGGGTGCCACGCAGGTAAGGAGGACAGGGCGACTCGGGAGGAAAGACGCTCTGGGGTGCGGGGAGTTTCTGACTTGAGCTATGTGGATGTGGCAGAAAGTGCCAGAAGGCGGAGAGGCAAGGAGGCTGGCACCCGTGCCTCTTCTGCCGCCTGCCTGTTCCTTGAGCCGGGGAAGTTGGAACTGGGCGGCCGTGAAGCCCCGGGAGTTGCGACTCGTCCTCCAGCGCAGTGCTGCCCTCCGTAGGCTCCGGGTTGTGCAGGGGTGAGGCTTGGGTTGGGCTGGCCCGGGGGCGGCGGGAACTGCGGAGCTGGACCTAGCAGGTAAAGGCACGGGCGGCCGGGTGTCCCTCGGCACGGGTGGCGACCGCCCCGCCTCCCATCGGCGCGATCGGCTTGTACTGTCCCACCACCCGCGGCTTGGTAGCCCTGCGCGTGAGAGCCTGTGAGTGCGCGCGCCCGCGGGCCGGGAGTGGGTGGGTGTGCGCGCGTGTGTGAGGCCGCCTGCAGGAGGCTAGGCTGCCCCGGCCTCCCGCACCAGCCGGTGGAACCCAGCCCGGGAGGGAAGTCGCCGTAGCCGCCCGGGCGGCCCTCCTGCCCTTTGACCAGGTCAGTGAGCCCCAGGGTCGGTCCAAGTGACACGTAGGTGGCCTCCGGTTGCTTACCTGGGTCGGGTTGGAGACGCGAGAGGGCTAGCGAGGGGCTCCCCAAGTTTCTTGGTGCCGCGTCCCTGAGGACTTAGATGGCCCGGGTGTCTGCGCGTCCCGCGCTCAGCTCACTGCTCACCAGTGACTTTGTCGTCCTTTGAGTCTAAGGAATTTAAACTTTAGGTTTCCTTGAAGCCGCCCGAGGCTTAGCTTGTACCTGGGAAATGCAAGGCAAGGGAGGGACCTGGCTTTGCTTGGACGGGTTGATCGGTGGTTTTTGCTCCTGTAGGCAGACTTTACTGTGGGTGGTTTTAAACTTTAGGCTTGTTTTTCCTTGCTGCCATTTGGTCTTTGATGCGAGGCATCCAGGGCTTGTTGCTGCTTCCAGGCTGGGGCCCTAGATGGACTCTTTTCTCAGTCCTTTCTTCCGTCTTCTTTCTTCCTTTCTCCTGTGCTTCTTTTTTTTCCTTTTTAGTTGAAATCTACGGAGCTTTCCTTCCATGTGGGTTTCCAGCGAGTACTGGCTTGTGAAAAGTTTCATTCTTAAGCTATACCCATCGTCATAGATACCTATTGCTAACTGCAACTAGAAGAAGGTAGTTAGTTATTAAAGCAGAATCCTCTATTCTTTTCGGCAGTGCTGTGTATTTATCCTTTTGTGTTAAGTGTCCTTTGCTCACCTAACGTGACTATGAAGTCACAAGTCCGGGTTTCAAAGTCTTAGAAAATGGAAGAACATAGTCTCTTGTCAGATGGAATGAATACCAAGGAAGAATCAACATTA
>NW_022196900.1:19359041-19381170 GCF_008632895.1 Mastomys coucha | reverse complement strand
CAGCCAGCTGCATTAAAACACAGCTGTAATAGCATCTAGTTTTTGCCCTTGGTTCTCCAGATGCAACATCATGAATAATAACCACCAGGGCTCTAAGTATATGAAAGCAGTATTTTTTTTAAAAAATCTGTTTTATTTTTCCTTTTCTTTGGTCTTGAGTGTGAATTTGAGGGAAAAAAATGTAGCAAGAGAGGGAAGGAGTTTGAGGGAGAAAGGCTGAGAAGGGTGCCTGCAGAACTGGGCCTCCACATCAGAGCCTCCTTGTACACAGCGTCCCCTAGCGGTGCACTCTGAACGGGGTTCTGGACTCCTGGGCTTGGTGTCCTCATCAGGAAAATGAATGGGTGGGATGATCTGTTGTTTCAACCATCTTCCCTGTAACTGGGGACTGCTGGTGGGTGATTCCTCATGATAGACTAGTTGAAGTTGAAGAGGGGAAATGGGAAAAAATTAGTCTAGTGGGGAAATGGGGGGCAGCAGAAAGAAGATGGGATAAAAGAAACCCACCAGGAAGGGGATGCTTGGAAGGAGGGACGTAAGAGGGTGTTGGCTTTCTCTAGTCTCTCTCTCTCTCTCTCCCTCCCTCCTTCCTCCCTCCCTCCCTCCCTCCTTTCTTTCCTTCCTCCCTTCCTTCTTTCCTTCCTTCCAAATTCCTTCCTTTCTTTCCCCCACGAGGGGACCAGCAATAATTTCTTCTCCTGCCTTCCTTATTATTACAACCTGCAAGGCTGCCTAAAACTGATGAGGTGCAAGCGATCCTTGTGGTCTGGCCTCTCTGAGGCACCACCTAGGCCTGCCCACCGCTTCCCTTTGCATCCTCAGCTCAGGGGAGCTGCCACCACCCCCCAAAGCTCAGCGTCCCTGTGAATGACAGTAAAGAAATCACAGAAGTGAAAATGTAAGTGGCAGCCTTTCAGAGACTTCTGTTTTCATTCGGAGTTAGTATTTTGCAGAATGTAATTTGATTTGGTTTTTCAGATACTATCGTAGATGTTGTTTGGCCTAGTGGGACATTCAGGGGAAGAATAAATCCTGGTGGCGGAGTCTTTGAGGGCATAATAACATTCAGTCTGAAATTTGTGATTTTTAGGGAAAGGGATCGCTTCGGACGATTGGTATAAAAATTTGTGCTCAGAACAGAACACACCATTGCTGATTTCAGTGGGAAGTTACAAGAATTTGACTCATAATGTCTTTAGAAGTTTAGTTTAAGGTCAAGTTTTTATTGTCTGTGCTTAATGTGTGGCCACCCACCCTCAGTCCCTCCTTCAGTCCTTCCTTCTCATCCCTCCTCCTCCTCCTCCTCCTCCTCCTCCTCCTAATCTGCTCTCTTCCCTCCCTCTCTCCCTCTCCCCTCCTCCTTGCATCCCTACCTCTCTCTCCTTGCCTCTCTTCTCCTTCCTTTCTCTCTCCTTGCCTTCCTCCTCCCTCTTCCCTTCTTTCTTTCCTTCCCTTCCCTCACATCTTCTTCTTCCTTCTTTCTTTCCTCTCTTCCGTGGTACCATCTTGCCTGCCCACGTGAGGAACGTGATTTACTTTGAAGGTGAGGTACAACATCATAAAACCAACCCATAAGTCAGCTCTGGCTTTGCTAATTAAGTCAGCATCTTACTGCTGTCTGGTTTCTTACATTTTGCAAAGGATGATAATTCGAAAGGCTCTATTGTGTCAGTGTCTAAATATCTTTTAGGGATGTGTTAGAATGTTGGGAGAGAAGGAGACAAATTCAGCTCAGTAAGCAACCATTGAATTCTTGTTGTAACAGATTCAAAGAACGTGGAGAGAAGGGTTTAGTCAAAGCTGAAGTGCAGAAGGTGGGAAACAGATAGCTGCGGTGTAGAGAGTGAAGAGTGCATGTGCCATATTGTGTCCCTATGTGCTGGCAGAGAAGTCTTGAGAACCTTGGCAGGCTGGGAGCAGAACCTGAAATCCCAACTGTGGTAGAGAGACAAACAGCTTGGCTTAAAGATGGGTGGGAACAGTAAGGGCCTATCAGAGGTGCTTGTCATGGTCCTTGGTGGTGGTGGAGAAGGCCTGGATGTCACTTAAAGGAGTTATGGCTTGTCATTATTTAACCCCAAGATGCCTGAGACGCCCCCAGTCATACCAGTTAGCAGAAGAGCAGAGGTAAAATGTTTGAGGGATGATTGAATGAATGTGTGTTCTCTTACGTTCTGCTGTAAACACCTGGCTAGTAAGTTGTGCGGCACCATTGCCAATTTATTTAATGTCCCTATGTAAAGCTTCTAGAACCATCTGCGTGTCATTTCTTCTTCCCTTGCCCTTTCCAAATGATAGCTTCCTTTTGGGAAACTTAACTTAATAAAAATGGATGAGGCTTGTGAGTTGTACAGGGCCTGGTGGGGCCTTCTGAGCATGTGTGTTAAAGTTCCTCTGCACACAGAATGCTGGCCATGGGATGTTTTCATCCTCTGTTTGGGGGTAGCCTGCTGGCTAATGCTAACTTAAACATGACTCTTCCCACAACCGGCATTCTTGACCCTGTGTGTATTATACATAGTATCTTAATCACGGAGTGGAACATGTGTAGTACAGGCCAGAGAGGGTTGTTACTAGTGCAGAAATAGAGTCAATACATCTTTTAAAGGATGGGGGTAGGGCTGGGGACTGAGGGAGTAGATCTCTAAGACTCCTTTCTAGAGTTTAACTTCCAATATTCCAATAGAAGTTCCTTGCTCCGTCTTGTAGAGCAGTAAGTGATGATTTTATTTTTTCATCTCTGAAGCAGTTAGCTCCTTCTATCTCAGGGGGAGTCTTGGTGGAACCCTTGGAGGACCTTTCTCCTGCCCTCTGCTTTCGTGTGACTGGTGAGAACACATACGTTTTCAGCTGCATGGCAAGCTGATTTGGCTAAAGACTTTGAATTACACCTGAGTTTAGAGAGGCTAAGAAGACAGATCATTAAAAGAGATTTGGTCAGCATTTTATTATCTTCTGGATACAATTTAAATGCATGATCCTCTTAGTTGCTTTCAATTAATTTGTTTATTTACTCTTTTTTTTTTTTTTAATCTTCTGCAAGGTATGGGGACATCAGTTTGACATGGTTAGAGAGAGAGAGAGAGAGAGAGAGAGAGAGAGAGAGAGAGAGAGAGAGAGAGAGAGAGAGAGAGAGAGAGAGAGAGAGAGAGGGAGAGGGAGAGGGAGAGGGAGAGAGCGAGGGAGAGTCAACTAGTTAATTAATTTGAAGAAGTCCAAGGCTGATGTACTTTGCTTTAGGGTTTCTCAAAAGGTCACTTTTCAGCCAGTGGTGAATTGTATGGCAATGTCTTGGTTCTGTGTCTTGGCAAGGGAGTGAGATTTCAGTATAGAGTTTGTTCTTACATGACCAGCTTGCTGCACCAGGCCTAGGGAATCCTATTAATTTCTGGACCTTCTCTTCTGCTGCCCAGCCAGCGCTAAGGAAGCTTTAACCCTGATGTTCATGTAAAAGTCATAGCTTCCCCTCCCCACTTCTGAAAAATGAAAGGGGACTATTTTAATGCATCCACGGATTTAGGTTATAATTTATTTTCTTTTTGTGGTACTGTTTAAAAAAGTGATATAATGACAGGGCAGGCTCTTGACTTTAGTTCAGTGCTAAAACAAACATGTACGAGCCCGAGTGGGGGAGCCCGGGGTGTGCTTGTGGTAGTACAGAAATAAAGGAAAGTGCCTTCAAAACCAGTCTCTTCCTCCATAGAAGACTCAGCTCATCTGGGAACATGTGGCTGTGGATCTCTGCTTCGGTTGTAGCTATCATTTAAAGGACATTTTGTCTGGTGTGGACGTTCTGCGTGCCCGTGCCTTCAGAGATGCAAGCTTCAGAGAGGGCTGCTCCTGGGGCCCATTCTTATCAGCGAGCTTGCCACCCTCCCTGACAATTTACTCCAGCGCTTCCCATTTCCTGCCCTTTGTGACAGGATCTTATACTGTAGCCCAGGCTAGCCTGAACTATGAAACCCAGCCTGGCTTCTGACTCACAGCGAACCATTCCTGTCTCAACATTCCAAGTATTTGGATGAACTACTACCACACCTGAGGGTTTTTTGTTTGTTTGTTTGTTTGTTTGTTTTGATTTATTATTATCTAAATTTGAAACAATGGCCTAGATTAGTGTTCTGGTCACCTTGCCTCCCAGTGATTCTCCTAACTCTTCAGTGAATTTCTGTCCTAGTAAAGGATAGTCCTGACTCTCTGGAGGGTGATGGATGCCAGCCAGGCAAGGAAAGCAAGATCTGCCCTAGCCCAGCAGTATGTAACTAACTGTCAACACATACAGGCCTTGTGCTAAGTACCAGGGATAGACATAAATGAACAATTCAGGCTCCCTCCACCCCTAACGGAGGAGCTAGTGAGGGTTCTGAATGATGGGATTCCTGGTCCTATGGGAACATCAAAGGCAAAGGGGCAGGGGACCTGGCCTTCTAAGTCAAGGGTCAAGGCAGTGGAAGTGCAGATGCGAAAGATCTGGGAGGAACTATGGGAGATTAGACTCTGGAAGAACCGGAGGAGATAAACCAAGCCTGGTGAACAAAAGGGATCAAGCTAGTGGAGTCAGGAGGTCTCTAGAGCTAGCTCTGCTGGGCTCGGAAAGTCAAAGGGCTTTTCTTTTTACATCTGTGAAACAGGAACATGTATTGATATGATCTGCTTCTCAAGTCTAGTTTCTATTCTCATGGGCCCTTCATTTAATCCCACTTAGGGTTCATTCATTCATTCATTTTATGTTCTGTAGGCGTTTGTTAAATGCCCATCCACACTTTGGGAACAGTTGGAAACAAGCTGTGTAAGGCCTCTTCCGTCATGGAGATGGTATTCTATCATGATCTCTCTCCCTCCTTGTCTCTGTCTCTCTCTCTCTTTCTCTCTTGCTCTCTTGCTCTCTCTCTCTCTTGCTCAACTTTTGAGTTTTTCTTCCATGTTTCAGCACCTACAAAGTCCTCAGTGTTTCCGCTCAGTGAAGGAGTCAGAGCCTAGTATTCAGGCCTTCATTTTAGAAACGTAAGAAAGTTCACCAAGATTTAACTGAGAGTCGGAGAAATATAGTGCTAGAACCAGCAGAGTCTTGTCTATAGCCTTGGCTCGCTTCCATTTCCTTCTGGATATTCCTACCTTTGACCCAACTTGTGAGTTTCTCTGTTTAGTTTATGGCTGTTTTCCTTGAAAATTCAGAGTCTGGCTTTTGACTTTTAAGATCTTGTTGCAATCACTTAAGAATACAAACATTACAGAAAGCATCCAGCACTGTCTCCATTTGTAAAAGTACATAGGCTTTTTTTTTTGTAGTGATCCAAACAGTACCCGTATGTCTACAGTAAGAGATGAGACCTCTGTCACGTCAGTCGCTTATCTGAGGTAACTAAGTTGTCGTCGTCAGTTTGTTCTAAAACCTATTCTTGGCCTTTGATTACCCAAGCCTAGAACACTGTATGTGCTTGCTTGCACTCATGCCTATATTTTTATATATTTGTGTGCAATCATGCCAGCGTGTCTCTATTCATCTCTGTTCCTCCTTGTCTTAGCCAGGCTGTACCGAAGGTTGCCATCAAAAGTGACAAGCAGAATGGAGAAGAGCCTGCCCAGGCTCTTTTTAAACACAGCCTGACTTCATCCAATAGAGAGTTCTTGTCAGTGACTGGAATGACTCTTATGAAAGGGGAAACAGAAAACCATTTCCAGCTGTGTGACAGTCAAAATGAATAATGCCATTGCAGGGCGTGTTCTTTCCACAAGGGCTCTGCTGCCCCCTGGGTCTCAAGCAAGGGGAGGAGGGACATTTGGGAACACATGCTAAGCATCTGTGAGCCTTTTGTTGGGTAGAAAATGAGGCACCAGGGGAAAGGCCTGGAACCACTTGTGGCATGGAGGAGACAGGTGGAGTTATTCATTATAGGCAGGTTGCCCTGTGGGAGCATTAAACAAAGACTCTCTCCCCTACCTCCTCAGAAGTCTAATCAGGGGATGATAAGGGTGGCGCATTCTCTTAATGGAGGAACCCAGCTCAGCTAAAGCAGAGTCACCTTTTGTCAAGGGGTTGCTTGCAGGCTTGGGCTGTGATTCGTCAGGAGAACGATTATTGTCGTGTTGAGAAAAGGAAGCCTTCTTTCTGCCTAACTCTTTACCGAAGATCCACAGAGAAGCCCTTGGCTTCCTCCTCCCTGAGTAGACACAGACACAAAGGTTCAAAGGCCAGGGCGGGCTGACTGACTTCTCCAGATTCAGCAACATCCTCTTTCAAGGCATTTTTATCTGAGAGCCTGTCAGTTAACTTTTCATGCCTCTGATATCCTGGAAGACTCCGGGTCCTCATGCGTGCCTGAGGACACTTAGAAAGAAAAATGAAACAGCAGCCAAAAAAGCATGGGTCTTGCTCTCAGTTAGATTATAAACATGGAAAGACACGCTCAAAGATGACTCAGAAGGAGCCCGTGATAAATAGTCCAAACCGAAGTTTACACAGAGTTCTCCACACACTCCTGAGGGTGGAGGGTGAGTCCTGCCTGCCTTAAGTAGTTGAGTGATTGGTACAGCAGCTGAATGCTAGTGTCAGATCCATGCCTAAGAGTCAGAAGGAAGGCCCAGAAGGAATGCAAGTGAGTGACAGGCTTGGGGAGGATGCCTGGAATATATGGCTTCTGGCAAATCATGCTAGTGTGCGTGGGACCAGTCTTGAACAGAACTAAAAATGGTCTTGAGGATGCCATTACCAGATGGGGCACCAGGGTGTGAGATAGTTGCAGTGGGGGTTGTTAGTTCTAGACATGTCTAAAACTACACAGGCAGAGGTGTTCTCTTTGTCCCTGGAAATCTGAGTTTGAAGCTTACCTTTGAAGACAGAACTTGCAGTGTTTAAGGATACTCACAATGCACGGAGCATCATTGTATGTAAGTGCCATTGAAATGTATGTGGTGAGCTAGCTTTTTGAGAGAGAACTTTGAGAGTGAAAGGATCTATCCAAGGCTGGCATGTGGCTCAGTTGGTAAAATGCTTGCTAGCGCACCCAAAGCCCTGAGTTTGGTTCCTGGCATTGCATAAACTAAGGTATGGTGGTGCATGTAAGGTTGAAGTAGGAGGATTTCTGAGAGTTCAAGGTCAGCCTAGCCTACGAAAGACTGTCTGGAAAAAGAAAATCTACAGTAGTGGTTTCACAGGAGCAAGATATAATTTTGGTCTTGAAGTGTTTTTCTCTAGTGGAAAACTGAAATCAACCAGGCGTTTCTTGAGAATCCACTATGGCTTCTCTTGATGGGATGGTTCTAGGTTGATGCAGAAAAATAGTAGGTGGGTCTGGTGGCTTAGGTCTGCACTCTAACTGCTTGGGAGGCTGAGACAGGAGGATTACAAGTTCAGGGCCTGAAAAGAAACAATTTCATATTAAATTTCTAATCATGGGAGGAAATCCAAATGATATAATGAGTTCAGATTTAGAAAGGGAGTCTCACAATAGAAAAGTTCCAAGAGGCTCAAGACTGTAGCCCTGTGGTAGAGCATTATGGGATGCTCCAGGCCCAAACCCCAAACAGGAAGGAAATAGTATGGATTTTGGCATGGTACCCTGTGTGGTGAACAGAAACCTAACTCCACCCCTGCCCCCAACAATCTTTCCCAGTTATGATTGTCTGAAAAATATTTTTAAACTTGTTGGGGGGAATTAGTTGGTGATTTGGGGGCTAAAGGGAGAAACAAAGATAGTTTTAATTAGCTGTAGAACTTGCTGTGGGACTTCCATTGTTGTCATGACTAATAAAGGGCAAACTGAATCCTTGAAGGAACTTGGAAATCCTAGGAGCTTTAAGAACACCCTGAGAAATTCCAACAGGCTCCCATGGAAGTTCCAGAAAAATTTACCAAAGTCATTCTGAACTTTAACTGCTCTATTGAGGTAAGCAGTAGGACTTGGCCCACCTCTGCTTGTTTATGTGGGCTGGGATCAAGTCCTGTTTACGATGATCAAATCCTGTGTTAAAAATCTTCAAGCTTATTTCTCCCTGTACACATTGGAATATCTGGGATGGATAGGAGACTCATCTGTAGTCTCAGCACTCCACAGTGTCTTTGTGATACTGGGCATGGTGGCTCTCATCTATAATCCTGTTCCTTGGGAGGTGGAAGAAGGAGGGTCAAGCTTAAGGTCATCTTCAGCTATAAGGAAAATTTGAACCCAACCTGAGCAGAATGGTCTCCCAAACCCAAATCAAAACCAGACTTCCTTATTACATTTTGGAATAATTTCCTGCAGCTCTTGAAATATTAGGGCCTCCTGAATATTTACTAACATTTTGCTTTGTAGCTAAACTGTCTGCACAATCCATTAAGATATTTCATATTAACTTTCTTTTAAAGATTTATTTATTTATTATATGTAAGTACATTGTAGCTGTCTTCAGAGACCCCAGAAGAGGGCGTCGCATCTCATTATAGATGGTTGTGAGCCACCATGTGGTTGCTGGGAATTGAACTCAGGACCTTTGGAAGAGCAGTCAATGCTCTTAACCGCTAAGCCATCTCTCCAACCCTCATATTAACTTTCTAATGATGGGGTGATAGTCACTGCATGTGATATGCTTTGCAGTCCATCATCACCTCTTACCTCTGCCTGCTTCTTTTCAGTCTTGGGGCTTCTGCTTCCCAGCCCATTGCTACATGCTGCTGAGTTCTTTATGTCTACTCTAAGCCATGGCTACACCTGAGCTTATCTACACAAGGACTGTGGCTTCCAGGGCTGTCTGTTGACTCTGCCTAGAAATTTTTCTCCCCAGGTATCTAAATCCTTGCACTTGCCAAGTCTTGCCTCAAAGGTCACCACCCTCTTAGTGAGACCTTCCCTCATTGACTGCCTGTAAGATGGAATGATCTTTCCTGTGTGTCAAGCTTGCCTTGCAGTCCCTTCTTTATCGTCTGACTTCTTAGCTTCTTTTCTTAAGAAAAGAATTCTCGTTTTGTTTTCTGCTGTTTCTCCTGTGCCAAGTACAATATACTACACATGGCAGGAATGTTTTTTGAATAAATCATTGAATGAACTTAATTATGATAAATACCTGAATGAATTAATAAAAAATGTATTTGCGGTCATTGAGCATGCTAGCATAAATAAGATAGAGCTTGACTTCATGATATTTACCAGCAAAGGAGGAGATGGCCTTTGGGGAGCTCATGTGTTGGAGTAGAAAAGCTCAGAGGAAGAGGCAGGGCTGACATTCCTTCTGAGATGGGGGGGATGTGTCTGGGACTTAAAGGGTGGGCTGGGTTAACTGAATGACATCTGGGCTTGGAGAGGAAAGGGGCGGGTGGAGGGAAAGAAGGTTGGTTCCAGAAAACAAAAATGGAACTCACATTTTCATTTTCTTGAGTTGAAATGAAGTCATTTAGTTTTAAATGATGAAATTATGTAAGAATAGATATTTGCCTTGTTTATTAGTATATGGTTTATTAGTATATGAACAGGGCTCCATCTTAAATACTTTTGAAATTATCAACAGTATTTTTATTTTAAGTTTTGCTCATTTTGAGGGATGAGGAATTTTCCATTTGAAAGTGGGCATTTAAGCACACAGAAGGGCATCGCTCTGTGGACTGTAAGCCTGGACTCTTTATTGCTATTTGCTGTAAAATTTAAAACTGTATAGGAAAGATAGACATTTTCTGTGCAGGCAGCTGGCTTCATGGAAGATCCCTTGGGAGGCTCAGTAGGATACATCTGAGGACTGCTCTATCGTAGACATCCCCTGGGAGGCTCGGTAGGATACATCTGAGGACTGCTCTATCATAGACATTTATTTATGCATGTGAACTTCCCATGATAAGTTTGGTTGATTCTTGTAAGTAAAAGTAGATTTTATGGTTTTTACTTCTTGTGGATTAGGGTTTCTGCTTTCTGAATGTTTAAAAGGAGGCTGGTTTTCTCTGGGTGATAACTACAATATATATTTATTAGTCTGTCCACAGTACTAATATTCATAAACTTTAGACTCTATTAGCCTCTGTTAGACTCTATTGAGCTGTTATAGACCAATAACGACCCCTTAGTGTTCCTCTGAGGTGGTCTTCTGTCTGTCTGTCTCTCAAATGCCAACTACTTTCTAACAATTTCTGTGCTAAATACATAATGTGAGATTCAGTGTAAAAATTCTCTGCATCAGGAACTTTCTACCTTTTGTTCAAATTAATGTTGTTAATTCTTATTGTCATCTGTCTATGTCTGAAACAATTTCATCTAAATGTCTGATTTTAAACTTGGCATGTTATTTTATCATATATTTGCCTGTAGGCAAGATTGAACTGGATTTTGTTCCAAGATAATTAGGAAACATTGGTTTTGTAGTTATAATAGATGCATTTAATGTTAATTCTTTGTGTGGGGTATGTGTGTTTATGGTACATGCACATGAGTATATGACAGCTTGTATGTGCCTGTGAACAGGTAGAAGCCAGAGGAGGAATTAGCTGTCTTCTCTGTCACTATCTACCAAACTTCAGGGAGACACAGTTTCTCACTAAAGTGAAAGTTTGCCATTTTGCCCTGCTTGGATGACTTGTGAGTTCCCAAGATACACCAGTCTCTGCTCCACAACACTGGAGTTACAGGCATAAGCAGCTGTCTCCAGCTTTTTATGTGGGTACTGGGGATATGAACTCAGATCTCCATGATTGTACAACAAGTATTCCCACTCACTGAACCATTACCCTAGCCCTGGATGTTAAAATTCTTACACTTGCATTCCTCTGCTTTTTAATAAAAGGTTTTATAATAACTGGAAATACAGAGTACTTTCTAAAGTTCCCTCCACAAGACCACAGTTGTGTGGCCTCTTATGAAGCACACGAGGTCTTTAAGCTCTTTTTCTGCCTGTGCAGAAACAACACATGCTCTCATGAATCTTCAGTGATGACTTTTCAATTGCCCGGGAGCGTACTGAAGGTACTAGCTGCTATTGTGGTTGCCATTACTGATGTGCTGAATCACATGGAAAGGCTTGCACTTGATTGTAACCTGTGAGGAGAGGCAATCTATGGTTCTGCCTGAGGTCTCTCTTGGCCTGTCCTTCCTTTCACTTCTGTCTTTTGCCTCTCTTGTTTGTTCTGAGCATCTGCAGCATGGTGATGTGGACACATCTGGTTTTCAGTTTTGCTGGTTACTGTATGGCCATAAGTTTCTCTCTTCACAATGTCAATGTTCAAATAATAAGTTTCTATCTTACTCTGGCATCCTTCAAAGACTTTTGTGTTTTCTTTTCTTGTTCTATTTTTTATGCTTTTCACTTTATAACTTTCTCCCAGAGAAGCCTTTTATTGGGTCTCATGTTGCAGAGAATTTTAAGTCCAATCCTGCTTCAGTATCGAGGATTTATTTCAGGAGTGGGAAACCAAAATGCATGGGTGCTCAAGTCCCTTCTGTAAAATGGTGTCATTGTGACATACCAAGGGGCCTATCTATCTCCTTGTGTACATTTGACCAACCCTAGACTACTCAAGTGACCTGACAGTCTATATAAATCAACTCTATGCAAATACTTGACATGTTGCACTGCTTTGGCAATAATGATAAGGAAAATAAGCTTGTACATGTTCAGTTGAGATGTAGCTCCTTGCGTCAAGTGTTTATGATTGCTGATTGGTAAGATCGCCTGTTGCCAAGGGGAATATTAGGTTTCTGTATTCTATTTTGTCACGGTGTGCATCAATTTGTGTGTATTACTATAGTTAGTTGTGATGGGGCTGGCAAGGAAAGAGGTCATCATCCCTGGAGGCAGGAGGCCTAGAGTCTAGTGGGGAGGCGAATGCAGGCCACCTGATCATGGTGTAGAAATGAAGACACAATCAGTGCTCTGATGGTAGGCACACAAGTGATTGATGTACAGGAGCTCATTTGACGTCGGAGTGATTCAGGAGTTCCTGAGGAAGTGCGGTGTCTACAGAATGTGATGGCTTGCCTCTGCAACAGGCTAATCAGCCGCATATGTGTGGGATTGCACAGACGAGGAAGGCATGAACGAGGAAAGGCCATCTTTTGTTTGATGAGTTGGCCTTTTCTTGTAACTCCCCACTCCCTCTTACTTAGCAAATTTTATATAGGACTTTAGGTGTTTTTGAGATGAGTGTGTTTGTTGAGATGGTTTTTCATGATGACTTTTTAGCACATTGCTAATTAATAGCGAGCATGGCTTGCTCTATTAGAAGTTAGCCATAGGTTTCCTCAGCCATGTGGTACAAGTAAACTCGGTTGGGTTAAAAATACCACTGCATAGAGTAGTTACCAATTTAATAACTGCCCATAATCTGTATGAAATTCGAATACCAATAAAGTTCTGATTCATGAAGACTGGATGGTTGGCTATTGTATAGCTTCTTGGTGATTTTCATTGTGCAAGGAATTATCATTTTGCTAGGATGTTCATTTTGTATTTAGATTGTTTTGCCATGGTAAATTTTACCACTTTAAAAAAGCTGTGTGAAGAATTAAAATATTATACGTTGAAAATCTATTAAACAACTTTGAGACTGAGAGACAGAAAACCAAGATCCAGGTGCCAGCTCCCCAAGGCTCCCCATGGCTCCCCACGGCTGCCCACAAGGCCACACCTTTCTAGGTCCTTCTCATCCTGGAGGATTGAGAGCTCAGTTTGCACAAATCATTCCTCGGGTTTAGAGTTTGGCAGCTCTGTGCTTTTAGTTTGCTACTCAATTTTAAAGACCCGGCTGTCTACCATTTAGGTTATCTTGAACTCACTGTTCAGGGAAGGATGACCTTGAACTCCTGATTCTCCTGCTTCTACCTCCCAGGTGCTGGTATGACAGACATGTACTTCCATGCCCACTTATAAGATAGTCTTAACTATAGTCACTATGCTGCCAACCGGGTCTGCAAAGCTTAGCCAAATCACAACTAATACTTGCTAGCCTCTGGCCACCGTTTCCCACACCAGTATAGCTTTTCTTACCAATGTGTTAAGTCAACTGATTTAAATATGCCTAAATGTCATTCTTGTTATCCAAACCACTCAGTCTTCTACATTCCTACATTGCAATGTGAATATTCTATTCTATTTCTATTAGTTGTTTAGAAATTGAGGGAGAAATAAGGCCATGCCTTTTATTTTTAAAGTCTACCTAATTTCTTGTTTATAGTCAATATTTATCTGGAAGCTCAGGCAACTGAGGATTTAACATAGTGTTTGGGGCTGATTCATCAGCATGTGTCCCCCCACTTTGCTCTTGGGTTCTTTCTCCTTAGGTTGACTGATCCATGGAAACCAGACAGATTTCCAGGTTCTCCATCTGGAACACAGGTACAGGCATTGTTAGGGATCAGAGGAGGCATTGGTTCAGGCAGGTAACAGGCATGGGTGTTGCTTCAGGCTAATACCTCAGATAGGTTGGTCCAAGAGGGGGTGGAGTCATGGGGTTAGTTGAGGCTTAGGGAAGACAGCTCCAGGAAGAACACAAAGCACTCCCATGCGCTGTGAAGATTCTGAGAAAGGCCTTCTGTGTCAATCTGAGAGAAAAGCAATGAAAGAAGACTAAAGCTTCCTTGAAAGAAGTTGTTTTTTAGAATTGGAAGCAGCAGGTGAACTCTTGGTTCCAAGCGATCTTGACTCCGAAGCAGTCAAGCAGTGTTTGGCAGTGAACTACTCAAGAGAGTCCTAGCTATAAAGCATTTGGCTATGTCTAAGCAGAGAGCCACAGATCTCAAACACTCATCTGAATGAGGAACATTTTCCTTTGAGTGGGAATTGGAGCTTTCATACGCCAACAGGTTACTGCAGCACTGATGTAGATCAAGTAAAATGTATTCAGCCTTTGGTAAGGCTAGGGTTTCCCCACAGGCCAACAGGATTGAAGCTCTAGTCTCTAACATATCCTACCGGATAGGTGACATTAGGAGAGGTCATGTGGTGCTGCTTCCATCCAATAGGACTGGTGGTCTTTTAGGAACAGGGAGTTCTCTCCATGCAGGCTGTGTGTACACATGGAAGATGCACTTGGAGCCCACAACAGAGCCAGCAGCACAAGTAGCCCCACTGTACCCTGATGTCTAATTTCCAGCTGGATCTTTGTAAAAAGTACACGTGACTCAGTAGTCCCCATCATCAGTGACAACATGTTATGGCAGGCTAAGGTGACCAGCATATGGTTTTGACTGGAAAGAAGAGTATTAACTCTGGGCAGAGGTCATCATGGCAGATGCTGGTGGCTGGCTTTGAACTTGTTCTCACACATGAAAAATGCACATCACTTCTCTGGCTCTCCTTGTTCCTTCATTTCACCCCATGTTAATGACAAAATAACCTAGTGGGTAAATTTTTCACTAAACACACTTTAAATATGTAAACAGTGTGCCTCTGCTTTGAAATTATTTGCTTTTATGTGAAATACTGCTCAAGGTATTAAAATGTCTCTGAAACTATACACTATATCAATAACAAACACACTCATATTTGCACTTCCATAATGAATAGAATTAACATTTAACCTGGGGTTTCCCCCTACTTTCTTTTATGGCCTGTTTCCCTTATGGCCTATTTTATGGTCTGCTTCTTTTTAGAGACAATGAATGCGTTTTGTTTCCATGGGCCATATTTTAAGCCACTGTTGTACATGGTAACGTGTTTGGAATTGAATTTTAGGAGCCTGATCATAAGCCATTCAGTTGCCCAATCACTTCATTTAGCCACTTTACTGACTAGGTTTATGTCAGCTTGACCTGACAAGGGCCTTGTTCCAGAGAAGAGAACCTCAGTTGAGAAAATGTCTCCATAAAATCAGGCTGTAGGCAAGCCTGCAGGGCATTTTCTTAATTAGTATTTGACATGGGAGGACCAGCCTATTGTTGGTGCTGCCATCCCTTGGGTTCTCTAAGAAAGCAGGATGAGCAAGCCATGGGGAGCAAGCCACTAAGCAACACTTCTCCATGGGCTCTGCCTCAGCTCCTGTCTCCAGGCTTCTGCCTGTTTTGAGTTCCTGTGCTGTCTTCCTTGGGTGATAATGAGGCAGAAGCCAAATTAACCCTTCCTTCTCCGAGTTGCTTTGGTCATGTCTAGTTTCATCACAACGGTACTAACCCTAACAAAGACATCCATCATCTTACTATTGGAAAGGAATAGAACTTTCCATTTCTTTATTGTCTTAAAGAAGACTTTCCCCACAGCTTTCTGTGTAATTGGTTTATACTCTGCACAAGTGGAGTCACACTAAACTGAGAGCAATTGTACTTGGTTTACAAGTACACAAAGTATCCTTGAACTTTTAAACGCACTGTAGAAGATAAAAGAGTATAATGAGAAAAGGGAAGCCATCATAATCCTTCTTATTGAGGGAGAGCCATTGTCAAGTTTTTAGGATGCTTTCTGCTAATATTTTCCTAGTTGAAATCTTTGCTAGGAACAGGCATTGTCCTCCTGCCTCCTCAGCTCAGTGACATAGCTAGAAGGGGCTCAGTGGCTGTTCATTCCTGCAGAGAGCACAGATATGGGAAGCTCTTTCGGTTTCTCAGATGGTTTCCTCTCTGTGTGTGTGTGTGTGTGTCCTTGTGCTGGCAAGAGGAACATTTTCTTGACAGAGCCATATTTATAACCTCTGAGGTGATTTCTTTAGAGCGTGGTCCTGGAGACAAAATTTGCTGTTTTAAACCACAAAGACGGTTTTGTGTCAGTGATGATGAAACTGATATCCAGGACAGTGCTCACACTTCGTACTTCAGACGGCATGGCCAGCGTGGAAACAGACATCAGTGTGAGCAAAATGTGCCCCTCGAACTTGGAACATGATCGGAATGACAGGATATTTCATGAGTTGTGAGTCTTTGAATGGCATGGAGGGGACACCACCGGTAGATGCTCTGCTATGGTACCCTACTGACTTGCTCTCTACCTGAGAACATCTCCAGCTGTCCTTTGGCCTCTTGCCCTTTAAACTCATTGACTTTGATCAGCCATGAGAAGTTTAGTATCTAGCTGGATTAATTTATCAGAGGATGGTAAAATATTCCTCGTGAGTGCTTTTCTGTGACATAAACGGATTGGATGCTTAAAATGGGACAAGTGTCTTAAATTAAACGCTAAAGGGTTTGAACGAAGCCGCGAAGCCGTCTGGTGCCGATTCTCCTCGTTAGTGTGCTTCAGCTCCCTTCTCCTCCTGGAGACAGGGATGCAGCGGCCTTACAAGGAGCTTTATTGAAAGTACTTCCTCATTTCATCCATTATCAGAAGTAGTCACGGGAAACACAACACTCGAAGTCCAGTGTGCGATTCTTGGAGAGCTAATAAAATAGGCTTCATGGGCTAAAAAACAATGGGAGGGAGAGCTCCACAAAGATTCGGTGTGACCCTTGAGATACTTGAAATTACTCATGTGTGTGTCTTACTACGGAATGTAATAAGGTTTAGTGAATATAGGAAGGAAAGGAGGGGTGGGGGAGTGAACGTGTAAATTTTGCAGAGACAAACACTGAGAGTCCATCTCAGGGTCCAGCCCGTCCATTAGAAAAGGACCAAACAGTTGGCTTAACCTTCTAGGTAGCTGGTACAGAGACAAGACAACCAGAATGATCCAGAGAGTCCGAGTACATGAATGCCCAAGGGGTGTGGCTCTTCATGGTATGAGGAGGAGACAGGATATTCTCTGTGGTTTGTCAAACTGTACACAGTTTAAAGTAGTGGGCAGTGTCTCCAAACACAATTTATCACCACCACCACCACCACCACCACCACCACCACCACCATCATCATCATCATCATCTTCATCATCACTTTTTTTTGGAGACAAGGTCTTACACAGTAGCCCAAGAAGGCCTTAACCTGACAGTAATCCTCCCGCCCCAGCCTCCCACATCTTGAGATTATAGGCATGAGCTACCATACCTGATTCAGGACATTATTGTGGGTCCAACAGAGTTTTGAAAAAGCCAGGTTGTTCAGTACAAGTCTATGGCACGATGCCAGAGCTTATCTTAGGAAAGCCAGCTGTGAGCCAAAGGGAGACAGTTCAGACAAGTAGCTCTGCCCCCTTAGTCTGAGGGGGATGCCACTGCATACTCCACATTCCTTGTGGAATGGTGGGCTGGTAGCTCATGATATTGCCTAGAAATACTTCTTTGTACGAAATCGTAGGCTTGATAGTCGCTGAATGTAAGCAAGTTCAAGATATCGGAATTTAATGCTGCACCCTTTGTCTGTGGTCCAATTCTATGTAGCGCTGTGTGTATCCAGTAGCTGCCCCATTTTGGACAGTGTCAGCCTATGACCACGGTAGGACATGCTGAAGACTCAGAGGCAGAAGGATCACATTATAGGAGTAAGGCTATCCTGGCTGATGATAGCCAATTTATTGATTACTTTATAAATTGCAAGATGGCAGGCTTTTGCAAAATAGCATGTATGAGATCCTCTTTTCAGCACATTTGACAGTCTGGAGGCTGAGGCAGCACCTGGGATAGATTGGAGAGGATGGAGATTTAGAAGAACATCCCAAATCATTCATGTGGTGGGTGGTAGCAGAGAGGCGGGGAGGGAGTGCCATGGAGCTTCGTGCTGAACATCCACTGCCTTCGCCCCTTGGAGGGAAGAGGCACTGTGATGTTATGGAGATAGCCTAGGGAAATGACAGCTTTAGGGCTCAGCTGGGATTAGAATGCACTGATTCATAGTGACAGTCTTATCTTGTCTCTGTTTTTTTCCTTCCCACGGGGTCTCTGGTGGTTATGAATGAGAACAGAGAGACAGTGTAGATTTTAATCGCGATGGTAGTGTCAAAGGGCAGACTAGCAGAAAGGACTGTGGGAGGTAACAGGCTGGCGGAGGGGAGCTCAGAGACTGAGCATGCGTGGAGATCTGAGGTTGGACTAAGTTGAGCTAAAGTCCAACCTAAGGTCATCAGGAAGCTGGGTAATTTGATGTTCCAGGACAGAGACAGTGTATTCAAGTGTAAGTAGTGGTGCGGATGTTCAGTTTCAGTTTGAATAGGAGAGTTTGAGGTGTCACAGAACATTCTGGGTAACAAGGTGAATAACCACGTGAGGAAATACTGAGACGGGACGTTGTTAGCTTTGTTGAAGTTGCCCTTGACAGCGGCATGCCTGATGACTGACGTATCCAGAGGAGAAAAGGACAGTTTATTAGACAACCTTGAAAATCCCCTACTGTCTTGGAATTTTTAACAAAATTTTATTTTGGGGGTGGGGGTGGAGGTGGGGCACTGCTTTCCTTCCTTTCAATACATTTTCTTTTAAATAAAAAGACCAGAGTGAACTGGAAAGGAACTATTCAGCAATTATATTTTTATTGATCCCCTTGTAATTGTAAATGTTTGACAGATTATAGTCTCTGTGAAGGCCTTAGGAGTTCATTAATACATTTAAATGGGTTCACTTGGGGTCAAGGAGTACAATGGTCAGAACGTGGTTTTTTTTTGTTTTTTTTTTTGTTTTTTTTTTCTGTCTCCTGCCAGATGCCTGGCTTCTGAAGTCCCATGATGGGCAATTAGGGCTAAAAAGAGAAGAGCTGCTTCAGTTATTTTTAAGGTAACATTAATTGCATTCATCTTTTACCGCATGGTCAGGGTCATGGCTATTACATTTGAAGTTTTGAGGTTTGGCATTTCATCTCTTGCTTGTGGTCCTGGGCATTTTCAGAATTAGTTCTGTGGTTGAATGTTTTGTTTAAAGTTTGTATATGTATTTGGAACTCAAGTATTGAGTGCAGGTTTGAAAACTAGGACCCCAGAGACAGAAAGGATTATATGAGTACATTTTGTATTTGATATTTGAATACTATCTTGATATGGGAAGAAGCAAATCCAGCCTTCATCCTGTAACACAGAAAAATGACCCTTTATGATCACTTGTTGTTATTGCTATTATTATCATTGTTGTTATTATTATCATTGTTGTTATTATTATCATTGTTGTTGTTATTATTATCATTGTTGTTATAGTTGTTGTTATTGTTATTATTATAGTTGCTATTGTTATTATTATCATTGTAACATTATAGTTGTCATTATTGTTGTTACTGTTGTTATTGTTATCATTGTTATTGTTATTATTACCATTATTATAGTTGTCATTATTATTATTGTTGTTATTATTGTTATCGTTGTTGTTGCAGCCATCAACTGCTTTGAGCTTGTGCTTGCTTATCTGGGGAGATGTATATTAAATACATGAAGCTGATACAAGAAATATTTGAAAGTCGAACTTGAAAGAATGACATTTTAGACTTCATACAGGCTGTAGGCCAAATCTACTGGTCTTCTGGTGTAGTAGAGGAATTCTTTGTTCTGTGGTTGGAGTTTCCTTCCTTCTTTTGCCCTCCCTCTCTTCTCTCTCTGTCTCTGTCTCTGTCTCTGTCTCTGTCTGTCTGTCTGTCTCTCTCTCTCTCTCTCTCTCTCTTTTTCTCTCTCTCACAAGTTTCCTCCAGGGGCTGGTGAGATGGCTCAGCGGTTAAAAGCACCGACTGCTCTTGCAGATGTCCTGAGTTCAAATCCCAGCAACCACATGGTGGCTTACAACCATCTGTAATGGGATCCGATGCCCTCTTCTGGTGTGTCTGAAAACAGCTACAGTGTACTCATATACATAAAATAGATAAAATCTTAAAAAAAAAATTAAGAAAAAGATTTCTCTAGACTTGTAATTCTAGTCACAAAGTGATCCCATGCAAGAGAACAGTCATGGTGGGTGATTTTATTTCTAGCAGTTCTTGTCCCATCCAGTTCACTGCCTTGCCCTCATCCTTCCACATCTGAGATACCACCTTCTTACCCAGCTTCTTACACAGCGGATCATAACCCTCCATGGGGTCAAATAACTAAATGCATCCCAAGCCTTGTCTCTATAAGCACACAATTTGCATCACATGGGATGCCATGCTTCATAATGATAACAGAGCTGCCTTAAACACCCCAGCTCAGATTTGACATTATGTTATGGATGTCAGTAGTAGGTTTTTCCCCCTCATTTTCTGTACATATCAAGTTCTCTTATGGAATCGTAGTGGCTTCATTATGAGTAACAGACTCATAATGTTTTCCCATGTGGTGGATTCTGTTGTTTCAGAATGCTGGGTTTTTAACTTTGCTGTGTGAACTGCTAACCTGAGTTTCTTCCAAAATGATCTAGTGAATTTTGGCTTGAGATGAAGACGGACTCTTCCATGCCTTCTGAAATGGCCCTGTATTTTGTACTATGTATTTCATTTAAAAAGGCATTCTCAGTATTGACAAGTATATTCTTTATGATTTGTTATCCATATATCACTTGATTTTTATACCAACTTTATACACCTGTGTGCCATGAATGGGGTCATGAGTGGAAGGGCTTCGAAGCCTGTTTTAGATGACAGCTTTGGATTGGCAATAAGATCACCAGGGCTCTATTGTGCCCTCAGCCATGCCACCAGCTGCAAGCACGAGGTACACCTAGTCACTTCGTGTCTGCTTTTGTGCACTCCAAAGAGGCTATGTGTTTGAGTACACAGATATGCATACTCTTGGGAAGAAATAATATTATTCTATGAGAGCAAAGAGGAGTTGGAAACATTTATGAAGCAGAGTAGGGATGAGATAAGGAGGATAGAAGGGAACCTTCATGGTCATCTTTGAATTCATCATCTGGTAAGCCTGGAGAGGGTCTGATCGATCCAGTTTGGATCCAGTTTGGATCCAGCAGAGCTGCTAGCTGCTTTTATTTATTATTTTTTTATGCTATTATGAATGGAACGCAGGGCTGGGCACATCATGGGCAAGTACCATTCCACTGAGCTACATCCCCTCCCCACCTTGGTGGTCTTTTTAGGTACCATGGCTTGAACTTTTCTTAAGAAAGAATTTGTCCTATGTGACCTGCCCGAGGAATTCACCACTGGCTTTGGAAGGTGGTGAGCCTCTGTAACTGAAGGACTCACCAGCGATTCCACAGCACATGTTCTGTTAGGATTAAAACACTGGATAAAATGAACTAGGTAACTCTAGAGCTTTCTTTCCAATCGTGAAAGATGTATTAAATTTTATAATCAACATCATTGCATATACTATGCTGAGAATGCTCTACAGGAAACTAATGCTGGGGTAAGACTAGTAAAACTGCAGTTAATTGATCATTAAAACCAAACACAGACACACCCATCACCCACGTATGCACACATAATAAATGCCAGGATAGTTCTCATTGCCTTTGAAGTTTACTCTTTGCAGGTTGTAATATTTCTAGGAGTGAAGCGCTTTCCAACTATCTTTGATGACCTGATCTTTCCCTGTTGTGTCCTCTGTGAATTTGGACAGAATCCCAATAAAGACCAGGCAAAGGCTGGGTAGAAAACATTTATGTTTTCCTTTGACTTCTGGTGCTCTTGTTCTTTGCCTGGGGAACAGCCTTCAAAGGTCTG
The DNA here is from genome assembly GCF_008632895.1 of Mastomys coucha. NCBI lineage: Eukaryota > Metazoa > Chordata > Mammalia > Rodentia > Muridae > Mastomys > Mastomys coucha. The sequence continues at coordinate 19,359,789 of NW_022196900.1, read as the reverse complement.
CTTCTGGAAGAAGGGAAGACATGATATTTTGTGTGAGCTCAAGTAGGCAGAGTTTTCCTCTCATTAGCTAATAATATGTATTAAAGGTCACATGAAAGTGCTCTGCCTGTGGTCTGAGTTTTTACCACTGGGTGATTATGATTTGTGGCTTCCAGAAAGTTCAAGGATATCTTACCAAAAAGTTTTCTATCTGATGCACTTTTGATGTCATTAGAAAGAGACCCAGCAGGCAAACATTTTCATCTCTGTCTCTTTTCTTGGTGGTATTTGTTCTGCTGCTCTGTCTTGAAAGGACTTAGAAAATGTTGACTTTGCCCCTGTGATTGCTGGAGATTGTAAATCTTTATGTGCTTTAAGACAGGTGGTCTCAGCTCCTACCTTGTTTCTGGTCTTTTTGCTTCCACTGCTTGGGTTCCCAAGAGTCAAAATTGATGCCAGATGTGTGTCCACATCAAGAATCCCTGACTGGCTTTCTTGTTCTCCCAACCCCCTCCCCACTCCCTAGATACCAATGCAAGAAGAAAACTCAGACACCACAGACAGACACTGTTAGCACTACCAGGCTGGTTTGTGAGATCTGCAGGTATGGTGTTCCAGGCTTTAGAATGCTCACACTCACAGATGAGCATATCAAATGTATTGTGTTAACCAGTGGTCTAGAAAATTTGGTTTTGTTTCTGTTTTGTTTTTAATATATCTGTTTTCTGATTCTGTGGACTCATGTCATCTTCCAATTCTGTGGTTTTTT
>NW_022196900.1:19351623-19359031 GCF_008632895.1 Mastomys coucha | reverse complement strand
TTTTGAGACATATCTCATTCTGCATCCCAGGTTAGACTTGAATTCCATGTCTCCCAGACTGGCCTCAAACTCATGGAAATCTTTCTTCTTCAGCCTCCCAAGTGCTGGGATTTCAGGCTTGAGCCACCATGCATGTAATCTGGGATGCTTTGGTTTTGGTCTATTTCTCTACTCAGGCTACTTCTGGAGGTTGTGTTTCTTAGTCGTCTCTGAGGCTGCAGTGCTTCCTGCATCTGAATTTTACTTTTAGATTCTTTTCACCACTCCGTGTAATTTCTTCTCAGTAGAACTCCAGTGTATTAATTCTTTCTTCAGCTGCTCTCTGTTGTGTGTTTTGTTTTCTATTGAGTTTTCATTTCTGGAAACTTGGAATCATTTTCAACTTTTTAACATTTATTTACGTATTTCTGTGTTTGTGTGTGTGTGGAGGGTTGGAGGGTACACATGAGTGATGCATGTTTTCAGAGGTCAGAAGACAACCTGCTGGAGTTCTTTCACTCCTTCCACCATGCATCCTCGGGGGATCAAACTCAGGTCATTGGGCTTGGTAAGCAATGTTTTATGTTTTTGAGCCATCTCAACCGTCACATTTTCAAATGGAATAATTTAAAATCTATCATTCTTTTAATAATGTCCTCTTGTTGAAAGATTATCATTTTAAAAGCCGTTCTGACAACTCCACTATGTATAGGCTTTGCATTTGTTGGTTTTGATGACTTCAGTATGTGCTGGCTTGCTTCCAAATGTTTTGTGCCCTCCAGCCCCCAGCCCTTCCTCCTGAGTCTGACCCCACCCCATGCCTGTGTACATTGTGTTTCTTTTCCTCTGGGCATCGAGAACTTAAGTTTAAAACACTTTGGAAAGAATATGCATTTGCTTCTGTTTTAACCCATGGGCACTACAGTTTCAATTTTCCCTTTGAGTTTTTGCTGGCCAGATGAATAGGATTGATTTCGGTCTCTGATTAATTAATGGCAGATGTCTGTCTATAAGTTCTTAGGGAAGATCCTTCGCATCTTTCATCCAAGTCCTGAGGCAGCCACACTTCTGTGCCTGCTCCCTTGGGATGCGAGTCTGTACTCACGTCCCTGGTTCACCGGTTCACATCCCGATGTTGTGGGGATCTTTGATCTGATTCTACGGTGGTTCTTCTGCCTGTAAACACCAGAACAACAGTTAATGGGGTTTGGAATCTTAGCATTGGCCACATTCAGCCTTCTTTTACCTCAACTGATTTGTTGACATATTTTGTCTCCTTGGAGACTGATTACTTTTGCAAACTTGACTGAAAACTGCGCAGGTATCTGCTTGCAGATGCTTTGATGTTGGAAGGATTTCAGGATATTTGTTCTATAATATTCCTGGAAAGAAGTCTACAGTATGACTTTTTAGAATAGTAGGAGACATTTCACTCCCTAAGTGCAATTTTTTAAAAAGATCTGTTTATTTTTATGTGTATGTGTGTATGTGTGTGTACACACCACATGCATTGGCCATGAAAGTCAGAGGAGAGTATCATATCCCCTGGGACTCGAGTTACAGTTTTGAATCACCATGTGGGTGCTGGGAACTGAATCTAGGTCCTCCACAGGAGCAATGAATTCTTGGAACCACTGAACTCTTTAGCACATGAAATATATTTTTATTTATCAAATAATCCTGTTCCTCAGTCTGTCCTGTTGGCTCATGGAGTCTGTCCTGTTGGCTCATGGAGTCTGTCCTGTTGGCTCACGGTCGGTTCTTTAATGATGCCCTCATAGAGATATGCCTATGTAGATGGCTGATCATCTCTCCACAGTAAATACCTTGAAGCAGAATTGGTAGGCCAAAGAGTGTGTGTGGCTGATTCTTTGTAGACAGTGCCAGAATAGCCAGGAGGATCGAAGGAACTCTGTCTCACCGAACCTTCTCACCTTATTGGATAAACTGATAAAAATCATCAGTGGTTTGGGAGAAGTCACACTGTTGATTTAAATTTAGATTTAGATTTAAAATTATATTCTGTTGATCAATCAAAAAGCACATTTTTTTCTGGATTTATTGACCAGCTTTTTTTTTTTCACATATGTATTTCTTGTTTGTGTTTATCAAATTTTCTATTAGGGTTATCATTTAACAGTTTATTTTTGTTTAACCCATATACTTAATAATATAGCTCTTGTTTTCACAACTTTCAAGATATTAGTAGTTTATCTAAGATCCAAAGCATGTTTCCAGTTGTGTGTTAGATAAAATATATTCCTCCCATTCTAAGATGTTATTTTTGTTAATTTTTGTTTAGATCACTTAAGACTTTATCATATCTAGTTCTAGTGCAATGAATATTGGTTTATGTAATATGAAAGCTATACCTGACACTGAAGCCTTTAAGTTGCTTGCCTAGGTATCAGTTATATAGTGCTAGATTGTGTGTGTGTGTGTGTGTGTGTGTGTGTGTGTGTGTGTGTGTGTGTCTGTCTGTCTGTCTGTCTGTCTGGTGTATGTATATGTATATGTATGTGTTGAGGTAGCTTTTGAGTATGGAGCTGCAATGACATGGAGTGGGTACTATGGATGTGTATACAGGCAAAGATGCCTTTATAATGAGAAAGGTAGTTTGCCACAAAAGAACAGCTGTATTAAGGGATGTGCTGAGGAAGAAGGTTTATACAGAGCCTAGCCATTTTTAGAGTCATCTTCCCCATGGTTTGTGTGTTCTCCCTTTCTTCCTTGTGACTTTTGGAATGGAATGTATAGGCTTGACTAGGAGGTTCTTGTGTTGCCAGTGACTTTGGGAAACCTGGGGGACTGTATTGCCAACACTCTGCTTCTTGTGTGATATGATACTTCGCATGCATGAACTCTGGGTAATTCACTGATCAGGAAATACTGGTGGGCCATTTTGCTTATTTCTAAATTTTGAGACAGAATCTTACTATGTTGCTTACACTGACTGGTAGTGTATTCCAAGCTGGACTCAAACTTATGTCCTCCTGCCTCAGCCTCCTAAGTGCTAAGATTGGGAGTGCATGCTATTATTCCAGGCAAACAGGTATGTTTAAACACTTGTGTTTGTGGCTAAGTCACTTGTTTAGTTCATTTTTTACTCCTGTTGGCCAAATGTCTTCCTTCCTCTCTTAGTTAGCAATCTTGCCAGAGCACTGAGAGTAAGCTAGCCTGATTGAACATCCGAATGGAAAGTTTAGTTATGGTGCACTCTCCACCTTGAAGATGTTCAAGGTCCAAGCATTGATGCCTGTATGATAGAGGTGTGGTTAATGCTGTTGTACAAGGTGCAGAGGTGATGGTACATAGGAGGGTACTGCCAACTCTCCGTCGAGGGCATTGGGTATGTGTGTAGGGGGAAAGAGGAGACTTCACCGAAAGACTGAAAGATAAGGAGCCCACTTTGTATATAGGGAATGGACAGGGCCATTCTGATCAGTGAAAACAGGACACAGGAAGACATGAACTAGCCTGGTGTTTTCTAGCAACATTTAGTAGCTTTGTTGGTCAACCATGGAAGACTTGCAGAGTCCAAATCAAGGAGCATCTTGATCTTGGACTCCTCCCTTCAGATCCTTGACAATCGAGAAGATTTCCATGGTTTTAGGTTAGATCACCATGGGAAGTTAAATTAGAGGGGGCCAGAGAAGCAAAATAAGAAAGATTAAGTATTCTTGCAGTTGTCCAGAAAGTCCAGAAATATCCAGAAGTGGGATATGGGAAATATGGGAAGTGACTTGAGCTAAGTGATCCTGGATGCTGCAGGAAACATAACGGATTTAAATGTATTGAGCAGTAGAAGTGGCAAGATCTAAGGACATACTTGGCACAAGAAAATACCAAGTAGATATGGAGTATTTTTATATTTGAAGCCCTTAAATGATAGAGAGGCCAGTTGGAATACTAGAGAATGTCCTGCCATGGGTATGCATATTTAAGAGTCGTCATCCTAAAAACATGTAAAAGTGGAATTCATTGGTATGATTAAGACTGGCAGAGAAAATGGAGAGACATAGACTGGGAAAAGGTAAGTAAAGACTAGGGGTGGACCGGCTTTTCTGATCCTTGCAAAGATGCCCGAGAAACATCTGAACGTTGGATAAGGATTGAGGGACCATGATGCCATGAGCACGGCAAGTCTGAAAGGAGAGGGATTAACAGTGTACGGTGCCACTGAAGGATCAAGCAAGAGAAGGGCAGAGACGTGTCCTTATCTAAAGGCAAGTGGTCTTCTCAAAAAAAAAAAAGTGGTTTTGGGGTGGGAGTAGGGACGTTTACCAAGTACATATACAGGACACAAGCAACAAATCCAGTTTCTTTAGTAGATTGGGGAGGGGATAGAAGAGGGGGAAGAGAAAGGAAGTGGAGCGTTTTTCTTTTTTTTGTTTCTTAACAGGAATGCTAGCCTCTTTGTATTCTGGGGCTGAGGGGGAAACCAGGCCAAAGTCACAAAAGAGAATGAAATACAATAAAATAAAAAAATAAAGTCTGAGGCGAGTTGGGTACTAGGATAGGTGGAAGAAATGTTCTGTGACGTGTTGGCCAAAAGTGGTGACTCTGACTGTCATGGGAAGGTCCAGGTTCGTGAAGCAAGCATGGAAAGGTGTGGCTACCCACTGCCTGGTGGACACTAGAGTCTTGACTTCATCTTTGCAACAATTTATTGGATGTTTTCTCCCAAGTCTGAATTGTTAAGGTGACATTATTAAAACAATTAATTCAACTCCAGTACTAACACCGTGAGAATTACACATCACTTGGAACAGTGGCCAGAATTAATGTAAGTAAGATGTTACCGTTTCAGGATTGCTTCTAAGCCTATTCCTCATTTCCATCACATTTTCTGTCTGTGAGCCAGGAGAGAGACGCTCCTGACCGTGCCACACAGCATCCAACCTTGTGTCCCTCTGCCCATTCTGTGGTCACCACCATTTTCAGGCTCAGAATCCTAAAGGAATTGTTCACCTTACTTACATCCTGTATTGTGTCCCTTTCTGTTGCTGGGATGAAACACCATGAGCAAAAACAATGTTAGAAAGAAAGAGTTTACTAGATGTTTTCTTTATTTACATGTCATACAATATCTCCTTCCCCAGGTTCTCCTCCAAAGAAAAAAGAAAAAAAATGAAAATAAAATTAACAAACAAAACCAAAAACAAACTCCTGTTCCTTTCCCCCTCCTCTTGCTCACCACCCCACCCTCTCCTGCTTACTGGCCCTGGCATTCTGCTATACTGGGGCATAGAACCTTCACAGGGCCAAGGACGTCTCCTCCCATTGATGACCAACTTGGCCATCCTCTGCCATACATATGCTGCTGGAGCCATTAGTCCCACCATGTGTACTCTTTGGTTGGTGGTTTAGTCCCTGGGAGCTCTGAGGGTACTAGGTAGTTCATATTGTTGTTCATCCTAAGGGGCTGCAAGCCCTTCATCTCCTTGGGTCCTTTCTCTATCTCCTTCATTGGGGACCCTGTGCTCAGTCCAATGGATGGCTGTGAGCCTCTAGTCCTGTATTAGTTGGGTACTGTCAGAGCCTCTCAGGAGACAGCTATACCAGGCTCCTGTCAGCCAGCACTTGTTGACATCCACAATAGTGTCTGGGTTTGGTGATTGTATATGGGAAGGATTCCCAGGTGGAGCAGTCTCTGGATTGTCCTTCCTTCAGTCTCTGCTCCATCGTTAGTCTCTACAACTCCTTCCATGGGTATTTTGTTCCCCCTTTTAAGAAGCAATGAAGTATCCACTTTGGTCTTCTTCTTGAGTTTCTTGTGGTTTGTGGATTGTACTTTGTGTATTCCAATCTTTTGGGCTAATATCCACTTATCAGAGAATGCATAACATGTGTGTTCTTTTGTGATTGGGTTACCTCACTCAGGATTATATTTTCTAGTTCCATCCATTTCCCTAAGAATTTCATAAATTCATTGTTTTTAATAGCTGAGTAGTACTCCATTGTGTAGATATACCACATTTTCTGTATCCATTCCTCCGTTGAGGGACATCTAGGTTGTTTCCAGTTTCTGGCTATTATAAATAAGGCTGCTATGAACATAGTGGAGCATGTGTCCTTATTACATGTTGGAGCATCTTCTGGGTGTATGCCCAGGAGTCGTATAGCTGGTTCCTCTGGTAGTACTATGGCCAATTTCCGGAGGAACTGCCAAACTTATTTGCAGAGTGGTTGTACCAGCTTGTAATCCCACCAGCAATGAAGGAGTGTTCCTCTTTCTCCACAACCTCTCCAGCATCTGCTGTTGCCTGAGTTTTTTATCCTAACCATTCTTACTGGTATGAGGTGGAATCTCAGAGTTGTTTTGATTTTCATTTCCCTGATGACTAAGGATGTTGAACATTTCTTTAGGTGCTTCTCAGCCATTCAGTATTTCTCAGTTGAGAATTCTTTGTTTAGCTCTGTACCCCATTTTAAAATAGGATCATTGGTTTCTCTGGAGTCTAACTTCTTGAGTTGTTTGTATATATTATATATTAGCCCTCTTTCAAGTATAGGATTGGTAAAGATCTTTTCCCAATTTGTTGATTGGTGTTTTGTCCTATTGACAGTGTCTTGGCAATCACATTTTTAAAGGCCGGTGTCTGTCTTCTTTTATGAAAGTGGCAGCTTTTCCTACATGAGTCTTAGCACAGATAACCCACAGTACAGGGTTCAGGAATGAAGCTGGGCCTGTGGAAGCTCAGTGACAAAGTGCTTGCCTCATGTGCCCAAGACTCTAGGTTCAACCCCTACTATTGCTTCTACTCCAAAAGATAGAATAAAATAAAGAGGAATTGACGCTAAAAGGAAGAAACCCATGAGCATGTTAAGCATGGCCTTGGGGCCTTCCCATTAATGCTAAGGGCCATAAGCCACCACGGTGTTAGCTCTGGGTGCGATGTGACTTTGGAGGTCTAGTTATACATCAGTAGGGATTCTCTAGAGGAATAGAACAAACAGGTATGCACGAATGACTGGCAGTGCACTACAGTAATGGCCATCAGGCTGCATGATAGAGAAGCTAGAAGCTGCTACATACAAGAATCTGGGAGACGCAGCTCTAACACGGAAGATCTGGAAACTCCCTGGGAGTCACGTGTATGTGAAAGAAGCTGTTGTCTCATGCCCTTGCTTGGTGGTAGCAGTGACAGGTGGACTTGTTCAGCAAGAGAGGAGTTCCCACCATCAACTGGCTCCCTTTTCATATTTTCCCCCCTCTTTTTGTATATGCTCCCATCTTACTAGATGTTACAGCATGCATTCAGGGGAGCCCTCCCCCCTCCCCGAAAGTGTCCTACATATCAGTTCTCTCTGGAAACACACAATGGACACACCCAGGTCCTCACTGATCCTAGACATTTCTTAGTCCAGTCAAGTTGACAATAGAGATTAACCATTATAGGATATGTGTATATATATATATATATAT
>NW_022196900.1:19341807-19351613 GCF_008632895.1 Mastomys coucha | reverse complement strand
ATATATATATATATACTTTTCCATGCTGCCTGAGAACCATTTGAGTCTAGTCTCTTTAGGCCCTTATGCACATCTGGAGAGTCCATGTTCTTGTGTGTGTCTAGTTCTAAGCATGTATCACATCATCTTTACTGTAAAGCTTTTGTATAGAGGCTTACTCTCAGGTCAGGCCTCTCTGCTCTCTTAATTTGTCTTAGATAATAGATGAGTTACTTTTCTAATTGCTTTGTCTACCTGAGCGATTATTTGGGGGGGTCACAGCTTGAGATTACATTACGTAGGCAGAAGCTACTTATGTCATATCTATAGTGAGGAAGCAGAAAGAGATGAGTGCTCAGCTCATTTCCCCCTGGTTATCCAGCCTAGGACCTCAGCCCCTGGGATGGCACCATTCACATTTGAGATGAATCTTCTCCTTCTGTTACAATCTAGAAACTCCCTTTGGAAATGCCAGAGGTTTGTCTCCTGGTGATTCTAGATCCTGTGATGTTGACAGTCCTTATGAGTTCCCATAGATAATTTGGTTCTGAGAATTACCACTGGAAGTCAGGTTGGGTTTACAGAGACTTCTAGATTTTGAATATAAATGACCATTTTGTTTGTTTGGTTGGTTGGTTTTGTTTTTTCCAGACAGGATTTCTCTGTGTAGCCCTGGCTGTCCTGGAACTCACTCTGTAGACCAGGCTGGCCTCAAACTCAGAAATCTGCCTGCCTCTGCCTCCCAAGTGCTGGGATTAAAGGCGCGCGCCACCACCGCCCATAAATGACCATTTTGAAGGCAGAGAAGGATGGTTTGGTTGTGCTATTCCTTGTAAGCCAATTGTATTCTTGAATGAACCAACTATGCTATCAAGAGTTATGTTGAATTATATGTAAAATAATAGTATTCCTGTCTTGTTTTTCTCCTGTCATTAACAAAATAGCGTCTGTTGGCAAATCTATATTTAATGGGAATTATTCAGAATAGTCCAGCATGGCCATGCGTTTTGTTTTAAATGTAGAAACATAGCAAACACACTTAAAAAGGTTTAATTATGAACCTACTGAAAGAAATTGCTTTGATGATGACATCATTCTTTGGTATATTTAAGCTAGAATTAAGTTTGATTCCTAAGTGATAGCATTCTAGAGACAGCTTTTTTCAGGGGGAGATAATCGGACATTCCCAGTGAGACATAACAAAGGTTTCTACTGCTTCACCTTTTTTTTTTTTTTTTGTGGGTGACTTTCCAGTGTTTTTGTGCTCTTCTGAGGTGAGAGACCATTATATTAGACGCTGCCATTTTAGACTTTGAAGTTAAAACTGTGTTCCATTGTTGACAGTGGAGTCCTAGGCTGGGGGAGTGATGCAGATCTTTTGGATAGACTGGCCCCTCACACTTAGGCTGGTGATCCTGTACAGTGAGGAGCTTGCCCTGCTAGCAAAGATGACACCTTGTAGGCCCTGTGGCCTGACTACTAAACCAGGAGAGACCCCCTGACTCTGTTTCCCTAACAAAGCCTCTTATCAAGGTGGATCCCATTGTTCTGGAGTTACAAATCATCTTCTTCCTGTACACAACCCACCATATTCAGGAAGCTCTGCACCAACCCATGGATTATTTGTGGTGCTTATTGACTTATGAGAGAACATTTAATACTGGTCAGAGAAGGGGAATTAGGCTAATGTTTGTGCCTCCCCCATCTCCTGGATTCCTAAGTTGAAATCCTAATCCCCAGGGTAATTACATTAGTACATGGTGATTAAGTCATGAGAGTAGAGCCTTCCTGAGTGGTGAGGGGTCCTGAGTGCCCCCTTTGTTTCATGTGAATTGTGAGAATTCAGTGATTAGGCCTTCGGCCTAACCAAGGTCTCCCACCAGTACCCAACTCTGCTGTTAGTGTCCATGGATCCTAGACTTCTGATCTTCAGAACAATGAGAAATACATTTGGTGTGGAGGCCACTGAGGCATGATGGTGGCCAGGGCAGTGCAAATTCACAATAAGGAAGCTAGGTGCCCGTGCCTGGAGGAGGCAGAGCAGCACAGGGGGATGCTCCTGGTGGCTTTCTCTGGGAGGGACTCAGATTCTGGCAAGTAAGGCAGAGCGGGGAGGGCTGACCCTTCTGATCCTGCTGTTTCTCCTTCCCAGCAGCCGTAGCTCCCATGGAACACTGACTGTTGTTAATTCAGCTCCTCCTGCACTGTAGTCACGGTCCTCCAGGTTCCTCTCAAACCCCTGTTCTTGGCTTTGGGTTGTTTGGAGGATTTTGCCTTTTTGTTTTTGCTTCTCTGTATTTTCACTAGAAATTGGGTGTGCTCTGTGGCAAATTGGGGATGATGTCATCTTTACTCGGAAGTGTGCAGGTTTTATTGATTAACTACAGCTGTTGATGCTCATGAACTATCTCTGTGTTGAGCTGGTGTGAAAGATGTTAGACTTGATTGTTTCTTAAGGATCGATGTAGCCATTCTGGGAAGAATGCAGTGTATTAGGAACTATCTTTCCACAGATCACATGCCATCTGCAAATGACAAAAGAGCTGGCATGTCCACAGTTTTCTGTCTTCTTTTAAAATTACAACTTAGTAACTTAAAAAAAAAAAAAAAAAAAACCTTTGTGTAAATTAGAATTGCTTTTTTCCAGTCCAGCTGTGGTATGATCTCAGGCTTATGAACAGGATATGAATATAGGAGACCTCAGACCTTTTGGCCAGCTCATTTAGCGGGGGAGAGCTTGCTGCTGACTGTCTAAAATTGCTGTTTTCAGCATCAGTCTCTCTCAGTAAGATGCCCAGCATCCAGGCGCTTCATCCTATGGGCCAACCCTGTGAAGATGTGGGGACATTCTCTTCTGGTTAAGCTCTATTAAAAAGCCACGTGCAGCCACGTGTTCTTAGGTTCTTGGCTGAGTGTTTTTGTAGCCAAGACTTATAAATGGTAACATCTTCTCTCAGAATGGTGCCTTTAGGATTTCAGCTGAAGTCTTTACTGAATGAGTCAGAAATTTTCTCCTAAGACGTTCTCTACCAGTCTTTAGAAATGGTCTTCAGTTTGGATTAAAGTCCTCTTTGCTTTAGTTTTTTAAGAGAAAATATCCATTTTTGTCTTAGACTGGGCATAAAAAATACATAGGATTGTTCTTCGTCCACAGTCTGGAGCCGTCAACTCTCTGTTCTGTGCAAGGCCTCGTGGAGGCCTTGGTCTATGAAACGGGCAGTATAGTGAGTAGATTCTTGGGTGAACTCAGGACCACCAGCACCAGCATGGCCAGGGAACTCCTGGGTAAATTCATGTTTGTAGGCTCAGCCCATACCTACTGAGTCAGGAGTTCAGCGGCTTGAGGCCTACTACCTGATTCCGAACAGTCCTTCCAGTGGACACTTGGGACCACATGTTGTAGTTCGAGAAGTGGTTGAATGCACATCTGGCTTTCAAGGTTAGCTCACTTTGAGAGCTTGTGAAAATATAGATTCTAGGTCTCATCCATAGAACAGGAGTCAGGAGATCTTGGCAGGGTCTGGGAATCAGTGTTTTGTATTCTCTGGATGAGTGTGCTCCATTTCCCACTGGGTCCTAATGCATCACTCAGGAACTATTGTGTGTATCATAGCAACTTGTTCCCAATGGGAGTTTTTAACGAATTCAGGTTGCCAATAATGGCATGTAATCTAAAGTTTGCTTCTGAATTACTTAAGGACATTTCAGAAATAGAGATACCTTTAAAAAATGTAGATATCTAAGTCCTACTAGGTTAAAACCCCTCATTAAGTTTGGTTAAATGTGCATTGTTTAGTGTTCGTTTTGTGTGTATATTATAGCAATTGAGAATGATGAGTTTTGAATTTTTTAGTATTTGTTGACAATGCCATATTAATATCTTTATGTATTTTGTATTATACATGGGGCAACTCTTACCAGGATTTAGTAGATCTCTCAGTATCTTTCCTTTTTCTCAATAATATGCAACTTGTTTCTTCTTTGATTTAGTCTTCAGAGATCTCAGAGTAAAAACCTTACTTTAAAAAAATTATGGGCTGGAGAGATGGCTGAGCAGGTAAGAGCGCTGACTGCTCTTTTGAAGGTCCTGAGTTCAAATCCCAGCAACCACATGGTGGCTTACAACCATCCGTAATGGGATCTGATGCCCTCTTCTGGTGTGTCTGAAGACAACTACAGTATACTTAGATATAATTATAAATAAATCTTTTGGCCAGAGCGAGCGGGGCCAACCGGAGTGAGAGAGGTCCTGAATTCAAATTCCCAGTAACCACATGATGACTCACAATCATCATTACAGCTACAGTGTATTCATATACGTAAAATAAACAAATAAATCTTTAAAAAAAACTTATTTATTTATTTAATGGATATGTATATATGTGTGCCTGTGTGAATACATGTGTATCACATGCATGCAGGTGACCTTGGAAGCCAGACACAGCCATTGGATGGCCTAGAACTGGAGTTACAGGTGGTTATGAGCTGCCTGATATGGGTTCTGGGAACGAAATCTTGGTCTTCCACAAGAGCAGTAAGCGCTCTTGACTGCTAAGCCATCTTGCCAGCCCCTAATTTGTGATTTAAAAAAAAAAAAAAACAAAAAACGAACATCTATATCACCTTCAGTGTCCTGGCTGGAGATAAACTGAGCGACCAGTGGAAGGTCTGTTCTTTGCTTCAAAGTAAGTTTCCTATTTGGTAAGCTTGTCTCAACTCTGTGCTGGTGTCTTCCCTTGTCTCCTTCCATCTGATTGGCTGGGCTGAAAGAGTTAATGTTTCCCAGTACCAAGCAGAGACACAGGCAGTGGGGGAAAATCTGGTTCATTTTGTTTCAAAATAAACCATACCTCACATAAGTACAAACAGCTGCAGTGCAGGCTCAGGGCCAAAAGAAACCAGTGTGGTGCTACGAACTCCAGCGGAGAGGAGTTCATGTATCATGGATTTGAGGGCAGGCTCCATCCTGAAGTCATTAGGCCCCAGCGGGAGCACAGTCTTTGCTTGTCATGCTGGTCACCTCCCTAGACACCATCCCAAAGAAAACCGAGTGGCTTTTTGAAGATGGCCTTTTTAATTCTTTTGTTTTTTTTTCAATCCCCAGTCCCAGAAGACTGAATACACTACACTTGAATACACTATATGTAGGACACAGACGGAGCTGGACTTTAAGGTATTTACAGCCAAGCTTTGCTGGCTGCTTGGCTTTTTTCCCCCCTTATCACTGGGTTCAAGCAGTAGGCACACTCACCCTGGCCCCGTGACACACTGCTTCCTTTTCCAGCCTCAGGAAAATGTTGGTCAGAGAGAAAAGGCCTTTGGGTTGTTTCTCCTCTCTGTTTTATCTCGGACGATTCCTTATCAGCTCAGAAACACCCTTTACCCCCAACACAACTAGGAATTGACCCCAGGGCCTTGCAAGGGTTAGGCAAGGGCTCTGTCACTCACTGAGCTGTGACTCCAGCTAGCAACCCCTCCACCGTTCCTGCCCCTTAGTAATGCCCCCACATCCCCTGTCCCTCAGCACCCTGCCTCCAGTACCCCTGCTTTCTATCATAATAGTACAGTAGCCTGTCTTCAAAGTGGCCATGAGCTCCCTCTGCATGCCGGTTGGAAGGGTCTGTGTAACATTTACTGTGTGTTTGCCGTAGCCTCCTGGAGCTTTCTGGCCATCTAGGATGGTTTCTTTTTTGGCTAATGATGAGACAGTCTGAAGCCTTTCATTAGGTCTCCATTTGGGTTTTAGATGATGCCGTGAGCCGAGTCATGCTCTGTGACACTTGGGGTTTTACTAATCTCTTCACAGTCTATTTAGATAAAGCAGGGGAGGTACTTCTTCCTCTGCATTTTCTGAGGCTTTCTTGATAAACAACTTTTAACAGTTATCTTCAAAGGTATCACTATTAGATGTGACAGGGCTATAAGAGGATAGAACAGTAAGAGCTGGGATGCTAGCCATGCCATTAGGCCCCACTTCTTACATTTGTTCTCTTAGTTACTAAAATCATTGAGCAAAGGTCAGAGACACTTAGTTTTCTTTGTATCCATTCCCTTGTTTCTCCAGCAAGGTGGCCATGTTGGAAATGCAGTCCTTTGGATTGCTATATGAAAAACTGATGTCAGATTGAAAACATAGCTCAAAGGTGTAAAACATTTGGAGAGCAAGAACAGGGACTTGAGTTTGAGCCACAACACACGTAAGAAGCCAGGTGTGGTTGCAAGTACTCATGAACCAGCTGTGGAAGTGGAGACAGGCAGGTTCCTAAGGCTTACTGGCCGGCCAGCTTAGTGTGGTTGGCATATCCAGACCAAGGAGGGACCTTGCTTCCCTGTCTCAACAAACAATGGACGCTGTCTGGGAAACAATGGCTAAACTAAGGTGGTTCTCTCCTCTCTCTCTCTCTGTATATGTCTCTTTCTCTCTCTCTCTTTCTCTCTCTCTCTGTATATGTCTCTCTCTCTCTGTATATGTCTCTCTCTGTCTCTCTCTCTCATACACACACACACACACACACACACACATACACACACACACACACACACACACACTGTATTTGCTCACACGTGAACTCATTCACGTACACATACAAAGTGAGGCCAGGCCAGGCTGCCCTTACTGATCCTTCAAGTTGATAAAATCATATATGTGAATCCTCAGGAAGTAGGAATGTGTGTGTTATGCCCAGCTGGGAATCCTTGACACTCCAGCACAATGCTCGATTTTATTAGTTTCTCCTCTGTACTTGTAAAGGGAATTCACTGAGGTGGAGTGGTGCATCCTGGGAACAGGGAAGGAAATGAGATGAAGCACCTCATTATTTTCCAGCACTGAAGTAGATGCTAGGTTTGCATTCTATATCTTTTGTTATTATTGAACTTCAGGCACGATGCGTTTGTTAGCTTTAGGCTGCACACTGATTTTCTTTAAAGCTAACTTTTATCTCCATTTTGTTGGGAGGTTGTTCAGGGAAGCCAGGTTTCTGTTTGGCTCTAGAACTTTGAAAATAAACAGAGCTTTTGTGTTTTCGAGCAGCTCATTGTGGGCTGAGCAGCATCTGGAAGAGATTACTTATTCTTCTGGTAGGCAGAAGAAATATCACAATCTACTGTCTTCAAAGAACATGGCACCTTCCCACATTTCTTCTAGATCCTTGAAACGGAAGTCCCGAGGGTCACGTTGCTGGATGATCTCCTCTCTGTTGTGTATCAAACATTAAGTGTATATAACACTAAATATTTCTGTGGCTTTTAAAAACAGCCCAGGCTGGTGGTCTGGGCTGCCTGTACTTCCCTGAGTCTAGACTTCTCTTTTTCCAGGAGTCCTACTCGAGTTTTTGGCAACATACTCTTAAGCTTTGCAATTCATCTTAGAGCGCTTTTCTTGTCTTCTCCAAGACCAGGCCCACGTGTGTCTGGCATGGTAATGTACATTTTAACAGGGACTTCTGCCCAGTTTGAAAATTGAAAAATTAAATTTATTCTTGGCTTTGTCTGTTCTTATGGTTGGTACAGCAAAATATGAATACTTCCATTTACAAACATTTTTATCACAGATGTTTCTGTAATAAAGGACTCTCCCTGGTCTTTTTTCCCTCCACTCCTGGCTCCGTTTCTCTCCCAAGCCTGTAGGAAACTTGCAAGTATAGCACAGAGTATGAAGAAAGTTTTATTTCAGTAGTTGATTAAGAGTGAATTGCTTGGACTATTTTATAATGTATTTCTCATAAATGAGGACGATTTTCCATATAGAAAAAAAAAAAACCAGCCAATCAAATCAGTCAGTTAACATCATATTGTCTTCTGGTTTTTGCATCCCATTTATGTTGTCTCAGATTACCCATGGCTACATCCTGGCAGTTAAGTGTTCAGTTCATAACCTTGCGCTGTATATACCTGCTCTAATTATATTGTCTCTTTTATATGGAGTACTAGGACATGGCACATGGTAACTTCAACTTTGTTACACATTCCTTGTTGGTAGAAGTTAGGCCTCATTCTGCCTCCCAGCCCCATGCTCCCAGAAATAAGACTCAGACTCAACATATATTTACAAATACCTTGGCCATACTTCAGCATACATTACCCTGACTAGATTGTAACTAAAGATAACCCATTAATTTTAACCTACATTCTGCCATGCGGCTGGTTTCCTGTGCTCAGGTACCATGTGTCCATCTCTTCACATCTTCCTGGGCTGATCTCCCACCAGTCTCTATCCCAGAATTTTTTCTCCTCCCAAATGTCCCTCCTGCCATTTCCTGGCTCAGCAATTGGCCACAGGCTTTTTAATTGACAGGTGATGCACCCATCATATCATACACAAGATATTCTCTCTACATCTGCCCTCCCGGGTCTTCCTTTGAAGTCTTGGTGGAAGCCTCTATAAACCCAAAGTCTTACAGTCTACTTGCCTGCAAACCCAGGATCACCTGGGTGATGCCAAAACCTTCTGCCCACATAAGCAATGGTCAGACTCATTAGACCAAAGATGTGTGGCTTCTTTGATGGTCAGTCCATGGACATCAGGTTCTTACTTCTCTCCAACCAGACAGTTCTTCTTTCAGTAGAGAATAGTATTCCAATATCCACGTGCTAATTGTGCTTGTTGATGTTGACATATGACTCCTCCCAGCATTCTCGTTATGAGGACACATTAGTACTTATCCTTGGGCTGAGGATGTAGCTCAGTGGGAGTGGATTTGCCCAGTGTGTATGAGTATCTGAGTTTTATTCCCAGCACTTCTATCTCCACTAATACACCTTTCCTTGGTTCCACTGATACTGAAAAACCAGAGACTCGATTTCTCACTCCTTCTCTGTTGGTTATGCCCTTGCCTTTCGGGCTCCAGCATGTGCTCATGGCTGCCTTCTCTGGGAGCTGTGCTTATTTAACCTTTTTCTGCCGCCCTGCATTTGACTTCCCTTGCTTTGTTTCAAAATAAATGATTTTAAATTACTTGTGTTGTTTTCGACAGGCAGGGCTTCCCAATTTAAGTAAAATGTTTCAATACTTTTTCTCTTTAAAAAAAAATCCATGAAATATCATTAAAAATGGTGAGAAAGATTTTTTCTTTTTGGTAAAATTAAGAATGTATCTCGACATAAAGTGTAGAATATACTTTGTCTTATACTGTTGAAGTCATTGCTGCAATCAAGAGGGGCAATATCCATTACAGGTTGAATTTTCTCCTTTCTTTTTGAAATGCTTCCTATGTCAGCCTGCCCTTATATTCTCTGGCAGATTATAATAATCTGCCCTTATAATCCTTACAGATTATGCTGCATTTTTATACATTTATAGAATTATGCAGTGAGTACTGTGTTTCATCTGGCATCTTTCATTTGGCTTAACTATTGTGAGAATGATAGATGTTGGTGTGCATATCAGCAGCTCAGTTGGCTTTACTGACAAGTACTGTGTCATTGAATTGTCATACAACAATTTATCAATTCATGTGTGAACTAACATTCAGCTCTTTCTGGGGTTTGGATATCATAGATAATGCCACCACCTGCACGTGTGCTCAAGTCTCTTGTATAAACACACTTTCTTTTTTCTCAAGTAGGTAAGTAGGGGTAAGGTGTCTGGGTTGAATAGTAAGAGTATGTTTAACTTGGAAAGAAATGGTCTAGCTGTTTCTAGACTGATGTTCCTGTAGCGTTGCGGGCTACAGGATCTCATATCCTTTCCTTTCCAATACTTACTAAGGGTGGCCTTTCGCATTTTATTCACCTTAGTAGATACTTAGTAGTAGTTTGTTGTGGTTTTAAATTGAGTATTCTTTTTTGTTTTTGTTTTTGTTTTTTGTTTTTTGTTTTTTTTTTGT
>NW_022196900.1:19340491-19341797 GCF_008632895.1 Mastomys coucha | reverse complement strand
CTGCCTGCTTCTGCCTCCCAAGTGCTGGGATTAAAGGCGTGCGCCACCACTGCCCGACTTAAATTGAGTATTCTTAACTTGACCTTCTTGTCTCTTATCTATGTAGTATCATAGGTGAAGCACCCAGATTCTTAAAAATGGGTTTGCTTCTGATTGAATTTTGAGATTTCCCATATGTGTTGCCTATCAGTCCATACAGTGTGTATATTTTAGTTTTTATTATTCTATTTTTACTCATCTTCCTTATTAGCAAAATAAGCTAGTATATGTACATACAATCTTTGTGTCCAGTTGAAACTGGCTTGCAGTTCACTAATATTTCTTAAATATTTTCCTCTCAGGGTTTTAGGTTGTATCTTTTTTTTAATGTGTCACTGGTTTTTTTTTTCCTGCAATGTCAATTTTTCTGCTATAACCATTCAATGATATGTTTATAGATATATGTATGTGTGTGTATATGTGTATATGTATATATATATATACATATATGTAAAAATAAATTTTTGTCTCTAGAAGTTTGCTTTGAGTCTTAATATCTCTCCTGTGTCTTGTTAGCTCTTTGAATGTTTGGAGCATGGTTGTAATAACTGAATATGCACAACAATTCTGAAATTCCTGTGCCAGTTGGGATTTTTTTTAACTAAGTGATTTTTTTTTCCATCATCTTGGTCACACTTTTTGCTTCCTTTTTGTGACTGGTAAATATTGATTAGATACTAGACTGTAATTTTCCCTTGTTGGATACTGATATTTTGATGCCTCTGTGTATTACACATAGTGGCTCATGAGTTATATGGCTTTCCAGCTTGACTGAGGGTAGAGAGACTGAATGAGTACTTCACTCTTTTCGGGTGGCATCTCTCGACCTCTCACACCCTTCTCAAATGCATCTTATGATCAGTTTTTGTTGATACCCAAAGGAACTAGCTGTTTTTCTGTTTTCTCTTTTTTCATAATTAGTTCTTTGAGCTGTAGTTTTTTAGAGTTCCTTGGAGTGTCATATCTATCTTTTTAACTTATTAAGTTCCCTGTGTTCCACATGACTTTTCTTTGTATTGTAACTTGGACACTTTTAAAAATCTTTTAAAGGTTTAGAAATTGAACCCAAGGCTTTGTGCATGCTACCTCTGAGCCACACTCTCAGCTCTTCTCAAATCTTGAGTCAGGATGGAGTTGTGACCATTGTACAGGGCACTGTCATTCTTCTACTTCTTTGGGGGCATTGTCCTTTGTGCCTGGTATCCAGTCCTTGTACAGCTTAATCCTCCTCCTCCTCCTCCTCCTCCTCCTCTTCCTCCTCCTCCTC
>NW_022196900.1:19329187-19340335 GCF_008632895.1 Mastomys coucha | reverse complement strand
TTCTTCTTCTTCTTCTTCTTCTTCTTCTTCTTCCTCTTCCTTCTCCCCTTCCACCTTCTCCTCCTCCTCATTATTTATTATTATTATTATTATTATTATTATTATTATTATCATCTATTAAATAAGTTGTTTTATCTGGTCCATGCTACTTTACTTGAGTACCTTATTTTTTAGCAGAAAATTTAAATACCCATAACCTCCTCAGAAAACAAAACCTGTATAAGTGCTATGTATTTCTCTGTGTTTTCCCACATAGGAGAGAAATATTTAAACACAGTCTATTTTCATTGATTAGATATATCAATTGAACATAAACATACTTTGTGATAATCTATGTAGCTGATAATACTATTTTATTGAATGTTCTAATCATTTCTCTTTTTTTGTCACATGGTTTTGCATTAAACATTCTTGGAGCTAAATGTTTGCATGTAATATTCACCCTACAGGATGCTGTAGAGTCACGTAGCTTCAGATTCAGTATAGTGTTTAGGATCCTGATATCTATCTCGTATACACAGGCTTGTCCATAATGGGACTCCATAAGGGGCATTAACAATTGCATCCACATTAGGTATATTTTTAAGTGGCCATTCCGTACTGTTCACAAATCCATCAGACAAGTTACCTTTCAAACATAACTTTCTTATGTTGAGGTATACTTGCTTAAAAACACTTTTGTTTTTGGTTATTGTTCTAACACTCATAATTGATTTTGATGTATACTTCCAAAGATGAATGAAATCAGCTCCTTTGAATCTTAAGTGACGGACAATGCCTCTGTCAGCAGACCCCACCCTTGAGAGACTGTGGTGAGACTGAGTCACTCTTCCTGACACAACCACAGACTTGTCCCCTCGCCCAGTTGTTCTTATTTCTTTCTCTTGGTCCCTCCCCCCACCTCCTCCAGTTTGCTTATACTACCCATATTCCTCAATTTAGACCATTAAGGATATTAGACCATAAGAACTGCTTCTGGTGTTAGAAGGACATGAGTGTTCTTAAGGGTAAGATATCTTCCAAGGTTGTCCATCAGCTGCCATAGGAATTTAGAATTTGAGCTTTTTCTAGGATACGCATATTGAGCTTGTTATTTCTGCAAACTTTGAACTGAAACCATCCCAGCTTGGATTAGTGGCTCCTTTCTTAACAGTCTGCAGTGGAAATGCAACACAATATCCTTTTCCTAAAGGCAGAGGTCCTGATTCCATCCATCCCAGTACTGTTCTATCCATATATTCAGACACCAACTGAGATGAAGGTTTGGACGCTGTGACTGTGCGCTATGGGATGACGCGGGTTGTGTTTGCTCTGTCTCTCACCTACAGAAGGAATTTAGTTTGCTACTTTCCGAGGTCCTCTGCCTTCCTCCCTTTCACTCCTTCCCCAGGTACAGCTCTCATCTCTTTCTTCTTTGTGTGTTCTTTCATCCTGACCGCACTTACTTGATTTCATTTCTTCTTAACTTGGAAATTCACAGTTACAGCTCAGTCCTGACAATGTTCCCAAAGCAGAGATTCTCCAGTTATCTGAGCATAATAAAACACACTAGCTTGATTCTGAGAGGGTATTTATTTTCCAGTACATCCTTCACTATTGAAGTGACCACTGATTTGGGGTCATTTCATTATTATGAAATTATATTCCATGAGTTTCGGGACAGCATTGCTTCTTATCAGGAATGTCTGGATGGTAACTTTTTGCTTGTACATCCAGTTTTGACATCAAGATAATGAGTTTATTAATGCAGCCTTTATCTAGTTGCTTCAGTTTAGAAGCTAGCCTAGGCATCTTCTTTCTCTATTTTTTTGTGCTTTCTTTTCCTTTCTTCTTTTCTTTTCTTTCATTTTTCTTTTCTTCTCCTTCCTTTTCTCCTGCCATCCCTCCTCTTCCTTCCTTCCTCCCTCCCTCCCTCCCTCCCTCCCTCCCTCCCTTCCTTCCTTCCTTCCTTCCTTCCTTCCTTCCTTTCATAGCTTCAGATGTGATCTTTCTGCTTCAGCCTCCCAAGAGCTGGAGTTCCCAGTCATCTTCTTTAAAGGTTCAGTGTCATTTGGAGCCCCACACTCAGGACCTCACCATCTGGCTCCACTTCCAAGAATGATTGATGTAAATGGTGATTGTGAGAGTCCAATCTCCAATGCATAAACTTAAAAAATTAGATGTAATTACTTTGTTTTATTTGTACAACTGTTTTACTTTAATGTATGCCCATGCACCGCATGTGGCCCTGGTACCCAATAAGGTCATAAGAAGGCACTGAATCCTCTGGAACTGTAGCTATGGATGGCTTGATCTTGTATGTGGGTGTAGTGCTTGGAATAAAACCTGGGATCTTTTCAGGAGCAGCATGTTCTCTTAACCACTGAGCCACCTCCCCAGCCTCAGCATACAAATTTTTAAAGGTCATATTCAAACCATAACATACAACCAGTCTCCATAAACCTTTCTTTATGATGATTCTGCAATTCTATGCCCATTAAACATACCCTGTGGCCCATTCTTCCTTCTCAGTGCCTGGCAACACTAGCATGTGACCGATTTCTCTTAGCAAAATGTCACCAAGATGCACCTTGCTTGGTGCCTATGTGAGAGCTTGTTTCATTTTTAAGCTGTAATAATATCCCATTGTGGGTATCTGCCACAGTTTGTTTATATGTGTGTATCTATTACTGGACACTTGCAATTCTTCCATTTTGGGGTCACTGTATCTATGCTTTGTGAACATGGGTAATTGATTAGCTCCGAAAGATCCCATCTTTATAATTTGAAAATGTGTTCAAAAGTGGGATTTCTGCCTCACATTTTGAGATTTCTGAGGCTCTTCCATCTGCTTCCTCATTGACTGTAGCATTTTACGTTTGTACCAGAGATCCAGTCTTTCACATCCTCTTGAACATGTTCATTATAGTTTTGCTTTGTGTCTTCATGGTAGTCAGTGTTGTAGAGTTTCACTTTGGTTGTTTTCTGTTCACCCACACAGGTCCTTTAAGGAAGTATTTACTTAGCTGGGTAGTGGTGGCACACACATTTAATCCCAGCACTTGGGAGGCAGAGGCAGGCAGATTTCTGAGTTCGAGGCCAGCCTGGTCTACAGAGTGAGTTCCAGGACAGCCAAGGCTACACAGAGAAACCCTGTCTCGGAAAAACCAAAAACCAAACCAAACCAAACCAAACCAAACCAAAACAAAAAGGAAGTATTTACTTAAGTCCTCCACCCATCCTTTATCACATTATTTGTTCTTGAACTAAGAAAGTGATGTCCCTGTTAAATTGCCTCTGTGCCATTTGCTTTCCTTCAAGAGTGCTGGTTATCCTTATTTGAATATTTGCTATGCTCTGAATCAGACTTTCTAACCAACATGACCTAGTCTATTACCATAAACACTTGTGCTCCACCCCCATCCAGCCCCAACCATGGCTGATATCACCTTGAATTTCTGCATTGATACTTTACCTTTTATGAATGGTTCTGTGCTTTTGGATTTGGGATCATATTCTTTGCAATTAATTTTTTAAAATTTGGTCAGTTACAGGCGTTTTTAAAGTATTAGTTTCATGAAGCTTGATTAGGAAACTGAGTCCTTTCTCTGATTTCCCCCATGGAAGATATCTTATTGCACCAACTCTGTTGTCCCTCTGGTGCTAAGTCTTTGTTTCAATTGGTTTAGTAGTTGCACCTGTCTGTTGTAGTGCTGGGGATTGACTTGAGGCTCCAAACCTGGGACCTGGCTCATGCTAGGCAAGTGCTCCATGGTTCATCTGTGTCTCTAATCCTTCATTAATGTGTTGGGGGCCCCGTTACTATTGTTCATTCTCACACCATATGAAAAAGGACCAATGGAGCTGAGGGGTTTGCAGCCCCTTAGGACGAACAACAATATGAACTAACTAGTACCCTCAGAGCTCCCAGGGTCTCAACCACCAACCAAGGACTGCACGTGGAGGGGTCTGATTGTTCTGGCAGCATGTGTATAGTAGAGGATTGCAAATTCGATCATCAATAGGAGAGGACCTCCGCCCTGTGAAGGTTCTGTGCCTCAGTGTAGGGGAATGCCAGGGCCAATAAGTGGGAGAGGGTGGGGTGGCAGGGATGGGGAGGGGGGAGGCAACAGGGGTTTGTTTTTGTTTGTTTCTTTGTTTGTTGGAGGGGAAACTGGGAAAGGAGAAATTTACATGTAAATAAAGAAAATATCTAATAAAAAATAAATATAAAAAAAAAGAAGAAAATCTGTGGATCTTTTTATTCTGAAACAAAAAATTGGGTCTGTTTCAAGGTCATCATCTTTTTAATGCTGAGTTAGTTTTCTATGTATTAACTCTGTATTTAACCCTAGGCTCTCTTAGTGTTATAAACCTACCCTCTGTATATCCAGATGGACAGGCATTTTTAAAGTATTAGTTTCATGAAGCTTGATTAGGAAACTGAGTCCTTTCTCCGATTTCCCCCATGGAAGACATCTTATTACACCAACTCTGTTGTCCCTCTGGTGCTAAGTCTTTAGCAAGGGCACCTTCTTCACTCTCATGTGTGTCATCCAGGGATGCTCGGCACAGTTAACTTCCTTTGGCTCCTCCTGTGTTGACACCCACTGTCCTAGTCTACACCTCTCTTTTCCTGTCTTCAGCAGCACATCCTCCAGAGGGATCACTTCCCTCTTATAGTCCCACTGTCGGCTTGCATCTAGGGGTATAGTTTGAAGGTACTTGGATTCCCAGCTGTTGGTTTCTGAGTTCCCCTTTTCTGAGGTCTTTCGGGGTTTTTGATTAACATTCATGTTGCTGTTATGGCTGTCTCAGTGTTGGTGTTAGTTTTTACTTTGCTGGCTTCAGTCCCTCTGCTGCCTACATGCTTAATACACACTTGTCCTCCACCAATAAGCCGCAGCCTTGCTAAACCTTACAGGTCTTTTAAAATCTCCAGATTAGTATAATCAAAGTCCTTTGAGGTGAGCAGGCTCTTCTGGGCCTTTTCGGTCTACAAACACATGACTTTCCATTTTAGAGACTTTTGAGTCCGCTGTCCCCGCCACCCCTTTTCCTTTTTGAACTTAGGGCCATGCATATGCTAGCTAAGTACTCTGACACTGGTCTATACCCCAGCCCATTTTTTACTTTTTATTTTGAGACAGGGTCTCTGCAACTTGCCCAGGATGCCTTTGAACTTGCAGCCCTCTGGCCTTAACTTGTTTTCTTTTACTCCTCTATTCTTCTAATTTATCTCTTAGGCTTTCTGCTTTATTTCGTTCTTCCTTTGCTCTGTTCTCCCATTTTATTTTTAAATTCTGGCCAGCTTTCTTAAGTTCACATTCTATTCTTTTTAAATTTGGAATTATTGCTTTTTAAACATCCTGTTTTCGTTTCGGTGAGCACGGTGTCTCATTCTGGAACTTACTATTGTTAGGTCTTTTCCTTCTGATCAGAGTTTCCAAAGGACAGATCTTTCTCTCTCATGCTTTGGGGGAGGTAAGTCTGGTGGCAGGACAGACGGGGACAGACACTGAGAGAGACAAGTGTCTCAACTCTTCAGTGCTCCAGGTCTTGGGTCCAGAAACTTTCTCCTGGGTCTGTGCCAGGCTGTCAAGCTTGTTGCAGAACAATACAGATAGAAAGTCTGATTTTTAACCCCCATTTCACCTAAAGTGTGTATCTGTGAAACAGCTTTCTAACATTTGGGGCATAATCTTTTATTTTCCTGATTTGAGCATTGATGATACTATCTTCTTTCTTTCATCTTAAAAAAAAAAAAAAAAAAAAGACACAGAATCTCATGTAACCCAGGCTGACACCGAACTTGCCGCTTAGTGGAGGATGACTGTGAACTTCCAGTCCTCCTGTCTCTGCTTCCTGAGTTTGGTATTACAGGCATGTGTCACCATTTACAGCTTCCTTCCTGCTGGGCTTTTCTTTGCCTATCCTGTGTGGGGGTTAGAGTCTTTAAATATGGGTTTCCCATCCCAGAGGTGGTTTGTCTTCTCCTCTGTACGTATTTTCTGTTATTTCTATGACTGCCTTTGCTTAGGTTCACAGTCCAGACCTACCTTTCTTTGTCCTTTCCTGACCTTGACTTTCCATCCTGGTGATGTGCCCTGTGTTCGGAGATGCTGCCGCAGTGTCCTTAGCAATCTTACGAACACGAACTAGAAGTTTCTCTTTTGAGAACTATACTTATTGCTTAAGTAAATACTGACTTTCAATCTGGCATCCCTTTACTTTAAACTCTCACAGTATGTCTTGCTGGTCTGCTGCACTTGGACATTCTTCTGTTGCTTATCCTTGGAGAGAGAAGCTGGTGTCTACTCAATATTTCTCCTTTTCTCCCCCTCAGCCCCTCTTTGCTGGGGATCTACCCTGTGTTTTTTCAAGAGACTCATATGAGTCATGACTTGACTGAAATCCAGAATAAGGAAAAAGGTTAGGCTTGTAGTAGGTTAATTTGCCAATTAGAGGTTTATCTTCCTGTGAGGCCTGGGGAGGGAGCCAGCTCAGTTCAAGCCGTCAGATGGAAGTCTGCTTCCAACTGGAGTTTTTCTTTTAGGCAATTGGTGTGGCATTCACTAATTAGTGGAGCCTTTGTCGTTTGGCACTGCTGTCCCCCACTGCGGCTAACTTGTGGCATTCTTTTTTCACAGTTTTCTGGTGAATTCTTCATAAGCGATGCAAGTCAGGAATAAGTGCAGCCTGAGTTTACTCTCTGTTGGCTTCTGGAGGCAGAGGCTCTTCTAAAAGTGTTTTTCAATGCACCCCAGCTCTCCCAGGCTTTATGCTCTCCTCCTGATGAGCACACACTCAGGTTGGCTGGGTTCTCCATTGCTTATTTCTGTACATATGCTTGGAACTTGCACCTTCTCATGAAGAGGGTTTGGCCTTCGCTCCTTGTGGGCCATCTATGTCCATCTTCCAGCATTTGTCTTTGGAGGTTTAAGCAGGAGTTGGGGTACATTCTGTGGTTTCTAGGGCTGATTTCCTAACATTTTCTCCCCTCAACAATCAGCCTAGTAGATTGTCTTGACAAGGAATCAGCTGGTATATATTTCTCATTGGAAAATTTACAAACAGCATTTAATTTTTTAATTAAAATGGAGTGCCATTTTAATTTGTGCATGTTTTTACTGGTCTTCAGATGAGAGTCTACATATAGTTTCCAATTTGCCCTCTTATATCAGAAATAGATTTCATGTCATTCCTTACTGTTTGTATTTATGATTAAAAAATTTTTAAAATGACTGTATATGTGATATATAAATGTATATGTATTCATGTGTGTGTCACATGTTCATACCAGGTATTTTTCTCAATGGCTTAGTACCTTATTTCTTCAGATGGGGAGCTCAACCATTTAGCTAGATTATCTGAAGAGTGAACTCCAGGGATTTCCTGTCTCTTCTTCCACAGTGCTTCCTCCCCATACACTAACATGTGTGTATAGGTACATGTATGTATGTATACAGGTGCGTATGCATATGAAGCCAGAGGATAAATTTGGATGTCATCTTCAGGCACGCTATCTCCCCCTTTGAGAGGAGGGTCTCTCATTGATTTGGAGGTCATGGATTAGGCTAGACTGTCTATGAACTCCAGAGACCCTCCTGTCTGTGACACCTCAGTACTGGGCCTACAGATATGTGCTACCAGCCCATAAGAGGTTTGGGATGGGTACTGGGGCTCAAACTCATGTCTTTGTGCTTGCAAGGCAAACACTTTACTAAATGAGCTATCTGCCCAATCTGCCAGGACTCTCTTTCAGTTGAAGGGTTGGGTGTAGAAAGAGCCCAAGCTCTGGTATCAGGCTGGTCCTAGTTCAAGTTTTGGAGTTCTCCTGGTTTTGTGGCTGTGGTTGGGTCATGCATGTAACCTTTTGAAGTCTCGGAAGTCTCTCTGTGACGTGTGGAATAGCTGCTGCTGAGCTTGGTGTGCAGAGAGAGCTTTCCTTAACTTTTGAAGGGTGTCTTAGTTAGGGTTCTATTGCTGTGAAGAGACTATGACCAAGACAACTCTTATAAAGGACAACATTTAATTGGGGCTGGCTTACTGTTCCTGAGTTTATTATCATGGCAGGAAGCATGGCAGCGTTCAGGCAGGCAGGGTGCTGGAGGAGCTGAGAGTTCTTCATCTTGTCCCAAAGGTGAACAGGAGATGACTGGCTCCCAGGAAGCTAGGAAGAGGGTCTCAAAGCCCACCTCCACGGTGACACACCTACTTCAACAAGGCCACACCTCCTAATAGTGCCACCCCCTGGGCCACGCATATTCAAACCACCACAAGGGGTATGTTTCCTTGTTACACACTAGGCGCCGTGTGTACACAGCTGTGTGTCCAAAGCTGGACAGTCTTTGTACTGTGGCCACTCACGTTACTTTGAGCCAAAAAGTAATAGACTTGATTATGCAGTATGAGTCTTTTAGAATAGAATCCCACTTGCTGGCTTTTGGTTGTCGTCATGTTCCTTTTATACTCATTTGTGAGTATAGAAAGTTGGAATGAGTTATAAATGCATGAGGAAAATGGAGAACTGAAAGCAGGGGTGGACAGAAGGTCATGCGTTAGTATAAAACATTGCCCTGCCAGGCCCTATAATTTTGCTGCAGTTGAATCCATAACCTCGAAGCTGCTGTGAAGAAAAGAAAGCATTGCCCTTCCACCTGGGTCTTTCATTTAAATTGTCAATGTCTTTTTCTTCCTCTTTAAAGAGGGCTGAGGAGGATACCAGCATTGGCTCAGGATAGCTGTGGAATCCGATGCTGACACTGGGCCAAGATGGCTTGCAAAGGTTGCTTGCTGTGTGTTTGCTCATAAAAGCAATTACCCATGGCTTAAAACAAGTAAAACCTGATATGCTTCAAACTATGGTGTGAAGGCATTATACTTTATGCAAGAATAAAAATGAAAACCTGCAGGCTATAGGGGTTAGTGCATGACCAGGGCTTTTCTTCCAGAGGCTCCACGGCCTGGAGCCGCAACCTAGCGTAGCACACTGCAGGATGGAAGGTCTGGGATTGGCTGTCCATGTCCACTGCTCTTACTGCACAAGGCTCAGACCACTTGCCCCTTTGTTTATGACTTTTATTATTAAGGGAACTGTCATTCTCCGAGAGTTGAACAATACTCAGGCACTTCCTTGCATACCGGTGAAATTAGAAAGTATATTTGCAGCAGAGGCTGGTGAAATCCTGTGTATTCCCGGTTTCCTGTAGATGCTCAGTCTGTCCTTTTTTCCCTCTCTCCTCTCCTGTTCCCTTCCCCTCTATCAGTTCTTCCTTTTCTCCCTTCTCCCATTACTTCCCCCTCTCCTTTCTTTTTCTCCCTCATCTCTCATCTCTCTTTCTCTTCTTTTCTTCCTCTTTTTAACCCAGAGCATTACTATATAGTAAGCCTAGCACCGAACTTTTGATCTTCCTGCTTCTGCCTCCTAACTGTTGAGATTAGAGGTGTGAGCCACCATGCACATTCCTTGATAAATCTCTTGAGAGATTGCTAGTTGGGATGAAAACACAATGTTTAGAAGGAGGGAATACGCATAACTTCTTCAGGGCAAAGTCTTTCCTTCATGGACTCATTCGCACTGCTCCTGTGGTCCTGGCAAACAACCCACCCCACCCTCATATTTTTGAGACAGGGCCTTGCTGTGTAGCTCTGGCTGGCCTGGAACTCACTTTGTAGACCAGGACAACCTTGAACTCATAAATATCTTCTAGCCTCTGCCTCTTGAGTTTGATTGAAGCTGTGGGGCACCATCCCGGCCAATCTTTTGACAGAATCAAGGTCCTAGTTTACTGCTGGGAGTGTAGTGAACAAATGCATGAGAGAAGCTCCCTCTTTTTGAGAATGTCAAAGGAGTTTGGAAATTCCCTCTCCCTTACCTGTTGGTAAGAGTGTCTCATTTATGACACACTCCACCTCCCCGAGTTCCTGGTCCTTTTTGTCACTTACTCGTGTGATGGTGGGGTGCCTGGCTTTAAATATTTAAGATGTTCACTGAGTTCTTTGGGGAAATGTAAATATTGAATTTCATCCCTTTCTTATGTCTTAAAGAAAATGCACAATTCTCTAGAATCCCTTCCTCAACCCTCAGGATTGTTTTTGTTTCCACAAGAGGGTAGGGAGAAGTAAGGTTGAACTGTTGGTCATCTCCAACCACTTGGTGGGTTCTTCTCTTCACTCTTAGTGTATGGATGATCAGATTCAAGATTTTAAGAAATCATCATTGTTATTATTATTATATAATATCACATATTATAATATATTAAGAAATTAAGAAAGAGCAAGGTGGCTTCTCCTCTTGGTGCAATCTCCCTGTGTCCTTAATTTGATGCTGTCTCCTTAGAACACCCAGCTTCTCCCCAGAACATCCAGCTGCTCCCCAGGACATCCAGCTTCTCCCCAGGACATCCAGCTGCTCCCCAGAACATCATGTGAGCAAATGCTAAGGGAGCCATGATTTTTGATGGCAGAACTGCCTCAGCAGGCCCCTGAGTTCATACAGCTAATATTTGGTCTTCTGAGTGACTTCTGCCTCATCTAGATGGTGACCTTTCCTCTTTACTCATTCCAGGCTTCCTTGTGTTTTTGCAGGCTTACAGTTCCTCCTAGCATGACCAAGATCTGATCAGTCAACCCACGCATTGCTTCTTGTGCCCAGCACTGCAGTGCTGGGGCCTCTTCATAGCCCAGACTACAGCACTGTCATGGCAGCTGCCTCTACTTCCAGCCCTGTAATTTCACAGCCCCAGGTAAGTGCTTTGACCTGGTCGATGTTTTCGTTAATCATAGCTTTGGGCAATCGTTAGTCTGAGTATAAGAAAGTATGCTTTACTCTGGAGAGTCATGCATGCCTCTTATTGTCATGTGGTGGGTACTTAGATGGCATGCTTTGGAGAGAGGCCAGGAAGGGGAGGAAGAGATAGATAGATATGCTGTGTAATTCGGGAAGCAGCTGGGAAAATGAGCTGGCCTCTGCTCACAGAGGGACAGGTTTACCACACTGAGGATACCCAACTGTCACTACTGCCATCAATCTCCAAAGCGAGACAAGTCAGAAGTGAATTCTGCTGCTCCTCTTATTTACTCTTTCTTTTTGTGGGGAAGGTGGTAGTACAAACAGTATTTTTCAGTATGATCTAATCTTACAAGAAGCCCTCCAAGATGGCTTCA
>NW_022196900.1:19292303-19329177 GCF_008632895.1 Mastomys coucha | reverse complement strand
CTTCCTATAATTATTATTGTGCCTTGGTCATTCTGGGAAATTTGAAAACAAAATAGAGTTCTAGAAATTTCTGAGCGGTAGTCCTGTGAAGTTCTTTGGCTGTTCATGGGGAGCAGTAGTTCTGCAAGAACATCTTCTTTGTTTAGATCATGGTGCAACCTGTTGCTTTGATTAGGAACTGTCCTTCAGTCTCAGCAGGCAATGTGGTGCAATGGGAGGGAAGCAGACTTGGAATCATTCAGTCTTGGTTCATCTCCCTGTGCCTTGGATTGAAGCTCTCTCTGCCCCATCCCAGCTTCAAACTCCTCTAAAGTTATTGTCCTTCATACAATGTTCCAATGAATGAAACAGTAGCTTAGATGCAAAGCCCTCAAGAGAAGAAACCCAGTGAATATAGTTTCCCACTGGCTTTCCCTTTGTCTTGATTCTTCTGTATCCAGTGAGGTTTCTCATTTATGATGGCCATTTTTAGGCAAAGGTTTAAGAAAAACAGGTGCCTTTGAGAAAGAGACATTTTTAAAGTTGTTTATAATTAGGGCACAAAATACTGGGTTTCATTATGACATCTTCATACATACATAGCATTGCACTTTGCATTTTCACTGATGTGGCTTCTTTTGCACTGCCTCTACCCCCTTACGAGTACCCTCCCCCCATCCACACTTCTGTTTTCATGTTAG
This sequence comes from Mastomys coucha, assembly GCF_008632895.1. Taxonomy (NCBI): domain Eukaryota; kingdom Metazoa; phylum Chordata; class Mammalia; order Rodentia; family Muridae; genus Mastomys; species Mastomys coucha. Next base: position 19,328,497 of record NW_022196900.1, on the reverse strand, counting down.
ATATATAGGGACTGCATTTATTACTTTTATTGCTGCGTGAAAACACCACGACCACAGCAACTTAGAAAATGCAGTGTTTATTTGGGCTTCTGGTTCCAAAGAAGAGTCCAGCACCACCACGGAAAAGCAGCTAGAGCAGCAAGCTGAAGGCTCGCATCTCCAAACACAAGCAGGAAGCAGAGAGTGATCCAGAGGCGGCTTGAGCCTTCAAACTCTCCTGACCCACTTCCAGTGACATACTTCCTCCAGCAAAGCCACATCTCTTGAATCTCCCAAACAGTGCTACCAAACTGGGACCAAGTGTTCAGTTACTTGAGCCTATGGGGGACGTTCTGCAAACCACCACATGGACATGTTTTAAAATCTAGATTCTGAATATGAGGCAACCTGCAATCTTTTGTCTTTCTTCCCCCATTTCCCAGTACCGCTCCCCTTCCTCTCTCTTTAGAATACTTTCTCTTCCTTCAGAGTCCTTTTTCTTCTATGTTGAGCGCACCCCCCCCCACACACACACGGTATATAATCTAAGGGTTTCATGAGGACCAGCCGCACTGATTGAAGTTTAATCCTGATGGAGCAGCATGTTGTTTCATCCTTTTTTTCAATCTCACTTAGAAGATTATTATGTTTTGTGCATATTTAAAATAAGAACGTCTGGGGTTTTTGTCATTGTTATGTTTTTTAAGAAGTCAAGGAAGAGAGGGATAAAGAAGAGAGGGTCATTCCTCATTCCCTACAGATCAGCAGTTCTCACCTGTGGGTTGCAACCAGTTCCGGGGTTGAGTGACTCTTTCCCAGGGGTTACATGTCAGATATCCTGCATATCAAATATTCATATTATAATTCATAGCAGTAGCAAATTTGTAGTTATTAAGTAGAAATAGCAACGATAGTAATTTTGTGGTTGTGGGTCACCACATGAGGAACCGTGCTAAAGGGCCACAGCATTAGGGAGGTTGAGAACCTCTGCTATAGATTAACTTGGAGGTTTCTCACCATGGATAAAACCTTTGCTGTTCTTTAAATCTCTCTGTTTTCTGGGGTGTTGGATGTCTAGTGTCTTCACCATCATGTCATTTCTCTTCTGTTGGATGGTTCCTCACTGTTTCAACACTTGACTTACTTGGGTATTTGGCTTCATTACCCACAGTACATTGGGAACTTAGAGAATGGGTCAAGAGATTTAGTTTGTGTTACTTTAGGTTACCAGTTCAAAGCCCATAGCAGCTGTTCCTGATAATGACTATTCTTAGCCTCTGTCTTTTGTGTGTGTGTGAATCGAGTTAGACCAGAGCACAGGCTTCCCTGACTGGGCATTTCAGCATCCATCATGGTCATTTTTCAGCATTTCCAACATCCACTTTCCTACCATCTTCCCTGTTATGTAAACTGCTATGGGTTTGTGAGAAATATAAATGCTTTTAAGTGACTCATTCCATCTAAATGCCCAACACTATCCACAGTAGAAAGAGATCCTATTTAAGCTAAACACCTAGGGAAATAGATGCTCTTGAAAACTTTCTGTGGGCAAAATTGGTACAGCGACTAGGCAATATTAATTAAAGTCAGAAACCTTTGCAGTCACACTGGTGTCTAAACACACGGGACCAAAGAAGAGTGTAAAAAAGATAGTCACGGGAAGAAGTTCAAAACTTCCTGACTATTCAGCAGTGGTTGGTTATTAATAAAGCTAGGTACCTGGATATGATTTAAATGTCACATAGCAGTTAAAGCATGAGCATATCAACATGGCTGTGTTGTCGTAAGACACCTTATAAAGAGGAGAGAAAGCAAGACGTAGACTAAGCCTCACAGGAAGAGATCATTAAAACTATAAAACAAGACCATGTGTTTTTAAGGACAAACATATGGCTCATAAACAGAACAGCAGAGGAAAAAAGCCGGCACATACATTTTCAATAGAATTCTATTGCCCCCCAGAGGGCCCAAATTGGATCTGGGGAGATGGTGAATCCCACCAAAACTTAACCCTACCCTGAAGAATCATATTTCATAGCATTTGACTTCTTTCATTAGGGAAAATTTAAATTTAATTAAAAATTTCTCCTTGAGGATCATTGTTGAAAAATAAATAAAAATGTCACGAAACATGGCTTTTTGGAAGCCTGTGCGTGGGCCCTGGAGTCACATTGCTTGAGTTCAGGCCCCAGCTCTGACACTCAGGGTTGAGCCAGGGGGAGGAGAGGGGGCTGAATGTGTTCACTCTCTCAGTGCCTCCATGTAGTAGTTGCTAAACAAGCAGAGCAGTAGAGAAGCCAGCCTTCTGGCACTGCTTGAAAAATGTCACGTGCAATTACACACTCAGCTCAGAACAATGGCTGGTGCATATTGTCCCTGCGTGTTGGTATGTATTAGTGTTACTACTTGGCAATAGGACAGGCCCCTACATGCAAGAATAAATACATAAGATAAATGAAGTCATTCCCTTGTTTGAGTTCAGAAACACGGTGGAAGATAGGTAGCTAAGGAAGGGATAACTTAAGGGACACAGGAAGTATTGCTGTTCTGGAAATAATAGCACTTGGGCTTCTTGCAGGAAGACCACCAGACCAGGAGCCCCAGCATGGATATGAGCTGTGTTGGTGGGGAGCAGAAGGAACATGTGCAAATGCCTAGTGGGCCATGGTGAGAAAGCCCAGAGTCAGGATTAGTTCAGAGTGAGCACAGTGTGGAAAGGCCTGGGGCTGCCCCCCAGGGTCTCCTCTACCAGGCCACATGGTCTGACTGTTGGATTGTGAAGAATCCTGTGAGGGGCTAGGTCAATAGCTCTGTGGTTGAGAGTGTATACTGCTCTTGCAGAGGGTCTGTGTTTGAATCTCATTACCCATACTGGGAGGCTGACAGGTCTGTAGCTCCACCTTCAGAGGACCAAAAGCTCTCTTTTGGCCTCTGAGGGTACCTATACTTATATGTGTGTGTGTGAAAGGTAAGTCTCTAAAACAAAACAAAACCTAGCATTTGTTGAGCTTGTCGAATTCTGTCATGATATGATATTTGTACTGCAGAAATTAGCAAACCCCGAGTATTAGAATGGGTGGGTTATAAACTCAGGGATTTTGCAGGACCCTAAAAGCCATAGTAAGAAATGAAAAATGATCTTGATAAAGCCTGCAGTGGTGGAATACTTGCCTAGAGTATGGAAGGCTCTGGATTCAATCTATAGTCTCTCTCTCTCTCTATGTCTCTCTCTCTCTCTCTCTCTCTCTCTCTCTCTCTCTCTCACACACACACACACACACACACACACACACACACACACACACACACACACACAGCCTGTATAGTTTAATGGTTGTTACCCATGCTTTGGAGTCCTACACTATGTTTGAACCTGGACTTGCCGATGCTCTGGGGCAAATTCTGTAGCAATGTCAATCACAGGAGGTGAGTCTCATTCTCATCCCAGTGCTGGCACTAATGACAGCTGCTGATATTTGGGAACTGGGCCATTTGGGAGGAGTCAGTTGCAAGCTTCAATAATTAGATCACAGAACAAGTTGGCTCTTTTTCAGTTGAGATGCAGACTTTTGGGGCCCCTGGCTGTAGGATCCTAGCTCTAGGTCAGGATGAGCCTCCTGATTATAGGCCAACCCTTCCTTTCAGCTTTGCACACTCGGGATTTCCTTCAAGGTGGGCTGGCCTGTGCGTCTCAGCCTGTACTGAGGTCTCCTCTCTGATTAGCTATCATCTGGTGGAGAGAAGGCTCACATTATATAAAGGTCGCATCTTTTTAGCTGGAATGTAATGAGCAGCTCTCATGGTGCAATCACCTTACCCAGACATTATCCAGCCTGGAATGTACATTCTAATGGACCCCCATGACGATAAACTCAGATTCAAGTGGGAAAGGCCTGAGCATCCCTTTCCAAGGCAAAGGCAACAATTGGAAGAAAAAAAGAAAAGGCTGTGGTTTTTTGTTTGTTTTTCCATTCGTCTGGTAACAAAGACCATTTTCTAGTGAAGGCTGCCTAACACCAGACATAAACTAATTAATATGAGCAAATAGCCTGCGATTGTTTCAAATAACAATAGGGAAGAAAGCACTCATTGTAGCTCCTGCTGGGATCTCTGTTTAGTCAGCCTGGGATCAGCCTTGGGCTTTGAAGTCGGACCAGTTTGTGTTCTCTGCCTTGCCACTTTGCCGCTGCTTGGACTCTTAAGATGCAGAATTGTTTTCTTGTGCTGGGCCAGCACCCAGTCCTGACATAGCTAAGGTGAGTCCCAGGATGGTTGGGACTGATGGCCACAGGGAGTTGCCTCAACTGATCTATGGCTACACTAGCCCAGAGCTGATAAAAGCTATTGTCAAGGGAGCCTGAGGATGTATTTGTAGACAGGAACCAAGGAGACTGGTAATGAGTTCCTGTCCTATGGATGTTGAGGGGTGGGGTGGGTGGAGTAATGTAGGCTGGGGTAGTTTCTGTTTTCTGTTTCTAAAGCTCTGCCAGACATTTATTGCATTGTGGTTGATGAGCTTCTGGAGAGTTGAATGGTAAAATTTAGATCTCAGTTTTTAGTTTCAGCCTTAATGGAGGGATGAGTAGCTCAATACCAGAGGATGCCATTTGGCTCCTCCCAACCCCAGCACTGGTGATAGAGACCCACATGGGTGTTTGAGAACTTAACAGGCTTCTTGGCTCCCACCCCTGGGATTCCAGTGAGGAAGTGACCTTTGCCTTCAGTGTCGGGGATGCTGCTCCCTTCTGCTCCTCCAATGTGAGGTGACATCTATGTTCACAGTAGTGGCAGGGACAGACTTTGGTCCTGTTAAGTGATTTTAGTTGCTTGCATTAAATGTATTGGTTTGTGTTGGTTTTCAATGTCTCAGCAGATTGCTCTCTCAGTTCCCAGCTGGTGTTTTGAACTATCTGTTTAAAATCTTTTGTATTTTAAACGTCTATGTCTTAGAAGCTTTTGTTTGGAGTTGGATGAAAGCAAGTGAGTTCCGCATTAAAACATTGGCTATGTAATTTTGAGGTTGGAAAAACTCTTCCCACATTTCCCTCCTCTTCTTCCTCTTCCTCCTCCTCCTCCTTCTTTCTTCTTCTTCTTCTTCCTCCTCCTCTTCCTCCTCCTCCTCCTTCTTCTTCTTCTTCCTCCCCCCACCTCTGTGTGGTGTTTTAGAATCCTGTATAAAGGAGGTTTTCAAGCATTCACAAGCATGAGCATAAGCTCCTTGCACAAATACCCAGAATCACTCACCAGTCACCAGCATTTCTACCTTTCCCCCACTCTCGCTTTACTCAGAAGGTGAAGCACTTTAACTCCCCAGCTTTGCTGAGTCCTCGGATCTCATTATTTATCTGCCAGAAATAATTTGTTCATGTAACTTTTATCCCATTATCATACTTAAGCACTAAAATCAATTGCTGATATTACATTGTACTCAACGAATACATAGATTTCTCTAATTTCTTCTCTGAAAAGTCCTCACACTTGGCACCCTGTTGTCTTGGAAGACCACCGGGCAGATCCATTTACTCTTCTGTATTAATCCATCCCATAAACTCATACAGTTTAAAAAGACAGTTTCGTTTTTCCTCTTCACTCATAGAAGAAGATGGAAATTAGAATCAGATATCGCTAATGAAGACTACGCAAATGAAGCACACACCATAGTCCCCCAGGAAAGAAAGTTAAGGCAATAGTCATACTTAAAATCTGACTGCCAAAGAGCCATGAATGATTTTTATTAGGCTGAAGCATGAATAATTAATAGTTGCATGACATACTGTTATAGTATGAACCATTAATTGCAGTGTGATATTCTCTGTGCCATACAATGAAGGTGAAGTATGGTCTGGCTTTTACATACATGGCACTGAGAAAGAGACAGAGTCCATGGGCTTAGAGGATTATATAGATTTTGCAAGTCTAAGGTATTGTATACCATGGCTAAGAGGGCTTTCAGTGCACATTTTTCTTTCAGCTTTATTCTTTCTTATGTAGAATTAAAACAATGTGTACCATGCTTGGGAGTATGAATGGGAAGCTAAGTGCTTTGTGGCATCTTTAATAGATACCAGGCAGATGTTAGCTCTCACCATTTCCCCCGCAGTGGTTGTGAGAGTGCTTTGCAGGGAGAAAGTGGTTGACGCATATGGTTTGTGTATGTGCTGTGCGTTTGTCTTCTGCCAGAAGACCCATCAGAGGAAAGCCAAGTTAGATAAACACTCTATGGAAAACTCCCATGGAGTGCCAGGAATAAGTGCGTGCAGAGGTAAACACTGAGATTTCTGACTTACTCCATCTTGATTCATGTTTCGATTAGGAGTTGGATTTCTTCTTCTTATATTGCTATTTAAGTTCATTTATGCTCCCATCTGTGTTTATAAACTCAGAAGGCTTGAGAGGATATCTCATTTTGGAATCTGAGAATACATTTTCAATTTTTCTTTCCTAAGATAAAATCACATGGGTGCTGGTGGAGAGCCTAGGGTAAGCCACAAAAGACACCCAACGGCATCGTTTATTTATCTTTCTGATATGCCCTTTCAATTGGTTCAGTCTGTAATGGTTAATGAGGCTGCCTCTTTATCCTTAAAGGGCATGTGGTTTTTTTCTTTCCCACCCACCATGGTGTGTGTCCATTTTATACTCCTAGGTTCTCCGGATGCTTGGACTTTTGCTGCAGAGTCAGCATATATGTCAAAGTGGCACAATGTCCTATTTTTAACCATAATCATAGGGTCCAGGGGTTGCTGCCTTCTGAGCTCTGAAAGTTGCTGCAGCAAGACTGTCATTAAGGAAATCAGCCTGCATTTGCTGGGTGATGACCCTGCCACACTGCAGTTTCAGAGTGTCACTTAAGCACTGCCCTGAGGTTAAACTTCCTCAGGTCATAAATCACAGTTGTAGGCAGGCTGAAATCTGTGGAGAAGGGAAAGGTGTGCTTCTTCTATGTGCTCCTTTGCATGAGGTAGGGCTGTGGTGCAGATTTATTTCCAAAGTCTAGGTTGGCCATGGAGCAAGTTTCAAAGATACATTCGACCTGAGATATGCATTCAAGCAGAGCTATGAGATAGGGCAGGTAGAAGGATGGGGGTACACGGTTGTTGATGGACAGCAGGCTGCGTGACTTCACAGTCAGAGTGTTCAGAGGGTGATTTCCAGACACTGACCACTAAAGAGCCTGCATCAGCCAGCAGAGAGGTTTAAGAGTCAGGTTCAGGTCCAGATAAGAGATGGTTCACTGGATTCATGCATAAGCTCCAACTCTGCACTTTTAAGCTTCAGAACTCTACTCAGCACTACCTTAACTGTGATTGGTAAGGCAATCAGTAACCTAGACAAAATAATAGACGAGTGGACACAAGAGAATTGCAGCTGCATGGATCAGTGGCACAGGTTGCAGTTCAGGGTGAAATCAGAGGAGTATGCTGGGTTGTGTAGAGACGATGTGGTCAGGTGACCCCGCCTCTGTGGGACACGTCCAGATGGAGGGACTTGATTGCTGACATCACACTTTCATGAGGAGCTTGGAGCCCTAGGGCACCATGGAGCCTGCGTGTGGGGACTCAACCCTCTGGCAGTGGAGAAGAAGTTAAAGCAGGCAGGGAGTGGCACTGATATGAGGATTACAGTCAGCAGATGCATCTGACAGACGTTTATAAGACAGAATTTCACACCTTGCCCAGCATAACCTTGTCCTTGTGGTAATGTACCTACCTCAGCTTTTTGTGTGCTGGGGTATATAAGGCAAAATACTCAGTCTAATCGGAAATTTTCTTTTTAAAAATATATTACATTTTTGCCTCAACGGGGGCACATGCCTTTAGTGCCAGCACTCAGTAGGCAGAGACAGGCAGATCTCTGTGAGTTTAAGGCTAGCCTGATGGGTCTATATAAAGAGTTTCTGGCCAGCCAGGGATACACAGTGAGATGTTGTCTCAAAAACAACTGAAAAAAGGTCATTTTATTTATTTACTTTGTGTGCTTATGGTGTGTGTGTACACGCGTGTGCGTGTGTGCACATATGTGTACACATGTGTATATGTATGCATATGTGTGTATATGTGTATATGTGTGTACATGTGTGCATATGTGTACACTCATTTATGCACATGCCATGGCACATATGTGGAGGTAGGAGAACAACTTGCTAGAGTCTGTCATTGCTATCCAGTAGGTGGGACCTGGGGATTGAACTCAGTCAGGCTAGGTCAAAGATGCTTCTGTCCTCTGAGCCATCTCACCAGTCCCAGAATTCTTTCAAGTACTTTTGTCCAAGTTTTCCCTTAAAGTTATTAAAATTTTCTCTTGATATGTAGAATAGAAAAATCTGCTTTTTGTTGAATATTTTATCATAATTCTTAGTCTGGTCATAGCAAAAGCAGTTTCTTTTACATGAGGGAACAAGAGAAGCAGTAGAAGATGGGAAAACTAAAAGAAATAAGCATTTACTGCCATGTTTAAAAACTGAAATGAAACAAGTTGTTAAATGTGCTCTGACAGTAACTAGTAAGTAGAACATGTTGTAGAAAGCTTAATGCATGCGGAATGTGTAGTTTCGGTCTATTCGTTTAGTGATGACTGCATTTCAGAGATTGCCTGTGGCCCATGGAGGTTCATTCCCTGAGGGTTTTGACTGAAGTCTTGGCAGAGCAGATGTCACAGAAATGAGTAACTGATACTCAGTCTTCAAACAAGATGACTTCAGGTTGAGCATGGTGGCTCGTGCCTTTAGTCCCAGGACTCAGAAGGGCAGAGGCAGGTAGATCTTCCTGTGAGGCTGGGGGCTAGTCAGGTCTGCATAGGGAGTTGCAGCCTAGCTAGAATTACATAGTGAATTCCATTCCCCTGCCTCCACCTCCACAGTGACTTTTTCCTCTATGGCTTTTGGATGAAGAAATTCTCTTCTCTTCTCTTCGTGTGTGCATATGCTGCTGGAGGTCAGAAGTTCATGCAAGGTGTCCTCAGTTGCCAGCCATTTATTTTTTGAGACAGGGACTCTCTTGCTAAACCTGGGGGGTGGAATCCCTAATTCAGGTAGAGAAGCTGGCTAGCAAGCTCCAGGGCCCTTCGAGTCTCATCCTCCCCTGCATAGATGCACTCTGCATGGTGTTTTACATGGTTGCCGGGCCTCAGCTTCTGCGGTAAGCACTTTACAGCCTGAGCCACGATATCCCCATCTCCACCTTTCTTCTAATGGCTTAGAATGAATTCTTTTTTATTTATTTATTTATTTATTTATTTTTGATGAATATGTTCAACAATGGTGAAATGCGCAGGAATGTATCCATTATTTTTCTGTGTAAACATTCTGATGCAATTTCTCAGTCCTTGGTGTCTTATAACTAAATCGGTGAATGTTTACCAGCAAGGTTATTGACGTTCTTACTCCTTTCCCAGAACTGTTAATTTCTTCATTCAGATCAGAGACTGATGTTTATTATTCTCTTTGTATGTATTTGAGGGCATTCACTTATGTGAGGAAAGCAGGAATAATTATAGTCAATTTCTGTAAATGTCAGTGTAAGAACGGTGTGCCGTACGTGTACCTGTGCTCTCACCGTTAGTGTGTGTGGCTTGGCTTTATTTAACTTCTTTTTACTATACTTCCTTGGTTATGTTGTAATTTATTCCTTCTCTGGTGATTCAGTGTTTATGTTGCTTCTATATTTTAAATTATGCAATATTGAGTCTCCTTGGGCACATTCTGATATTTTCCCCTAGAACTCAGTGTCTGACGTGTGAATTTGAGTCGGTGTCGTGAGCAGTTTTCAAAGCTGTTGTTGTACTGAGATTTCCCCAGCACTGTATGGCTATCCTTACCAGGCTGTGATTTCCAGACTTGCTAATTTTTGCTGGGATAGAAATCACCTGGACTTTCCTGTACATTGTGATCAGCCTTCGCTGATGCCCTGTGAGCAGAATTTCCAGGTGGCTATTGGCCGTCGTGGCTTTCTCTCCTGGGGATTTCCTGTCCATATCTTTGCTCATTTTTTTCTCTATTGGATTGTTCAGTTTTTCTCCTTTTTGATTGGTAAGAAATCTTTACTTCTTGATGTAAAGAGAATCCTCTACATGTAAATTGCTAAACTTCCTACAAGTTGTTTTTAACCATTCGTTATAAGGTCTTTTATAGTACTGAGTTCTTAATTTTTTGATTAGTTAAATTTGGTCAGTGTTTTGGTCTCATTTGGGAAAAAAAATCTTTCTACTGTCCACAAGTTGTAAATATACTTTTAAAAAATTTTCATCTACATTTTTCAGATTAATATACATATATAACAATATAATAAATATATTGTAATAAAACCTATATAATACATATGCTCACATACATATATACATATTAACATATTACCCCAAATAGGGTTCTGTGTATGATATTGATTTATTTAGCCTGAATGAATTTCTGTGTATGACATAGGTAATATTTTTAAAAGAATGAACAGTTACAGCATCGTCTCGGTTGATGGACAAATCCCCACCGCCCTATCAAATTGCCATGTGTGTGTTTTGGTCTCGCTGGCCCATTCCAGTTCATGCATTTTGGCTCTAACCTTGAACTTCCATATTCTGCCTCAGGCTCCTGAGTCCTGGGATTCCATTCCTATTTGGGCAATTCCTTATTCCTATAATTGATTTTCCCAACATGAAGCCACCCTTCCTGTTACCGGCACTGTGTGTGAATTGATACTTTTTTCCAATCCATTATTTTATGAACATGGAGATTGTCAAGACTTCTAGAACTATTAACAGTTTTAGGTCATAGTCCCTGCCTCAGACAAAGACAGAAGCCATGGCTGCTTCTCAGCAGCATTTAGAGCTTTGTCTCCAGTGACCGTGTGGTCTGCTGTGGGTGCAGCCCGTTCACCTTGGTTTGCAGTTCTTGACTGGCTCAGAGAAGCATCTGAAAGATGCTTGCTATATTTATTCTTGCACGTCTCCAGTATTTTTAGTGGCTCTTATCATTCCTCCTCTCGGCTCAACCCAGACTTCTCTGGAAATCCTCCAATGTGATGATGTGCTCAGCCTGGCGGACAGGGGCCTTCATGGGATGAAGAGCGCCCTCACTGACTTACGGTTTGCTGTTCTCCACAGGTTCTTCACACACATGCAAACAAACATCTTATTATCCTGCATTGCTGCTTTATTAGAGGAACCACTTGATGTACTATATATATATATTTTTTTTAGGTAAACTTTTCAGACATTTAATTATTGCATAGTCTTCAGCATCCTGAGGAATCTAGGGCTGAGCTATCTGTTCGTTTGTATCAGTATTGTTTTGTGATCTCTAATTCCAATGAGAAACCATCCTATTTTTCTTGTTTTTAATTTAAGGCTTGAAGAAGGATGACAATTATTTTCCTGAGAATAAATTTCATAACATTTGAGTAAATCCCATGCTGCTTCCTTTCTATCCTTATTGGGGGAGATGTATATTGTTTGATTATTTTAGAATTAATAACTAGAAATGAGAATGCCATAGAGCTCTACTAGGGTCCTATTTACAACGAAAGAACTGGGATTTGGAGCCCTCGCCTGCCCTATTGAACACTATGCTAGGTGTTGGACATTAGAACCAGGCTGACATGCTTCAAGAAGCCACATAGCCTCAAACATTCCACCTGCTTTAATAGAAACAGGACCATGAGATCCTGAGAAGGAGACAGGTGGTTCCTTGGAGCTCACTGGCCAGCCGGCCTAGCATATTTGGCTGGAATCCAGGCCAGTGAAAGATCCTGTCTCAAAAGCCAAGGTGGGTGTCTCCTGCAAAACAACACCTGAGGTTGATCTCTGGTGTCCACGCGCGAGCGAGCACACACACACACACACACACACACACACACACACACAAACACAAATACTGGGGCACACAGACTTATGTGCACATACATATGCATACCCAGAAGTGGAAAGCAAGTTAACTTCATTTATATCCCGTTGCTCATTCTTTACCCAGTATAAAGTTCCCTTAAAGTATACCTGTGGAGTATATTATTTGCATTCTTATCGGATTCCCTACTAAAAAGCACAGGTCTAATTAGTACTGTGTGCTTTATGCCAGGTGTTTGTTTTTCCTCTTTGCTAATGAGTGTGTAATTACCTTGTGAGAGATTAAAAAGCAAGTCAGTGCACAGGGAGTGGCTCCAGCAGGCACTCAGGTGTATCACTGGGGTGCCCTTTGAAGGCATAGTGTTAAGCTGTACCCATGACTGACATTCCATAAATGAGTGGGAAGGCAGAGATGTGTTAGTGGAGGACAGAGAGAGCTGAGACAACTCCATAGCCACTCCTTTAGAGATCAGGCTTGCCAGGTTGTTGTGACTTCAAAGACCAGAGATAGGGTAAGGAACTTTCCAAGAAGAATATCTGCTTTGCGGAACAGCCACTGAGGTCCCAGAGCATACATTGAGATGCAGTGACCAGTGCAGGAGGCAAGGGCGTGAACGCAGACTTTCTGCCACGGAGGGACATGTCATTTAGAAATAATTTTATCTGATCTGCATATTTATTCCCTATCCAGAGCAACCCTTGAGAGCTTCTTACTCCACAAGGATGTCTAGTTGTAGCGATTTGGATTTAGCGTAATATTGTTCGTTCATTTACAGATATTTACTGAATTTTGTCTTGAGTATATATTTGTTTTGAACCTATGTTCTACCAGTAAATATTGGTTTCTTTTCTCAAAGTAAAAAAGGAAACCACTTAAAAATGATCTTACACGGATTCATTGGGGGAAATTTCAGTCTTTGTCTTGTTTGCTTTTTTCTTCAATTCGGCCAGCAGGAGACCAAGCATGCACACGTCTTCTTGGAAAGTAGCCTTAGTAATTATTCAGATGGATTGTGTTTGCCTCAGCACATTTAAATAATTTTTACAGATTGTCACAATTAAACAGTAGTAGGTTTAATATGTTTTGATTTCTTCTTCCTCCTTCCTTCTCTTCTCCTCTTCTCTCCTATATAAGACATTTCCCTATCCCAAGTTCTTTTTGGTATAATGAGAAATTTATGCTGGTATTATTAAATTGTTCTAGGTGTAATTCTTATATTTAAGTTTTTGACCATGTGAAAACAGTCATGTCTTCATGCCCCTAGAGTTTTGGTTTATGTTTATTTTTTGCTTTTGTTTTTTGTTTTGTTTTTTCAAAATAGTGTGTTTCACTGTGTAGCCCTGGCTGTCCTGGAACTCACTATTTAGCCCAGGCTAGCCTTGAACTCAGAAATCTGCCTGTCTCTGCCTCCCTAGTACTGAGGTTAAGGGTGTGCACCACCAACACCCAACAGTGATTTGGCTGTGTGTGTGTGCGCGTGTGCGCACCCACAAGTGTGCACGTTTGACCCCTCTTCCCCTCCCTCCTGCATGTGTATTCATTACTTTTCTTGTCATGGCCAGAAAGGCAAGCTGGCAAGAACATGAAGTGATAGTCACATAGAGAAGCAGAGAGTTTACAGCTGACCTGGCCTTTAACTTCTGTCCCCACCTATGTGAGCCCCACCCCTATGTGAGCCAGCTAGGTTTCATGTCCAAAAGATTCTATGACTCTCCAAAACAGCACCACCAGCTGAAGAGCAAGTATCTAAATACACGAGCCTGTGAGGAGCTTTCCTGTGAGGCCGTCTATGGCTGTGGAATTCAAGTCTCCTTTAGGTTTTGTCCTAAAGCAGTGGTTCTCAACCTTCTTAATGCTCTGTCTGATCCTTTAATCTACTTCCGCATGCTGTGCTGACACCCCAACCATAAAGTTATTTTTGTTGCTACTTTATAACTGTAATTTTGCTAGTGTTATGAATCAAAATGTAAAGCTCTGATATGTGAAAGGGTCTGCAGATCCCAGAGGGGTCCCACCTGTTGAGAACCACTGTCCTGAAGGATCTCAGGCCAGAAACACAGAGTAACTCTAGTGGACTTGTTCTCCCCACCTTAAACATTTGCTGTGCTTCCTTTTACTTCATTTTTATTTTATGTTTCTGGAACCGTTCTCTACCCATGAGATTCCAAAATCTCCTTAAGCTATAGGAACATTTTGTTTTAGCGTTGTTTTGTAATATATGTATACTTACATGAATCGGTAATGCATGTGTCTTCTTACACAATCCCTTTTCCATGGGCAAGTGGGGCTCTGCCTCTCCAGCTCTGCCCTTCTAGATCTGCGGAATGACTAGGGGTTTGTTTTAATCTGTGCCTCCATTTCCTTCTTGTTATCTCTGACCCTCTCATCAGACGCTGAGCGGACGCCTGACCTCTTTTATTTGGCATTGCTGTTCTCTAGAGATTTTATGCTTTTTTTTTTTAATTCAGAAATTATTTTTTATTGTGTTCTGTCTGGTAGATACAGTCATGGTTTCCAAAGGCTTAATCCACGGGACCTCTGAATAAGTGACCTCAGTGGGCTGAAAGGATTTTTCAGAAATAATTTTGTTAAGAGATCTGAAGCAAAGTGATGGTCCTAGATTCTGGCTTCTTAAAAAGGTTATATTCATAACCCCTTTGTGCCTGAGAAACATTTAGACCCCCCGCCCCCCGCACGCAGTACTCTGAGAGGGAATTTGTAGATAAGAGTTTGTAAGGTGGGAGGCTACCCTAACTGTGGGGAGCAGCCTTCCATAGGCTGGAGTCCTGGAGTGAACACCATGGAAAAAGCCAGTGGGGCACGGCACCCTTCTTCCCTCTTCCTGGGTGTGTTCAGTTGACCAGGAGCTTCACACTCTGCTGGCAGGACTCCCCCAGTACAGTGGACCTGACCCTTAAACCGAGAGACAAAAATAAGCCCTCCTGTCCTTAATTTAAACTTTTGCTGGATATTTCCTTACAGTAATTAATACAGTAACTGTTGTTAATGTGACCAGAAAATTCTTGAGTTTAGGTGCATATGCTACCTTAATGTCTTTGAGAAGAGACTCAGTTCCTGTGCTCACAATAAAGGGATTAAGTCAGTCACTATGGAACCTGAGCTGGATGAAGGAGAGTGAAAATGGGGAGAATATTCCAGTGTGTGTGGGGGAAATAGAAGGGTCAAGAAAATTGATATATACTCAAAAGACAGATATACTAAGAGCCACGTGAGAAAATTTGAAAACGGAGAAATTACGATGAGTGATTAGAATGTCTCAAGTATTTCCAAAAGCAGGAAGTTCTGGGTGGCTGAAAAAGTCTTGTGGGTGTGACCATGGGCGTGGGCAACTGGAATGTAATGGAATAGGGTCATTAGAGATGAAGTCAAGGAAATGAAAGGCAAGGGAAGTCAATCAATTACTTAGAATAAGGGCAAGACTTGGGGTGGAAAGAAACACTATGGGCCAAGTCGCTGATCGCCAGTGAGGGAGACACTGTGGACCGGAGAGAAGGGAGATGCAGAAGGGAGATGCCTAGAGATGTAACGCAAGGTCCTCACTCTTCCTAGAGCGTGATCTCCTTAATGAGGAGAGGGAGGGATAATCACACAACACAGTGTGCACACTACCAGAAGGGCGGCAGTAACACTTAATGTTGGGGTAATCTGTAGAAGTCTTCGTAAGTCAGTAGACTAACCCCTCAGGCATTTCATCTGCTGTTTAATAAATTACTTAGTGTTTAGCAAACATTCATGTACAACCTATGGGTAACTTGTAGACCAATTAATGAAAATTTTGATTAAGGAAGGCTTGGTTGTGCAGGCCTATAATTCCATTTAAAAGCCCTAGGTCCCATCCTTAATACACACACACACACACACACACACACACACACACACACCCAAACTATCATGTTTGCTTAGTGGTTTAAGAATCACAAGAGAAGAGGAAGAAGAACGTGATGTGTCTTCAGGGAATGGTTTCTAATTCTAGAAGTCTCCAATGAACTGAAGGTCTCGGGAAGAGGAGATTAGTATAAAAATATATTCCAACTGTTTCTGATAAAAAGAAAAAAAAAAGTAAGTAAACACAGTACAAAGCAGTGTCACCCAACATGGGGAGACGTGTGTGCCCTCCGAGCTAATTATATTTTACTTCTTGTGGAGCAGTGTCAGGTATCAACTGCTTACATTAAGCCTTCCAAGGGGGAAGAAAGTTTTCAAGAGTCTCACATTGGTCCATGGATGCTATTCTGGGGATGAAGAGTCCTGGTGGGGTGGGTTGTGCTAACCACAGGAATGTTGAACAGTCCATGCTGGCTTTGGCTAAAGAATCTTTGATGCATAGTGTGACCTTTGAAATGTTGGGCCTGATGGTCCTTTTGCAAGCTTGTGTTACAAAATGTCTGCCACGGGTCAAAAATACTGTGTGGGGTGAGAACAGAGTAATTGGCCAATGATAACATATCTAGAAACTACCTTGTTTACTAAATAACAGGGCAGAGTAGATTTCAATAGGATAAGTGACCCAATAGCAAAGTTCTGGAAGATTTTTGGCTGCATTGGGTATTTTAAAGAAAGGTTTTTTTTTTTTTTTTTTTTTAATGTGTTATGTGGTTTTTCTTATAGACTTCAATGACAGACCACCAAGCAGAAACCTTATTTTATTTGTCTCACCATCTTTAATCTAGAGTTCTAAGTGACCAGTATAGATTTTGGATGTTATTCTGGGTCAGATTTTTCAAATTCTTTGCTTTTTATTTTATTTATTTTTTATTTTATTTTATTTTACAAATGTTGTAGGAGTCTTGTGTTGCCTGTCCATCTTTAAATTTGGATCTGTGGTTTCTTCTATTCATTCATTCATTCATTCATTCACTCACTCACTCACTCACTCACTCATTCATCTTCTTTTGTAGTTCACAGCCATGAGCGAACAACAGTGCTTCTACAACGAGTCTATCGCCTTCTTTTATAACCGGAGTGGGAAATATCTAGCCACAGAATGGAACACAGTGAGCAAGCTGGTGATGGGACTGGGCATCACTGTCTGCGTGTTCATCATGCTGGCCAATCTCCTGGTCATGGTGGCAATCTATGTCAACCGCCGCTTCCATTTCCCTATTTATTACTTGATGGCCAACCTGGCTGCGGCAGACTTCTTCGCTGGATTGGCCTACTTCTACCTGATGTTTAACACAGGACCTAATACCCGGAGACTGACTGTTAGCACGTGGCTCCTCCGGCAGGGCCTCATCGATACCAGCCTGACAGCTTCTGTGGCCAACCTGCTGGCTATTGCCATCGAGAGGCACATCACAGTTTTCCGAATGCAGCTCCATACACGAATGAGCAACCGGCGCGTGGTGGTGGTGATCGTAGTCATCTGGACTATGGCCATTGTGATGGGTGCCATCCCCAGTGTGGGCTGGAACTGCATCTGTGATATCGATCATTGTTCCAACATGGCACCCCTCTACAGTGACTCCTACTTAGTCTTCTGGGCCATTTTCAACCTGGTGACCTTTGTGGTCATGGTGGTTCTCTATGCGCACATCTTTGGCTATGTTCGCCAGAGGACTATGAGAATGTCCCGGCATAGTTCTGGACCCAGGAGGAATCGGGACACCATGATGAGCCTTCTGAAGACTGTGGTCATTGTGCTTGGTGAGTTCTGTATTGACTGTTGCCTCCTTTATAGCTTCCCCAATGCTGTCAAGTGGCCAAACTCATTTATGATCGTGGTAAACAAGAATGTGAAAATTCACCAGGTGTCTATGCAGAATTATGAGTGAACAGGGAAATTTCATTTGAAATGTCTATGGCAATGTCTGCTTACCATTCCTCCTAGAGTTATAGAATATGCTAAATACAGGTCTCGTGCTGTTATATAAAAATGAT
Source organism: Mastomys coucha (assembly GCF_008632895.1). Taxonomy (NCBI): domain Eukaryota; kingdom Metazoa; phylum Chordata; class Mammalia; order Rodentia; family Muridae; genus Mastomys; species Mastomys coucha. The sequence continues at coordinate 19,310,787 of NW_022196900.1, read as the reverse complement.
GAAATGAAAGATATCATTGAAGAGTGTTCCTTCTAGAACTGAGCATACCAAAACGTTCAATATTCCACACCATCAAACCCAAAACTAACAAAAGCCTCAGAATACCTGGTTTTATTTAACTTCAAAAAGGTTGTAGTACAGTCTGCACTGTAAGACTCTAAGGACTTTGTTTCACAGATATTCAAATAGATAGTGCTTTATATGATATGATCATCCTTTATGCTTTCCTACACAGCTTTTCATTAGTCCAAGTGTCCATGCTGTAGTTATTTTTAATTTTATTTTTGAGAATTTGGTATATGTATTCAATGAAATATGGTCACATGTACCCCCATTTCCCCTTCCAGTTCTCTCTCCATCTTCCTAACATGCCCCCTCTCAACTTCATGTCTTTGATTTTGCTGTTCTTTGTTTATTTATTGACAACCCATTAAGCCCTGTGTACATAGATGTGGGACATGGGAAAGCTACCAGTGCTCACATCTTCTATAAACAATGATTTTCCCTCCCTTGGCAACTATCAATGAAAAACAGCTCCCGAGAATGGAGTGTGCCCTGAAGATCATCTACCTGTCTGCTGGGATGGTCTTGTGATGACCTTATGCAAGTGACCACGGATGCTGTGAGGCTGTGATTCTGATAGCCCTGTCATGTCCTGGAGGCAGCATTCCACAGCACTGTTCTCCACCCACTGGCTCTTACACTCTGTCCAACTAACTCCTCTTCTGAGATGGTCCCTCAGCCTTGATGGTGGAGATAGATGTCCTGCTTAGGGATGACCGCTCAGTCTCTTAACCTCAGCCTGGTGACCAGTTCTGCATCTTTCCATTGACTGCTGACCACTGGGAAAAGTAAGTTCTTTGACCAAGGCAGAGAACAGCCCGGGTCTATTGGTACAGAAGCTATATCAAATTGTGGACAAGTAAGTTTAATAGAAATCTATGAAAGTAATCTTTATAAAAATTAGTTCTGGAAAATTAATTTTCTCTTCATATTAATAGACATTAATTCATAATTCAAGATAAAGATTATAATTTTGTCCTTTCTATAAACTCAAATAATCTTTTTGTTGTTGATTTTTTAAAATTAAAATGTAATTGTATTATTTATCTCTACCCTTTCCTCCATGTAATCTGTCCCATGTACCTCCACCATTATCATCTATATCTATCTATCTATCTATCTATCTATCTATCTATCTATCTATCTATCTATATGTTATTTATCTATCTGTCATCTGTCTGTCTTTCTGTCTGTATATCTAAGCTATCTTTCTATCTATGCATAAATATACTAATATAAACTGCTCAGTCCCTTTCGTGTTACTTGTATATATATATTATTCCAAGGCTGACCACTTAGTAGTGTATAACCAATTAGGGAGCTCATCCCTGAAGAAAACAATTTCTCTTTCTCCCAGCAGTTTTTTTGAGAGAGGCTAATCCTGAATTTAGTATATGTAGCCCAAACTGGTCTTATCCTGTGTCCTCCTGCCTCCTGCCTCAGCCTTCTGAGTGCTGAATGATAGGCATGGATTACCATACCCAGTTGTAAACTCGAATAATTTTTACCTTTAAGTTAAAGTATTACTTTCCCTAGATTAAAAAAACTCATGGTAGTGATTAGTACACACACACACACACACACACACACACACACACATTTACATACTCAGAAAATAGTTAAAGAAAACATGTAGTTCTGGGCACCTGGAGATATACCCAACGAAGGAACATTTGGAGACATTCTTTTGGCATATAGAGTACCTAAAAAGCTCACTTGGTGGGAATTTGTTTAAACAGTTACCTAATTGAATCACACATTTAGGTTACTGTTTGATGACATTTATTAATCTTAAAGCACACATACATAAATGAAACTGCCACCGCAAAACCCCAACAAGAAAACAAATCATAACTCTTTTAGTTGCCCAAGATACAGTTGTGTGGTAGACTGATTTTTCTTTCCTTTCCTTTCCTTTCCTTTCCTTTCCTTTCCTTTCCTTTCCTTTCCTTTCCTTTTCTTTTCTCTTCTTTTCTATTGAAAATCTATTTTTTCATACAATATATTCTGGTCATGTTTTCCCCTCCCCTGGTCCCTCCCAGGTCCTCCCCACCTCCCCACCCACATAAATTCACACCCTTCCTTTCACTCTCTCACTAGAAAATAAACAGGCCACTAAAAAACAAAAGCAGACTAGGAAACCAAAGTAACAGAACAAAATCCAAGAAAAAGTGCAAGAAATACATACAGATGCAGAAATACACACACACACATACACACAGAGACAGAGAGAGAGAGAGAGAGAGAGAGAGAGAGAGAGAGAGAGAGAGAGAGAGAGAGAGAGAGATCCCATAAAAACACAAAGTGGAAACCATAGCATATAAGCAAAAGACCTGTAAAATAAAAACAAAATGAACAAACAAAAAAGCTCACCACCGCCAACGACAACACAAAGCCAAAACCCAGATAAAGAGTTATGAGTCAAAAACCCTCCAAAAGTACCCGTGAGCTGATTGTGTGCTAGCCATTTACTTCCCGGCAGGGCCTGTCCTTAAGTGCTGTGTGTAGACTTAGTAAGACTCTGTTGGAAAAAAGGTCTTTTCTGTTGTCAGCCATTGTCCATTGGAGATAGCTTGTGAGTGAGGGATGGTGCTTGTGCCCACTTCTCCTCTCAGCACTGGGGCCTCATCTGGCTTAGGCCCATGCAGGCTCTGCATGCTGCTACAGTCTCTATGAGTTCATATGCGCATGTTGTGACATGTGCATGTATGTTTCCTTGGTGTCATCCATCCCCAATGGCTCTTACAATCTTTCTACCTTCTCTTCTATCAAGTTCCCTGACCCTGCGGGGAGAGATTTCATGGAGACAACCCATTTAGGATGTTTCAAGGCCTCTCATACTCTGCACATTGTCCAGTTGTGGATCTCTATATTTGTTCCCATGTACTGCAGGAGGAAGCTTCTCTCATGATGGTTGAGCAAGTCACTGATCTATGAGAGCAGCAGAATGTCATCAGGAGTCATTTTATTGCTGCACTCCTTTAGAAGAATAGTAGTATTTGGTTTTCCACTGGGTCCATGGCCTATTTAGTCTAGAGTTCTTGACCACAAGAACAGTGTTGGACATAGGTTCCATCTCATGAAATGGGCCTTAAAGCCAACCAAAAAGTGGTTGGTTACACCCACAACTTTTGTGCTGCTATCGTACCAACATGTTTTGCAGGCAGGTCACTACTGTAGATTGAAGGTTTGTAGCTGGGTTGGTGTTTACCTTTCTCCTCTGGTAGTGTGCAGAGTCCCTTACTGTCCATACCATGAACACTAGTCAGTAGGGCTGAAGGCCCTAGGTAGGCTCCAGCTCAACTTCTCCCTGTTCAGGGAGGTGTGTAGATGTTGTCTTCAGCAATAGGGGCTTACTATCAGTTTGTAGAGAACAACCAATAGCCTGAGCTTGGTTATAGTCAATATAACCAAGCTCAGCAATAGCCTGAGCTGGTCTATGGGACCTCTTTGACCAACAACCAAATTAGATATAACCCACTCCTGGCACATTTGGTGTAGAGAGGTAGACTGTTTCTCTAGCAAGTGTAAGACTCCAGGTTAGATTCCCTGGCAACCCAGACAACAAACTTTATTTCATCTTTCCTATGGATGTTGAGTATAAAAGTCCTGTAATTATCTTTGTTCTCTGGAAAACCCATGGGGTAAATAACCAGGGATTATGAAACATTTTTGAAACTATGATTTTTGCACATGTTAGTTCCTGAAAGCAGATAGAACCTTAATTTCTCTTAAATAAGTTAGCATCCCTGGAAGAGCTTTCATCCTATTCTCTTGGGTCAAGACAGATGTATCATGATGATTCTCTATGGGTGCATTGATTGTGACTTGTATGTAGACTGGGAGATTGAGATTTAGGCCTTAGATTCAACAGCCTACTCAAATTCCTGTCTAACTGAATACTCAGGAAACGTCCTCACTGGGGATACCATCACCTCAGACATGAGATGTCTAATGGCATCCAAAGTCTGATGAGTACAAGAATAGCTTCCTCCTTGCTTAATTACCAACAAAGCCTTTTAGGTATCTCTATGCCATCAGACAGCTTTGCCTGAATGAAAGAAAACACATCTCAGTTTTCCATGGATACAATCTGTGGATGAGATGACACATATAACCCAAGACATTGTGCTTCCATATTGACTCAAACATTTGTTTGCTGTCCATCTAAGAGTTGATGGACATATGTGTGTGTTTCATGTGTGTATGTGTTTTCCACTTGTAATGTCAGGCACCATTTAGTTCATGGAGCAGTAAATCATTACAGAATTTGGTCTATGAACCCACCAACTTCTTGCTTTAATCTTGGTCTTTGCATACTCTCTAATATATCCTCACCACACACTGTACTTTCATGTAAAGTTAACATCTGTGTCTCATTGGGTAATTTTTCCTCTGACACAAGAAGACCACTACTACCCATCACCCAAATTTCAAATATATATATACACACACACATATATGTATATATACTTATGTATACATATATACACATAACATACACACACACACACACACACACACACACACACACATATAACGAGTAGTGTCATTTGACACTACTCTCAGCCTCCATAAAGATCAAATGCAGTTACCTTTCTCTGGAGTAAATACTAATCCTGTGGCCACTAAATGAAAATTTTAGAACATAAAAACTCCAGTCAGGATGATGCATAAAGAAACTGGGTAAAGCAAGACAGGAATATGATTCTAATTTAGGGAATAGAGTTCAATATATGAATAACAACTATTTTTGAGAAAGGAAGCGAGAGTGAGGGAGTGGGTAGGATATCCGTGGGGCAATGGTAGAAAGCTCAGAAGAGGAAATACACAGCCCAAAAAAATCAGGTCTTTGCCACACTCATGCCTGATGTTTCTTGTGCCATTCACTCTCCTGCTAGAAGTGGGAGGGTCTGGTTATTTAGAATATGTGAGTTCATCTCATGGCAATGAGAGCTGTCATTGGCCTGAAGCTCATTTCATTCTAAATTAATCAATTGATAATCTGGATTTTGTTTTTATTATTGACCTTGGCTTTTGCACAAATGATCTTTTTGATATTTGAAAACTTTGACCTAGGGAGATTTTGAACCTGATGAAGGCCAGAGGGAACTGAATGCTTTGCTGTCTCTTTTCTTTATGTCGTCATTAGTAGGCTGTCTGGCTCAAAGCAGTACTCAACAACTAGCCATTGAATGGAAGAATGAATAAACGAATGTGGTGGCAAAAGCAACTCCCTGAGCCTTCAATATGGAAGAGCAGAGAGCTGTTGTGAATTCAGTGTGGTATCACTTTAGTCAGCTAGAAAGGAGACATACTTGCCCACACTTATATCGTGTTCTGTAAGTAAAAAAAAAAAAAAAAGCCATTTTTAAAAATTGAGATAAGGTCTTACCTTATAACCCAGGATTGTCTTGAATTCATGATTCTTCTGCTTCATCCTTCTGAGTGTTTAAATTGAAGGCATGCTTCCTCACCATAACTGACCTCTAATTAGAAAATGAACAACTTAGAAAATGATTGGCTACTGTGAGTGTTCAGTTAATAACAAATCCATTATATTTTGATTTATTCTAGGCTATGACTTATCACTTGTGTGGAAAAGCCTTTGGTTTTTCTGTGTGAGAATGGTTCATGACACTTAGACTTGTTGGTCAATAACTAAGTTCCTAGGCATTTTAAAAAAATCAAGAGAAAGCATCTTGGAGTTTTCTAATTGCAGCATTGATTGTGAAACATAAGAGTATAGGTAGTCACTTGTGAGTACTTGGTCTTAATACGAATTTTATTTCAAATGTGTACAGAATTACTTGTATACACAGTGCTCAGACTACCTTAGAGGTTTGCATTTAGAAATAACAACCCTATAGAACATGGGTATGATGATTGGTTCACTATCTTAGATTTTCAGATTGTGAAAAAAGAAATCTAGGGACCCTAGGTACATTGCCCAAAGCCACACAGGTTATGCATATAGGAGCTAGAATTCAATACAACTCATGACTCGGGTTCCATGGTCCATGAGTTTTTTTTTACTTCTGTGTCAAGCTATTTCTCTAAAATAAAACCAGCCTATGTCTTCTAGGAGAGTTTACAGGCCGGTGGGCTTGTGTTGATTCTAACACCCTCTACTGGTACTGCCTAACTCTACTTTTGCCTAGTTTCTAGGGTCACAGAAAACCTTGAAGGTGTGTTCCTTTTCTTTCTCCTGCTTCTAATGACCCCCAGGATTTACATATCTTAATCTTTTCCCAGAGTTTAGTATTGTAGCGTGCACAAACCAACTGCTTCTCCCGAGGGGAGCGTTTTGTCCAAGATGTAGTTGACTCTCTGTTCCTTGCCCCGGGTGTGAAGCTGCAGAATCCCTCTCCAACTCCAGTTTCCATCTGCTTGACATTTTACCAAAAACTCCTTGAGTCTGCTCCCCGAGTGACTCAGGCAGTGGAGGCGTCCTTCCTTATTTGACCACAGCCTCTCTTCGGATATGAGTCCTTTCCTTTCCCGCTCTGTTATTTGCGGTGGCACTTCTCCTGAGGACAATCAACAGTGAAGAGAACCAGAATTCAGAAAGGAAAGGAATCCTGGGGAAGATGTGGTGGTGTTGACATCTGACCCCTAAGAGGCATATCCAGTAAAACAAGTGCAGAGGGATCATCTCTCTTGGCAGAGAAAGATACATGTTTCCCTAGTTTGATCCATTTCAATGGCCAGTGGTCGTCAGGAAGGATTCATTACCCATTATTATCCATGGACTTGGTGCCAGAGTCAACACTCACCACCACTCTAGAGTGTTGTTTGAACCAGCTATTAGGGAAAGTTTCATTTCCCCACCTTTCCTATCCCCCTCCCATTTTATATTGAACTTTCTCAGTTAATATATGGCAATAATTTGTGGAAGGCCTTTCTCTTGTAAGTGGCAACAGGGAATTCAGCTGTAGGCCTGGAGACCTTGTACTTCCAACACAGGGTGCTGACTCTTGACCCTTTTTGTTTAATTCAGTGAACTTGATGAGTGCTAATACTATCCCAAGGAATAAGCAGACAGTCAGGATGGTCCTTTGCAGGGCCTGTGTTGGAGGAGGCTAAGAAAGCCCAGTGTTGGATGGGTTAGGGGCAGAGACCTTGAGTGAAGGGAGAGCAGGAGTCCCAGAAGAAATAATCTACTGTGTAGAGTCTGTCTGTCTGTCTGTCTGTCTGTCTGTCTGTCTGTCTGTCTGCCTGCCCCCCCCCCTTTCTCTCTGTATATGTTTTCTCACTTTTATTCACTAGATTGGTTGACTCAGATCCTCATTTTGGCATTGACTATCTGGGTGATGCTGGGTAAATTACAGTCTTTCTGTGTTAATTAATGGCTCTCTATCTCTGCCTGTAGGATAAGGTTGGCCAGTTTGATTGTCAAGACTATCTAGGCTATTATTTATTTTATGAATAAAACTGTAAGCTGACTAACCTCTAAGACCTTTCTAGTGGAAAACTTAGAAGTCGAATCAGATCAAAAGCACAAGCTGTTCTCTCTATGCATAGGGCCCACTTCTTCAGTAATTCGTTTTAGATGCTCTGTTGACTACTGAAGTCTGTGGCGCCTTTATTAAGACTCTTCTCTGAGAAGAACGCTTTGGCATTTCATTTTCCTTTCTTGGGTGGTAGGGAAGAAGGACTTCCCAGTTGGCCTTGCTGGCCAGAGAAGGGAGTAGTAGACACAGAGTCTCTTCTTCTCTGGCCACAGGTGACAGAACTACAAATCCTCTTTCTGTGGAAGGGAATTAAAGCTACCTCAAGTGTCCTTAGGTCCCAGTGGCATCCCTGTGAAGGCCTCTTTGAAGAAGAGTCTGAGGGAACATTCATGAGAGTCTTGATTGCTTGGCCAGTTCCTGGGTTGGCTTGGCCCTGTGTGTGGTGGCCAGGGGAGACACCCTGCAGGTATCCCGCTGTGCTGCCCCAGGCTCAGGTCAAAAGAGAAAACACCTTTTAAATGGCCACACTGTGCACTCCTTGTTACCCATCTCCATTCAAATATTTTTATTCCAAAGAAACATTCAAACAGAAACAAAACCCCCAGACTACATGAATCCGAGAGAGTTCTCTTTGAGGTGTAGACAGCCGATCCGACACGGAGCTCATTCTTATTTTAGGCCAGTTAGGAGTGAGTGACTCAGGCCCGTCAGGCCGAGGCGCCACATAGACGCCGAATGCTAAGGCTATTTGTCCATACATGGAATAAAAGATACAAAGATGTCTTTACTGTGGTGATTTTGACTAAGGTGGTTGCACTTGCCCAGCGACTGTCAGCTTATATTTGGAGTGAAATGGAATAGTTGGATTCTTGAGAAAAATGCCTTAAACTTCCCTTAGCCTTCGTTTCAGATTTAGGATTATATGAATAGATTCCTATATGTAAATACATTGCCCAGCCTCTCACAAAGGACATTTACCATGGGAAAGAAAGGAGTTCCTAACTAGTGAGTGTCAGCCACACGAGCACCCGCCCCTCCATCTTTTTCAGACACACTCACAGCTACCCACCCCTCCAAGCCCACTCTTGCACACAAGGGCGGTATGTCACTCTGCTGACACAGTATAAAAGCACATTGTGTTTTAGCAGCTCAGTCCGGTAGCAGGTCGTGCATTTCATTGTGAATGTCTTTTCTTGCGGTACATTTTTGCCATTACATCTATTGTCTTTGCTTGTTTAGTGTTCATGCCTAGGAGATGGCAGTTTTGATCTGCTTCATTCCACACAGGTGAATTTAAATGGCGTTGAGTGAAAGAGACCCCTTAGACAACATCTATTTGAAAACCGTTATCTTTTATAGTAGATCCACAATAACTGAGGTGCGGTTAGCAGCCCAGGGCTCAGGTAGAACTCCATGCTTTTTTCGTTTGATAGGTGGTAAAATGTCTGGAGTATATGGAAAAGCTGTCAGACAATATATGACCTACTTTTCTAGCGCTGTATAAAAAACACCATGACCAAAGACAACTTACGGAAGAAAGAGTTTATTTTGGCTTACAGTGACAGAGGAGTAAGAGTCCTGTGGTGGCAGAGCAGAGGCACAGCAGCTAGTGAGGATGGAGCAGGGGCAGGAAGCTCAAAGCTCACATCTCAACCCCAAGCACAAATGAAGAAAGCAATTGGATGAAGGCAGGGCTTTTTACTAAAGCCCGCCCGCCCACAGGGACTTAATTCTTTCTGAAGGCTGCACCACTTAAACTTCCCCAAACAGTCCCTCCAACTGGGGACCAAGTTTCCAAATGCTCAGCACAGTGGGAGATGCTTCCCATTCAAAGCAGCTCATGAGACGTTGGTTCTCAGTTGCTCCCAATTTCACACTGTGACCACTTATTTGAAAGTGGCTTCCATCACTATTTATTCACCTAGGAAGGAAAGGATGAAGGCCTTCCACTCCCTGTTGCTACCTTCCCGTCTTCTTTGAGAATCACTTTGGATATTTCATGATGCTGGGCTGTAAATGTGGTCTCCGACTCTGAGACCCTACCTATCTGTTGGATGATAAAAGGAAACCTACCCCTGGGGATTTGCTTGATTATCTCAGTACAATAGGCATGTACCTCTGCAGACTCTGTGTGGTTTCGTTGTCTACTCCAGGGACATTTGTCAGGAGGGGGTTGAATAAAGCAGCTCCATCTCCTGCTTGTCAAGGATATTTGTTAGGCTAAGGCCCAGGGCCAAATTGTTAGTAGTATTTTATTTTTACACACAAACTGAACGTCTTCTAGGCCTCTGTTAAGAATCAGGAATGCAAAGGCTGATGAAAATAGAACCTTGCTCTCAAGGACTCCCATTCAGTAATTTCAATTATAATATAGCAAATGAAACAATATGATGTGGTACCACGTGCAAGGACTATAGAGATGTGGTAGTGCACCTGGGCAATGTCTGGAAAGGCTTCAAGCTGTCCATGGAGTTGGGATTTTATCTTTTATGAGGCGCACAGGCTTACCAAGTACATCCAGGTGAAGGAAATATCTCTTATATATTCTTTACATATTAAGTTTAATAAAAAAATCAGTCTTTTCCTCTAAAATATTATAATTATATCATTTGCATATGACAATAATTTTGACCGGGGCTATATATAGATCTACTTATAAATTCCTAGAGATGTGGGTTCTCCCATAATGGTCAAATAATATTTTTTATTCTCATGTTACCTATATTTTATACTGTTGTAAAGTGTTCTGTCTTTCTATTTATCTATCATTTATCTATCTATCTATCTATCTATCTATCTATCTATCTATCTATCTATTATCATCATCATCATCATCATCAGTCTGTCTATCACAGGTACTAAGTATCTTGGCATTGTATTTTGCACTAATATATTCTCTCTATAATGTATATTAGGTTCTAAGTAGATTAGTATCATCAAATAGGTATGAAGTAGGTAGATTTTGAATGGTTACTACTCTAGAAGAAATGAGATAGTTTTCTTTTTTAAAGACTTAAATTTTAATTTTATGTACATATGAGAGTGCACCTTCATGTATGTGTTCATGTCATGCTCATGCCTGATGCTCATGAAAGCCAGAAGAGGGTATTGGACCAGCTGAAACTGGTATTGGGATGGTTTCCAGCTGCTATCTGGTTCTAGGAGCTGAACCTGGGTCTTCTGCAAGAGCAGGCAGTGCTTTCAAATGCTGAGCCATCTCTCTAGCCCCTGGGATGGTTTTTTTACATATGCAAGTTAATTTCCTACAGGAAACAGGAAAGGCTCTATAGTGATGTGTACATGTTTTATATCCTGGAAGGTCATTACTCTGAAAACTTGACACCCACTTGTGAAACATGATGAAAACATAGTTTTCTGTGGTACCTTACAGGCTGTTATGGCTATGTAGGACTGGGGGATTTCAGAATGTCAGTCATTGGTTTTCCTTGTTATTATTACATTAAGAAGATTTCAGGACAGCTGTTGTATCTAGAGACACACAATCCTATTCTCAGAGGTTTATACAAGATCTTTGGAAACTAAACATCATTTCTGATTTTCTGTTACAGATAGGCTAACTATGTTATGAACCTGGGATACGTATGCATGCACACATGTGTGCATAAACATATACAAGGATTGTCAAGTTTAGTAATTAAAAAATATTGCATATGGTATACTTACACAAGCATGTGGTTTAACTATGGGATATGTTCTGAGAAGTCTGCTGTTAGGTGATTTCATCATTATGTAAACATAGTATGCATGCACACAAATTGAAACAGTTGTGAATATCATTATGCAGCAGTGTAATCTTGCAGGATCACCATCTTATGTACAGTTTGTCCATGTTTGAATGTTGCTAATATAGTACATGGCTCTTATAATAGTCAAATTTTTCTATTTGTTTAAATTCAACTGGATATCCAACTTAGTGGAATTGCATTGGTATTTTATATAGCAATCTTGACATGCGTAGGAAATAACACATTTTAGATAGCAACTTATTCTGTTGAGTGTATTTTCTTCTTTGTGTTTCCATATTACCCTGGAGATAAATTTAAGCCCAGAAAGTGGTTCACTTCCTGTGGTGGTTTCAGTGAGAAATATACCCCATAGGCTCAGGTATTGAATGTGTGCCCCTGAGTTGGTAGGGCTGTCTGGGGAAATGGTGCAAACTTGCTGGAGAAGACAAGTCACTGGGGACAGGCTTTCTGATTTCATACCTTCACACAGAAACAGAGATACATCCAGTTTGATCTCTGCTCTGAGTTTTTGTTGAAGACATGAGCTCTCAGCTTCTTGCTTTACCTGCCCTTCTGGACCCTCTGTCTGCCAAAATAAGCTCTCCCTTCCATAAGTTGCTTTGGTCATGGTATTTTATCATAGCAACAGGAAAATAATTAATATACTTATCTACTATTTCTCCTTTTTATTTGAGGTTGTCTGTAAATAAATAAATGATCCTTTCTAATTAAAGAACAGTATGATTATTTCTCAGAAATTAAGCATGTACCTGTTGGTAAACAAATAATTTTGCACACTTCTGGGTCAAAATGGAAATATTTTCTTCTTCTATATATTCTTTGTCCTACTATATCTAGAGAAGCATTTAAATTATATTTGTTTTTCACAAAAGCCAGACTTTTTTTTTTAAATACTTTTTTGAGTCTTATGCCACACTTCAAGGTGGCTTGGAATTCACCATGTAGTATAGGTTGGCCTTGAACTCATGACAGTCCTGCTTCAGCTTGAGAGCGGCCATACCAGGCTAGTACATTTGTTTTCTTGTGTTTATTATAACTTTGATGGTTTTTCTTTGTGGTCTAAACTCCAGCCTGTGCCTCTGAGAAGCTTTTTATTCATGTATTTGCTCGAAGATGATAGAGTCTAGACTGAATGTGGTCACAGCTTTACTTAAACCCTGGCACATCTCCTTTATCAATAGAGGACATGTCAGAGTGATCCAAAGCAAATATGAGGTTCTCACAGGGTGACGCAGCAATAACAGGGTCTTTTTGAAGAAGTGGGATTTAATTTGGCATCAGGAGACTGGAAATTCATGGCTTCACCTATTTATCCTGCTTAAGTAGACTTTTGTTGACATAAGGAACACGACATTTTAAGCAGGGTTTCCATGAGTTCATTCTAAACAGGCATTTCTGTGCTTCAGAAAGCTTCTCTTTATGTGGCAAGTGTGAATTCATTTACCAGAGTTATTTTTCCCTCTTTAGGAAAGCAAAATTAGGTGCAAAGGAGCTTAGCCTTAAAGGACCCACAGAAGAGACCTAGGAACAAAACATTTTGCTGAAGGTAATGAGTCACCATTTTGTAGTGAAGGGACTTGCCCAGCTGACCTTGCTGAGCCTATGGGGTGCAGCCTGGACCTTTTATGTGCTGGCCTGGTTCCAAAGGAAAGGCACACTGAAGTCAGTGGGTTCCGAACAAAAATGGGAGAGGCCACAGACATCCTGCAAAGAGTGTGTGTGTGGGGTATATATGTGTGGTATGTGTGTGTGTGTGTGTGTGTGTGTGTGTGTGTGTGTGTGTGGTGTATGTGTTTGTTGTGTATCTATGTGTATGATGTGTGCAGTGTGTATAGAACGTATGTGAACATGTATGTGTGTGCATGTATATGTGTGCATGTATGTGTATGGTGTATGTGTTTGTTGTGCATATGTGTGTGTGATGTGTGTGTGCAATGTGTATAGAGTGTGTGTGTGTATATATGTAGTGATTGAATAGTCAAATAATTGTGGCGATAAAGCCCTATCTTTGTCTCACTTAGTAAAGAGGAGAGATTATTTTCATTGCCAACACTTTCGAAGTCCCAATGCATCAGTCCCATAGTATTTACAACACTAACGACTGAGCATGGCTACTTAAGATGGGGCAATGCAGTAGAAGGTGTCGTGATTAACTGACCGTGTTGTAGATTATTGTGCAGATGTGGTACTGTGCTAAGGCTAGTAGCGTCCCGTACTGGAAATTTCTAGTATTTTATTTAGTTTAGCCTGGATTTTACCACTTCTGGAACAAGAAGTCTGTCACTAATATGTCTGCACATAAAGCAGTATATCCTAAAGTTGGAAATGGGAGCAGAAAATATTTTTGCATGTGTACGCTTTGCTTAGTCAGGAACATACCGTGAAACTGTGTGGCTGCTGTTACAGAGTGGCAGTACTGTCCCTTGGCAACCATTGGCTCATAACTCTCATTGTCATGTATGTATGGCCACATGTACGTGTCGTGTATATAACTGTTCTGTACCACCTATCTGGTCATGTAATAATTTGACTCATTGTTTTAATTAGATGCTGATTGCAGGGCTTTCCCCATATCTTCATAAGTGAATATTTGAATGCTAATCCAAGTGGAATTGAATTTTGTTAAGAAGGTTGTTTTCTGCACTGTGTTCTGTAGGTTGACTTCCATCTTTTCAGTAGTTTAACACATAGACACACTTAGAATATTCTCAGTTTGACACCCTTTCTGATATAACTGAGGAAAATTTTGGTGTTAAATCTTTTCGAATAAGTTATACAAAGACATTTTTTAAAAGTTTTTATTCATTTTGTTATAAATTTTCACAACTAAATCATTTTCCATTATAAATTTTTTATTTTTACTTAATTTTTCTACTATTATATTAAATTGTGTAGCATTTGGCCAATTTCAGCTTTATTTTATTTTTTTTCCTACCAAATTTTAAGTTTTATTTTTAGTCTTAGGAGAGTTTCTAAAAACATATGTTGGTGATGATGGCTAACTTGAAGGGCTCACTAATCATTGGAACTCATCAAGTCCTGCTTTGCCATACATGGGTAAGGTTCTGAACAAGAACCCCTCCCCTTTTTCTTTAGTTGAGAATTTCCTGCAATGTATTTTTATTACGTTCACTCCCCACGCCTCCCAGATTCACCCCTTTCCTCACCCACTCAACTTTGTGTCATCGTTTAAAAAAAAAACCATCAAGTGTAATTTCAAACAAGAATCTTAATCTCTTTGAAATTCAGTCCCTTTATCAGCCAAACATAGGAAATACTTTCTTAATGATCATATGCGATGGTCAGGAAAGATGATCTTTTTATAGGAAATGCTGTCCATGTGTCAAACAAAGATGGATGCTTTCGCAGCTGCTCATATGTAGCTTACAGTCTATAGGGCAGTGACCCAAAATTTTAAAAATGTTTGGCACGCGCTGTGAGAGACATGCTGTAGTGTGAAAGGCGCTAACTATTATAGCTCCAGGCTCTCCGCCTGCTGGGGAGTAATATTGGGTAGTCCATTTAACCTTTGTGACGACTTCCTGTCCATTCCATGATGGCCTGCACTACATCATGGTTTTGTCAAGTGTGATCCAAGGACCACCTGCATCTGAGTCACTGGGATGCTTGTTAAAGGGAATTGGGTCTCTGCCCAGACCTACTGTAGTGGAGTCTTTGTGTTAGCATCCAGACATGAATATGTCAGTCACACAAGTCTGACAGGGCCACCAGTCTCTCTCTAGCTTTGGTTTAAATGGCCTGGTATTCAACTTCTTTTTATCAACTTAAAATTCTACTTTTTACCTTTTCCAGCAAAATTGCCACTGTTGTTTTTTGGTTCTGTTTAACTACTGATTATCTGTGACAGTTCCAGGCATATCTGTTTATATATCTGCTTTCTGTCTCTCTCTCTCTCTCTCTCTCTCTCTCTGTGTGTGTGTGTGTGTGTGTGTGAGAGAGAGAGAGAGAGAGAGAGAGAGAGAGAGAGAGAAAGAGAGAGAGAGAGAGAGAGAGAACAAGAGAACGAGAGAACGAGGACAGGGAGAGAAATGGAAAGAAACGCTTCTGGACAAGGCTCAAGTCAGTTAGATAAAATTCTTGAGTCCTCAATAACTCCTATCAAAGAAAATTAATATTCTCATACAGGAAGGTTGATCTCAAAGTATTTGAAATTACCACTCCAGTTACAACACCTCAGGAAAATGTGTCACATACAACTCAGTGGTTACAGCAATACCTTCAGAGATTACAGAATCTCATAGAGGTATGAGAAGTTCTCTGGAAGTCTTTTATTTCCCTTGAGAGAAGAGAGAACACAATGCTTTTTCAAAAAAAAAATTAATCCAGTAACAGTTCCATATCTCTGCTTGGGGACTTTGTTGAGAAGGGGACACTGGATATTTACTTTTTCCCAGGCTAAATAAGGAGTGAACTGTCCTCTTTCATTTTCTTGGGTCAGCATGGTGTGGAGTTTGAGACTTGGACCCACATATACTTTGGTTTAAAGGCCTAGTTGTACTGACACACTAACCCTCTGACAGGTGCTGTATCTGATCTTCCTAGAGTTTCCATTGCCCTTCTAATCACAGAAGGCGATAACTAGTAACTGAATTAGTTGTTTTTCTGTTGCTGTGACAGAATACCCTGACAGAAAGCAACACAGGAAAGGAAGGTTTGTTTTGGCTCCCAGTTACAGAGGGATAAAGTCACCACAGAAGGGAAGGCCTGGCATTGATCAGGGAAGGCCTGGTGGTAGGAAACTGTCTGATCACACTGCATTCAGGAATCAGAGATGGGGGAGGGGGGAGTCAGGAGAGAGGGAGGAGGGACAGAGAGTGTCCACAGGCTATAAGCCCTCAAAGCCCCCCCGCCCCCAGGGACATGCTTCCTCCAGCAAGGCTCTACCTCAGTTTTCTCAAACATCATCATGAACTTGGTTGTGACTAAGTGTTCAAATGCCTGGGCCTGTTGGGATCATTTCTCATTATATTATATACCATTATAACTCATCACAGCGCTTTGCTGAAAATGGGGAAATGCAACGAGATGCATTCAAATAGTTAGAGTAGCGTCTGGCACACATTAAACATGACCTCCTCCCGCTGACTCACAGACATGAAGGCACCACCTCTGTTCTGCTGCAGTTGGTTGAAACGGCTTCCCCAGAATGCTCATTCTTTGGAGCAGTCTTAATTTTTACATGATGATGCCTGATGTTTTCCTGACCTCTCGGAACCAGAGGCTTTGCATGTGGATTCAACCTATTAGTTTTATTTTACTTTTCCATTTACTCATTACGTTATCTTTTACCACTGATCTTACTGAGTGCGGAATCTTACGTTTGGTGTTGGTATGGAACTGTAAGAATTATGGTATTTGTATCCTTTTTGAAAGCCAGGCTTGAATTGTCTCTATAGTAGCAATTATATATAGGGTATCTATAGGTGTAGTGTATGTGTGGTGTGGTGTGTGTGTGTGTGTGTGTGTGTGTGTGTGTGTGGTGTGTATGCCTAGAATATGTGTGTGATCCATATGTATGTGGGTATTATAATATGCATATATATAGAGAGAGAGAAAGAGAAAGAGAGAAGGATTAGGTTTCTGATAGATGGAGATATACATATATCTCTGTATCAGTTATTTTTCTGTTGCTGTGATACAATACCATAACCGATATCATTATATAAGAAAGAGTTTATTTTGGCTTATTGTGACAGAGGAATAAGAGTCTATCTCAGCAGGGAGGCATGGCAGCAAGGGGCAGATGTGAGGAGGAACAGGTTCTTGGAGACCATGCCCTCAGCCTCTGCACAAAGCAGAGCATGAGCTTCCAAACCCCAGACATCTAACAGCTGTGATTATTACAGCGAGGTGAGGTAGTGAACTCTTACTTCCTGGATCCCGATCCTCAGCCACAGTACTGGACATCAGGGGAGTCCACCTGCGCACTGTATTCAGCTTCTTAAGGTTTCAGTTTCTTTGTCTTTCAAATGAGCAGTAGGGCAGAACCCTCAGAGGTTAAAGGAGATCCCTCCTTGAGATGCCAAGGATGTCAGAACAAAACGCGTACCTCAATGCTTTCGTCCAGTGACTGGATTTCTCCATGCATATCAGAAGTCCCATCTTATCCCTTGCTGTGGGAGACAGCCATCATACCATGAGGAGGCCCAACCTGGAGGAGGGACCAGTCTTGCTTCTGCAGCTCCCTGGGATGTGTCTCTGGGCTGGATCATGGCACTGTCAGAAGCTCCGAGACTCTGGGAGCTGCTGTGCTGGGAGCTGACGCGTAGCTCAGTTGGAAGAGCCTCTGCTGAGCTGTCTTCCCAGGCAGACTGACAGACTTACTGCCTGGTAGAAGCTCCTAACCCGTGTCAGTTCAGTGTTCTTCCTGCTTAATAATTTTTTGGTGTCCCTTTACCCCTGAAAATACTTCTCAGTTTCATTTAAAATGTTAAATCAGTTGGTAAGCATATAGGTCTTAATCAAGTAGTAGCTATCTTATCTTATAACTGCATAACTTTACAAAAAAAGCATTTTATTTTAAAGCTTCCTTCTATGCTCTGGGCTTTCCTGTTGGGCGATGCACACTTCCTTAAGACCCTAAGGCCTGGACCCAGGCAGGGGGATGCTTTCTTTATTCCCTGTTTCACACTGAGCGTCCATTTCAATTGCATTCGGATTCCACTTGTGGGGCTCGGCTGACCTGGAGCATTGGCCAAGGGATGATGTCACTGATGTCGCTATTTAATGCTGAAACCTGAATCACCTCATGCTAGCCTGTCTGAGGGTGGATGTCCAGTGTCACTATTCTTTATAATTTGTGATGAATTATCATTTTGGAGATGGTAAAACTGAGGCTCAAGAGACTGGAGGTTAAAAATTTGGCCAGTTCCCAGCATCCACATGGTGCCTCAAACTATCTGGAACTCAGTTCCAGGGGCCTGATGCCCTCTTCTCACCTCCATGGACAATGCCCACATATGGTGCACACACATGCACACGGGAAAACACGCATGCACATTCAACAACAACAACAACTAAAGAACGAAAGCAAGCAAACCAATCACCACCCCTAGGCTTGGAGAGCCTGTGAGAATTGCTAAAGATAACCTAGCACCTAGTGGCCCGCACAGCCTAAGTCAACCTTTGTCAGTTTCACGTGGATTGCCTTTCTTGTTGTGTTACTGGCTTCATTATTTT
>NW_022196900.1:19288539-19292158 GCF_008632895.1 Mastomys coucha | reverse complement strand
AACTCAGAAATCCGCCTGCCTCTGCCTCCCAAGTGCTGGGATTAAAGGCGTGCGCCATCATGCCCGGCGATTTATTTTCTTAAACTATAAAAATTTTCTATTCTGTTCTGTCTGGTACCTTCAAATGCTACTGTGATTTTAATTGGTGTGTTAGAATCAGGACAATTGGAAAAAAAAATGCCAGTGGTTTTTTTTGTTTTGTTTTTTTAATTAGAAATAAATAATTCTTGCAGGCCTTCCCTAATTGGGCTACATATCAAAAGAGTTACATTCATAGTTCAGGAAAGTATAAAACAAGAATATCTAAGCTTGGGGTCCAAGGAGCAGACAAATCTTCTGAAAAAAAAAAAAAAGACAACCATTCCCCATTTTTCCTTTCCTCTAAGTGGTCACGTGGCTCGTCCGTCACCCACCCCAGGGCTGCTACCTCCTAACCACTTTCTGGGCACAGCCACATGGAAAGACATCATCAGGGTATAATTTTGCTTTGAGCACAGAGAACATGCTATTATGGAGCAGGGGCTCAGCTAACTAGCTTGGCCGTAGGCTATGTTTTGATGTCCAGGTTAAACATGGGAGAGGAGCAAAGCCACTTCCATGCAGGTCTGTTAGGAGGTTCCTGGTCCTGGGACTGTGCCTGACTGGTGATTTTCATAGCCGAATAGCAAATGAAGGGAGAACTAATCTTTAGATCAGCTGCAGTTGGAGGCCTTGACTTGAGTTACCAGAACCGTGACGTTAGATTGTTACTATGCTGAGTCACTAGAAAACCCTGGAAGCCACAGGCTGGCCAAGTTCAACCCTGTCTGGCATAAGAGGCAGGTGTCTTTGGATGAACAAGCACTGATCGTTTCTGAGTGGTCCCGGTTCTTCAGTGTGGCCCCTCAGGAATGGAGGCAGCCATGTCTCTTAAATACCAGGAAAGCTCATTGTGGGAGAGCTCAGCCAAGTGTGGTGTGGGAAGTTGGGAAGAGAGTCTGAGGTTCCAGGTACTTCATTCTTAGTTCTTAGTTAATTAATGGAAGGCAATTCTTATGCAAATTGATCCTCCTTCTTTTTTAGATGGTATGTTGATTTTCTAGGCTGTGTAACAAATCACTCAAAATATGTAGGTTTTTCAAAATAGCTATCTGCTTGCTATTGCCTGCTTTCTATAGGTTAGAAGGTAAGGTTTGTCTTAGCTGGATTTAGGGCTCAGAGTCCAGTAGCTGAACTCCACGTACCAGCTGTGCTACATTTGCTCATGGAGACCCTACCCGGAGACCCTGTCTCCAGTTTAGTTAGCTGGCTAGTGGAATTAACGGTTTTGTGTCTGTACAGTCACCAGTCACGGCTTTTTAAAGGTCAGCATCAGGCAGGGTTGCTGATGCTTCCAGTGTTGACCTAGTGTTGACTGATTCTTTCAGTCTAGTTACTAATGAGGTTCAGTTGACCCAGCTCCCAGCTGAACACCTAAAAGAGAATTTAATGACATCTGCAAAACCCCTTCCTCTTCGCCATTTAACAGAGCCTAATCCGGGAGTGATATAGCCTGTAGCTGTTCTATTTGTGGGAAGCAAATTATAAGCATGTGTGAAGTTATAGCTTGTCTCCAAAGCCACAAGAAAAACCAAACCAAACCACACATCATCATCATCATCATCATCATCATCATCATCATCATCATCATCATCATCATCATCATCTTCATGCTAAAGGTCTGTTCATGTCTATGGAAAGGGGGAGCTAGGCAGGGTGAGAGGCCACCTTAGATGTTTCCAATACAATACTCAGTGTGTTTGAGTACTAAGGAAGAGAAAGTAACTTTTCAACCATGTTATTTCAAGAATTGTTGTCTTACGTTGAAAGGCTAGGATGTAACCTGTTTAAATCCATGGTGAATGTTTTGTTGTTTTATGCTCTGTACCTAACCTCCATGTCTTCCATCTGAATGCATCCCTCAGCATATTTTCCCTTCACTTAGGATTCATCCTCTGTCTGGTGAGCCCTTTTCACTCTCCACTTGTTCGTTTTTAGAAACGCCAGACCTCTGACCGTTGTTCACTCAGTACAAGCATAGTCCCAAGTCCTCCGCCTGCTACTCACTTCCTGAGCACAGTGGCATGGGGACGCAAATCGTGATGTAATCGTGCAATGCTAGGCTCAGGCTGTGGTCTGTGTGTTTGCACCATGGCTGTGGGGGACAGACCTTAGTCTCCCTGCTAAAATAGAAGTGGATCCTTCCTAATCTGTAAGAGACATTCTGGTATCATTCATGCAGGTGATTTGTATGTACAAATTAGCAGTATTATATAAAAATTCTTATAGACATTTGCAGAGTATAGATAGGTGTGTGTTTATACCTAAACTCATATAACAAATGCATTTAAGACAGTACACACACACACACACACACACACACACACACACATCACAGAACAAAGTTGAATTAAAAATAAGCAAGTACAAAGCTAGAGAGATGACTCAGCGGTTAAGAGCACTTGCTTCGTGATCATGAGAAACGGCATTCAGACCTCAGCATCCATGAACAAGTCTGGCATCTGGCACACATCTGTACCTCCAGCTCTGAGTCAGGCAGCACCAAGAGACCCACTGGGCCTGCTGACTCCCAGACTAGCCAAGAAAAGATGGACTCCCAGTTCAGAGAGAGACTGTCTCAAAGGGATGGCTACAGACAGAGAAGGGGACCCACACTATCTTCCAGCTTCTGCATCTGCACAGGTAAATGTGTGCTCGTGCACATGTGTACACACACACACACACACACACACACACACAAACACACACACACACACTGATAATAAACTACCAAGGGAAAGGAAGGAAAGAGGCCATAAATATAACACAGTAACAAGGGGTCACATAGAGGTATCTTCCCCTGCAGTTAATACAATCTAAGGAGGACTGGTTCTGGTACCCACCTTTTGGAGGAAGTTTGCCATCTAGTGCATCTCTGAGAAGGAACAACGTTTGCAAAGGTCACTTCTGGGTGTCTCCTGGGCTACAAGAGGTGACAGTTCTGACAATAGCTTTCCAAGAGGAAGAAAGAAAGCCACATCTTTGAGATGTGAGCGGATTTTTAAGTTTTCCACATGTGTTATAATTTTCTCTCCAAGTAATAATTTCCAAATTATCTTTCTTGATCTGGACAGACTTTTTTTTTTTTTAAATGTATATCTAGCTCTCTGTAAAACGTTTGAAGTTGCTGGAAGGAGAGGGTGATAGTTCGCATTCGCTAATTCTCACAAAGCTTAGGGCACATCTGGCTCCTGAGAGGGCCTTTACCTCTCAGCTATAAGGAGAGGAGAGAAGACTACAGGGCCAGCCAAGGGTCACCAAATTACAATAATGGGTGTCGCCCGGGAGTAACTGGGACCAGCAGGACCAGGCACACAGGAACTCCACCAGCCCACTTGTTCGGGTTCCTTCCAGTCTCTCTGGGCTGATGTCCTGAGCAGACCTTGGGCACAAGCTCCACAACCAGTCCCACAACACCCAGAGGAAGCTGCTGCACTCCCAAGTGCTCTAACAGGCCCAGGATCACAGGATCACAGAATCACAGGATCACAGAGACACCTTGACTCTGAGGAATTCTGACACAACCAGGATCACAGGAAGG
>NW_022196900.1:19283616-19286829 GCF_008632895.1 Mastomys coucha | reverse complement strand
TTCAAAAGTATTTATATACCCAAAAGAAACATAGATGATTAACTAGGGAGGTTGCTTGTAAGAGAACAGCAAAGAGACTAAATGCTTTGCTTGACATTTGTAACTTGTGTATCAAGTTTGAAGAAGAGGATTTATAAGTTACTCTTTCTCTGAGTTGAATGCTTTTCCAAATTATCACAGCCAATGAACCAAATTCTTACTTTCACCTAATGTCTGTGCCACCCTCCAAGCAAAACCATTGTTCACTGAAACAGTTGGTGAATGACTTTATGGATAGACCATCTTAATACATGCACCATTTCTTAAATGAATGTAACCTGTTCTCTGTGGGCTAAGAATAAAGCCACTCACTCAAGTCAAATAGCTTTGAGCATAGCAGGAAGTCTGTATCCAAAGATCATGCCTACAATTCATTCCTTGGCAGAGCAGAACTGTCAACTCTTAGCTTAGCTACGATGGAGGTAAAATCCTTTGGTGATGTGAGAGTCATTGAAGTACAGCCTTATTACAATGAAATCCAATGTCTAAAAATTGTTCTTATTTTGGACTTGTACCACAGTAAGAGCCAAGATTTTAAACTCTACTAAATACAAAACAAACAAACAAAAGGACTTTATATATTCATGTTCATTTAAGAAAATACTAGTAGTGATGTATTATTTTGAAATATACAGTTAATATGTTTGGAGTTATTTAAAATTCATATTGAGAAAACTGTAGTTTCACTATTGCTGTAGACAAACTTCTACATAAGACTGTTAAATTGATTGTTGTTTTATATCAAACAACTTTTATAATACTCATTTTTATTGTTATAATATTTTATAAATTTTAAGGAATATGACAAAAATGATATTGTAGGTAGTGAAGGGGGGTCTCTGGGAGGAGTTGTTGTAGAAAATGGAAACAAGAATGTGATTTAATTCTATTTACTTAAAATATGTTTTTAAATATTAACAAATTCAGATAAATTGAAATCATGTAACTTTTCTCATCATAACGCAATCAAAGTTAAAAAAAAATCATAGGTGTCTCCTAGCTCTGGCCTCATGGCTGAGTCACAGAGCCTGTGTGCTGTACATACTATTCTCTCAGTCCTGGTTACAAAGTACATCACACACAATGCTGCTTCTTTAAGAAATGCAGAAATATGAAGATAGGTTTCCTCATTATAAAATAGAGAGTCTTGTTTCCTATAGCTCTCTGAGGCCTTTGTGGTTGAGCGGTGGGGGTGTGTGGGAGGGGGAGAGAGAAGGAGAGACAGGGAGAGGGAGAGAAGAAATTGGTGTCACGCTTTATTCTAACTCTGACTTTTGATCAGAAAGCACTATCGCCGTAGACACATCAGCTTGCTTTTCACTCACTGGTTCTGTTTTATCATAATTTTAAAGTTGACAGTTTGATAACTTATTAAATTATAATAATGTCAGATGCTCAAAAAAGGAAGAAAAAGTGAAAGAGAACAAGGTTGTTACACTTTTTTTTGTTTTAATTTTTTGTTGTTACGTTTCTTTGTTGATTGATGGGGTTGCTGCATGTGCCATTGCGTGTGCATGGAGGACAACTTGCAAGAGCCAGTTCTCTGGAGACTGAACTCAGGCTGCAGGTTAAAGAGCAGGCACCCCGACTCAGCCACCGCACCTTGTCAAGCCCCAATCCCCCCCTTTTCTGAAGTCAGTTAGCATTTCTTTATTGATACTAGGAATGAAAATACTCTAAAGAGTTTAAACTGTTCGTATCCTTTTACTTCTTTGAACCTTTAAATTTTCGTTTTGAGAAAAATGTGTTTAAGGATGTGTGTGATTGTTTGCATATAAGCATATGTAGGTTTGTGTGTGTATTTTCATATTGTGTGTACAGTTTATAAAAGATGCTCTCAGGTCAGGTTCCAGAGGTAGTATTATAGATAAATAGTTTGTATATTTCATTTTGATCCTAATATTTTCAAAAGAAGATAAAGGAAAAGCATTGTCATAAACACAGTTGAAGAGTATAATTTTACAGTGAATTTAAACACTCCTTGAGTCCAAAGTCAGCACATCAGCTTGATGGCTTTCATAGTACAGTTCAGTGTAGCTTGCACAAAGGAGCCCTTGCTATCCCCAAAGAGTGATTGTGTCCTGTTTTCTTTTTCAGCTTGTGCAATCTTGTGTCCCTCAGCTTCCTGGACGAGTCAGGTGGTTAGGCTCTGTTTTCATTGTTAAGGGTAGGATTAGCCTGAGAACCAAAACATCTCTTTTAAGGAAGAAGCAAAACCAAGAACAAGACACCCCACCCCCTGCTTTGTGTCCTTAAGGAAGAGAAGAAATGGAGAGAGGCAGAGGTCCCTTCTTATACACTGTCGGTGCAGGCGTCCATTTCTGTGCACTCTTGATAAGACTGTCCATCCGGGAAAGAAACAAGGCAGGATGGGAGAGACTAGTGAACACATTACTGAAGACATCCGTGTAGATGAGAACAAAAACTCATGTCGTGAGAACACACTGGGAACTGTAGTTAGAATCCTCACTGCTGGGTGTGTGGAGTTTGCTTTCCAGGGGAGCTGATGACGTCAGAGAGGCTCACACCCTTCTGTAGAAATAATCAAGGGGAAGAAGGAAATGTGGAGATAGCTTTTGTCCCTCATCTCCTACTGAAGGTAAAAGGCAGTGATACTTCTCAAGCGTGGATATGTCACGTTAATTGATGATGATGATGATGATGATGATGATGATGATGATGAGCCTTCCTTTCTGTGGAGAGATGCTGAGGGCACCAGTTAAACTGCTTAACCATTATCTCCATGTTCAGCATCCCCTCCTGCCCTTCATTCTACAGAGCAATCACTTTGACCCTCCTAATCAGCCTTTTAAATGGATCCTCACTGCCTAAGAAAGCTAACATTGTCATCCAAAACCACAATGCAATCTGTCCTTCAGTCTTAAGTTATACTATTCTACCCACTTACTCTGTGCCAGCCAAAATGGGCTTATTATTTTTTTAAACATATCTTAGGTTTATTATTCCTTAAACATACCATAGGCTTGTCTCTGTTCTGAACTTTACACAGAGGTTTGTATATCTAAAGACAATAATGGACACATTTATTAAGGTAGTCTTCCCCAAAGAAGAGTACACCAAATGGTTATGTAATACCAAATGGCTAGTCCTGAAAACATCTATATAAGTAACATTATACAGTATGTATTTAAATATATATATTTATATATATAT
>NW_022196900.1:19275057-19283606 GCF_008632895.1 Mastomys coucha | reverse complement strand
ATATATATATATATATATATAAATATATATATATATGTGTGTGTATGTACCAACAATGAATGAAAAGAGAGGCCATGAACTTGAAAGAGAGCAAGGAGGAGCATATGGAGGTCTATATGTCTCATCTATCTATCTATCTATCTATCTATCTATCTATCTATCTATCTATCTATCTATCTATATCCTGCTAATATGTTTGTGGACTTTTGACTGGGAGACTTTCAGAACCAATCAAATGTCACTGTGTAGACTTGTGCTGATTTTCATTTGGTAAGAGAATAGACTTTTCTGATTTTATTGTAGGGCTGATACTAAAGTGCTAACTAGCTCCTCAGAAATATGCCCTGAATCTGTCTGTATGTTCCTAATTCTGTTTTTTATTGGGTTTGTCCTTGAATAGTTTCATGTACACATATCATGTGTTCGTACTGCTCTCATTCATACCTCTTATTGCTCTCCTTTCTCTGCCCACCCCTCCCTACTAATCTCTCTTCCACAGTCATATCTTTTTCTCTGTATTCCTCTGGGTTTGACCAGGTCATCTGTGTGACTATAGGGTTGAAATTATCCACTGGGACCTGGTGGATTCATCAGAGGGTACATAACTGAGGACAATGGCTCCCTCTTGTCTTAGAGTCTATTGGTAAAAGTCAATATTTTCCATGCAGCATGATTTAGTACAAAACTTCCTCAACGCTTCTGTTATATAGCTATAGATACATATGCAGATAGAATAGGATAGATAGACAGATAGATAGATAGATACATATATACATACATACATACATACATATGTACATACATATATACATATATACTTTTCAGGATTGTTCAATACTTCCATTATGTAGTTATGTACATGCAGTAGAGAAAGAGAGATAGAGAGATGGACAGAATACAAAGAGAAGGAACTTTGTAGCAGGCCTTAGCTACTTTGTGGGTTCTTCTTTATCCCATCTTTTATCCAGCCAGTTTCACCCCCTAGGAGGTGAAATGAGAGAAAGAAGGATAGAAGGGTTAAGAGAGATAGAGATCCCTGAATCTAATTTCTTTCTTCTTGTTTCTTCTTTGAGGTAGACTACTAACAAACTGCAACCAAATTGCATGAACTACACCACCAATCTCTGCCTATTGGGGCTCTAGCATGTATATATCCTTTGAAAAGTTCCCAGAATTCCAAAAGTTACAAAAGTTGCAGAAACTATCTGCAGCTGGCAAAACCACGCCTCTGCTAGAGCATGAGGCAAATCACAGTCAGCTGCTGTGGATGGTCTGAAGCATCCTCACATCCTTACACCTGAAATGAAAGCACATTCTTATATTTCTGTCTTGTTTAAAGAAACCAAAAATCCCAGAATCCTCACTACAGAACTTAGGGCATATCAGATGAATTCTAGGTCAGAGAGTATAACAGAAGATCTAGACTTAAACAGACCTTTACTGTTCTCATGGTAGTGTAATGAGTGACTATTTTAGTGTTAGATTCTTCATCTTGGAGATCGCATAAACACCTCATCTTCAGATATGTTGCTGAAGAGTAAATGACAATGGAGTCCTCAGCCAGTGTCCAGCAGCCTCCCTCCTCCATCCCGTGCTGAACTACCTGGGACTGACCATGTGGCCTTTCCCTGGTTTCTACTTGCTTTTTTTTAAATCCAAGGTCTTTCACTCACCCCAGCTGTCCTAAGAAGCATGCTTGTACCATATGAACTGAGAGTGAACTTTTTCATGGGGAGGAGCAGTGAATAAGGAAGGACAGAGAGTCCTGGTGACATTTAAAATGGAACTCCCAGCCCTTCTCCCCGCACACAGTGGAGCCATGAAGGAACCCGTTGTTGAGATACTGTCTCCACTAAGAAACTTGGGTCTGGATTTTAATAGTTGGTTCAAATTTAGATTATGCCATCTACTGTGGTCTAATGCACAGTTGAATGGGCAGACACTGGCTCCATTATAAAGTTCCAGTGCTCTCTAAATGGCCAATATCTAAAGATGGGCTCTATGGTGAAAGGAAGCTCTCCTTTATGTTTTACCCTTCTGTGTCTGAAAAGAGAAAAAAATAATGAAAACTCAGTAGCTGACAAAAGGTCTTTGCCCTCTAATAAATCTTTTTATATAAATATGTAGATAGATAGATAGATAGATAGATAGATAGATAGATAGATAGATAGATTGTGTGTGTATGTGTGTGTCCCTTTTCATGAAAAGGCAAGGTTTGGTTTCTTTTTTTCATAGTTTGCTATTCTATCACTGAGTCAGGGGCCAGATACCTACATTTGTGAAGAGTGGGGGCCTTTTGGAATGGAAAGTTCTAGTAATACCCGAGCTCCCAGGTTCCCAGCATGGCTCTGTGAAGGGTGGTTCTGGTCACTTTTGTGGTGAAGGGGGTCATAGTGGAGCAACTTGGCCTTCTGGGTGGTCAGATGTTGGGTGTGGGTGGAAAGCAGCTGTATTTTTCTTTCTATTTCTATTATTAAGCATTGAAGCACTATGATTTATGCCTTTGTTTCTGCCCTGCTCTTGTGCCTTCCTTTCTCCTGTCTTTTACCCTCAGTCTCCTCCATCACTACCAGTCTCATGCCCATTAGGTTTTCAGTGGACTCTAGCCTTTCTTCCCGAGGCTCTCCTTAGAGCACATCCCTACCTTTCTGAGTATTATAAGCATCCATCCAGCTCTCAGCTGAGAGACAGAAGAGATGAAGACCGGGAAAGCTGTAGGAACCCGGAGGCACATCCAAACTTTTACTCTGTGTGATGGGTGATTCTCAGGTTCTTTCTGAGCTGGAAACTAAGCCATCTTCTTGTTTTGTGTGAGGCTACCAATCTCCTCAAAGGATGCTAATATGTTAAATAGCTTTCTGCAACTGTAACAAAATACCTAAGACAAACACCTTAAGGGAGCTAATTTTAATTTAGATACTGACTACAGGGACCTTAGTGCATCGCTGTTTGGCTCCGTGTGTCTGGGCCAGTCACGAGGAAGTCAGTTAAGACGGAAGGGTTTATTTGAAGCTGCTCACTTCATGGTGCCCAGGAAGCAGAGAGAGACAGAAAGCTTCTTGCATTGGGGGTGGGGATAGGGGTAACAGGAGCTACCTTTCAAAGTCACACCTTGCACACATGCTTTTTTTTCAGCAGATCCACCTTCTACTCTCTCTGCCATTCCCAACAATGCCACCATCTGATGAATCAATCCGTGGTTAATCTGTCAGTTAGATCAGAGACCTCTTGATCTAGTCACCTCTGCACCACTGGATCCACCAACTAGGGAGCAAGTCTTCAATATATGTGCTTTCTATGGGACCACTCTTTCAGCATGGTTCTTCATGGTGGATGGTTTTACCAGCACCCCTAGAAGCTGTCCCTTAGAGCTTGCAAGACCTTCTGGGAAGTGTAGGGCGGTGAGCTGTGCACAGACAGCCTGGTCCCCAGTAGAGCACAGGTCTTGAACCCCAGTGACCTGGTAGGTGGTGAGTTCCGCTTGTATGGGACAGCAGGTGTTCAGCCACGCCCTCGGGCCGCTGGCTCCTGTTGAAGCTACAACCTCCCACAGCCCTCCCTGCCCCCTCCTCCGCCCCCCGCAGAGCGGTGTGTGGCCATCAGTCACATAGGCAATGCCCCAAGCTCCTGGTATTCTGTCTGAACTCCACCCCCACAGTTACCTGGCAACAGCCCACCATAAAAGCGGGTGTTTGCCCCCTCCTCGCTCTCTTACGCTCTTACCCTCTTGCTCTTATCCTCTTACTCTCGTCTCTTGCCCTCCTGCTTCTCCTTTCTTTCCCCTTTTTCACATGGCCACGGCCAGCTTCTACTTCCCTCCTCTCTCCCTCTCTCTGCCTTTCTTACAATAAATGCCTTAAAACCATGGACTGCCTCTTCTCATCGGGATCCGCCCTGCTGCAGCAATGGAGCAGGTCTTCCCCTAATGAGCCGTGCATCTAACCTCCCGAGGGAGGCCTCCCTGCACTCTAGCCACAGCTTCGGTCCACCCAAACTGCTGATCGAGCAAGCCAAACATTCTGGCCCCTGAGGTAACCAGCAGGAGCTCTCTCTTTCCTGTCCTTTGCCCTTCAGCCAGGGATTGGGGGGCACACTCCATTCTCAGCTCTTCCACGACATCCAGCGGCATCTGAGCTGTCCAAGACTGAGAACCTGATGTCCCTGGCCTCCATGCATCCTAATGACCCCAGAACTGGCTCTTCTGTGGTAACCCAGAAGCGTCTGTGGTTCCTGAGAGTCTGAGCCCAACTCCGGCAGGGGACCTCAGACTGTGCCTTCCCAAACCCAGGAGCAGGGCCCTGTGGCTTTTCACAGCCCGACGCCCACCGGGTGGTTCTGTGGGGGTGCGCTCAGTTAAACTTACAGGGTCCGCTTAGCCCAGCATCCACCTAGCCCAGTGGCCTGAGCCCTGAGCGGATGCGGGACCCCATTTTTACCCCACAGGGAAATATCTATTGTTTTGGATTTGTTTGTTGTTTGTTTATTTTATCTACAGAGAAAAAGGCCTTTCTTCAGTGTCTAGTTAACTGCACTGCCTAATGAATCCTTTTCCAAGAAATTAGAATGTTTTGTTCAATATATTAAATGAATTTGTTCTTTCTAGTTACCCCTTTACTTTATAATTCATTTAACTTTTTTGTTGTTGTTGTTGTTTTGTTTGTTTGTTTTATTTGTTTTTTTTGTTGTTGTTGTTTTTTTGAGACAGAGTTTCTCTGTATCGCCCTGGCTGTCCTGGAATTTACTCTGTAGACCAGGCTGGCCTCCAACTCAGAAATCCGCCTGCCTCTGTCTCCCAGGTGATCAAAGGCGTGCGCCACCACTGCCCGGCTCATTTACCTTTCTTTCAAAGATATGATGTCATTCATTTAACTTGGAATTTTCTGATTTAATACTTAGATTACAGTCAAAACCATTGTAATTCAGTTCATTTACACTTTCTCAGTAAAATAGCTATGTAAAAAAGTTTACTAAAAATTCCATTAGTGATTTATAATTACTGCAGATTTATCTAGATCAATGTTTTACAATTATAAACATTAAAATATTTTAACTAGCTTACCATTTTAAAATACGTAAATAAGCAATTTAAGTTAATAATGATTTAATTCCTAGTTTAAATGGAAAAAAGTTCCAAAAATGTGTGTAAAGGGAAAATATACTTCTCAATATCAGGAACAAATGATTAGAAATTCAGCTATGGAATTCGGTTTGGGGTTAGTCTCTATCTTCAGTAATGGAAATTCCTGATTTAAAACCAAGGCCTCCAATTTATACATGTGAAGCGTAATCCACACACACACGCACACGCACACACACACACACACACACATATATATATATATATATATCATGTAATAATCAAATCCATCTTCAAAAATGCCATTTATTTCTGTTCAAATCCGAGTTTTCTCAAATATGCCACAGAATACTGTCAATAGACTAGCATTTCCCTGCTGAGCTGTGGAGCAGGAGAGCCAATCCTTCCTCTGTGCTTGATGCCCTGTGTTAACTTATTTCTAGTCTTTGTCCTGGGCACCTGGTCCCCAGAGTCCTTAGTGACTCCTACTCCATGCCATTATGTTATAGGATCAGCTTTGTCCTTCATCAGTGAGTGGAAGTGTGAGGCTTAACCCTTCAATGTCCATCTTTCCTTCAACACAACTTCCTCTTCCATCCACGCTGCTGTTCATGCTTACTTACTAGTTCATGCTTTTTGTGGCTAGGTAGTACTCCTTTATGCATATGTGTGTCCAGTGGTGTAGCGACAGAATTTATAATAGCTAAGATATGGCATCGCTATCAAACTCTTTATGATTTAGTGCTTTATTCAGATCATCCGTTATCTCTTCCTCCTTGTTAACACAACTTTCAACTCTCAACATTTCCAGATTTGCAGTAACTTTTATGATAAGATAGATACCTAGTGATGCTAGAAAATGCATAATTTATAGGTGTGGTTTTATTGTTAGTTCTATTTTTTTAATATTATTGCTCATTAGTAAAAACTCTCTTTATATCATAATTCTTAGAAATTACCTTTATCCTTTTAGTTAATTCTTAAAAATGTACCAAATGTCACTATTAAAATTTGGGGTTCTGAGAAGATACATAATTCACAGATTTCACAGAATGTATTTGTTGGTCAGGCTACGCTTTTTTGCCTCTGTGTTTTGCTGCGTGTACTTGTGCATTTTTATGTAGGAAAGCATTTGAATTCAAAAGAGGTTTTCCTAGAAGAGGCTTGGAGGGGAGCTAGCCTTTGTAAAGGGCTTTGATAGGGCATTATCTCCTCCCATTGCTCTGAAGCAGTTCATGCTCCTTACTGTGGGAATCAACCCAAGAAAAACATTTAAATATGAAAAAAACAAAACCAAAACCCTACCACAGAATGGTAGGAATGTGTACTTTTGAGGCAGCCATGTTGGCAGAAGTTGGGTTGATGTTTACAAAGAACAAGTAACGTGTGCTTTCTAACACTAAAGGCTAAACATGTGGAGTTGGTATTCTTAATAATTTTATGAGTTTACCCAGAAGTTTGCTACTTGGGAAGAGAATACTTAGTTTGAAATAAGCTTTTAAAGAAACTGACTGCATCCCAGTCTCTCTCTCTCTCTCTCTCTCTCTCTCTCTCTCTCTCACACACACACACACACACACACACACACACACACACACCCTACTCTGTTTAATAGAAGGCATTGTACTGTGGGTGGGAAGGCTGGGCACTTTCCTGTTGTGGAATGTGGCAGTGTGTTTGATCTGAGTGTGCCCCCATCTTCAAGTCCCCAGCATGAGCACAGTAGAACACTGGCTCCAGAAGTAACATTTGTTAGGTTTTTAGAACTTGAAGTCTCTTTTTGTTCCCTGATCCTCACTGAGCTGACTTCCTGAAATTTTATCTAAAGCCATTGCTGCCCTGCTAACAAAGTTTCTTGCAGAAGGCATGCCCTGGATTAGAGAAGCTACTGTGGAATGTCTCTTTCGTGCCAAGTACTTTCAATGTATATGTCCATTTGGTTCTGCTTGCAATCCTTTAAAGTGGGGAGTGTCGTGTGCTTTTTATAAATGAAGAAACTGAGGCCCAGGGTGGTAAGCCGGGACACTGCCAACAAGTCCACAAACTGGGGCCTTTTAGCCCAGGCGCATTTGACATCAAAGCCTGATGCTTAACCGCTAAGCTGGACACATTCCTGAGACATTCCATCTGCTTCTATCTAGGAAATAAAATTCCATTTCGCCACCAAAAATGGAGATTGAAGAGAATGCATAAAGTATTTTGAAGCCTGCATGCTATAGATAAAAACCAAAGACCTTACTATCTTCATAGTAAAACCAAGGTGTCCATATTTATTTACAAAGCATGGTGGCAACCTGTTTTTGTTTGAAATGCCACTCTTTGTCTAGTGAGTGAAGCTCTCCATGATGAGCTATGACTTTCCAATGGTAAATGATTTTCTTTGATTGACTTGTAGACAGGGTAGGGTGGAGGAGTGAGCTGAAGACAAGTTGAGGGCATGTTGAGTTGGCAGAGCATGGTCAGGGTGGCTAGTTTTCAGTTCCTTTATTTGTGGGGTTTAATGGTTAATCTAAAGCAGGGGTTAAGAGGCAGTAGCTAAGTATTTAACTCTAGCACATTTGCTTTTCCCTACGGTAAGAAAGGATCACTGGAAAAATGGTCCATGCATCAGTGAGTCTGTTACATATTCCTCCAAATCTCTCCTCAATTCTTAAGAACTCATGAGAGCCTTGAGTATGTTATACACTAGTCTCTAGGCATTGTGAACTGGGTTCTGTGGCTGTTAGTCCATGTTCAGAGGAATGAGCATCACGTGTGATAACGTAGGGTGACGGGAAGCATAGCGGTCTGTAATAATTGACAGGGTCAGTTCTGGAAACTCTCTTATAGGCCCACCTTTGAAATCACTCCTCCTTGGAGGGTGGTATGCTGAAGCCTAGAAAGTTCTAGAAACCTACATTCCTAATTAGAATTAGATTTGTCTCAGAGTGATGTAGCTCCAAGTTTTAGACTCTTCTTTGTGTGTGGATGTTCATGTGGGTGTGGATGTATGTACACAGGCACATACACATGTGTTTACACACATGTAGAGAAAACAACCAGAAAACAATCCTGCAGATTATCAGTCAGGCACTGTCCGCCTTGATTTTTTTCAGCCCTTCTTCCTTTCCTTTCTTCCTTTCTTCTCTTTCTTTCTTTCCTTCTTTCTTCACTCCTTCCTTTCCTCCCTCCCTCCCCCCTCTCTCTTTCTTTCTTTCTTCCTTCCTTTCTTCTTTCCTTGCCTCCCTCCCTCCCTCCTTTATTCTTTCTTTCTTTCTTTCTTCCTTCCTTCCCTCCCTCCTTCCTTCCCTCCTTCCCTCATTCCTTCCTTCCTTCCTTCCTTCTTCCTTCCTTTCTTCCTCTCTTTCTCTCTCTCTCTTTCTTTCTTTCTTTCTTTCTTTCTTTCTTTCTTTCTTTCTTTCTTTCCTCCTTCCTTCCTTCCTTCCTTGCCTCCCTCTTTCCCTTCTTTCTTTCTTTCTTTCTTTCTTTCTTT
>NW_022196900.1:19261233-19275047 GCF_008632895.1 Mastomys coucha | reverse complement strand
AGCTTGCCTAGTAGACAAGGCTTTCTCTCTAGTGTTGGGATTTCAGGCTTTACAGCCACATTGTTTTGTTTTGAAGTCTATGTTTCAGGGATCTCAAGCAAGGCCTTTGCTGACTGAGCTATCTCCCCAGGCCTAGCTCCAGACTTTCCTGATGACTTGCTGCATTTATTAACATTGAATCACCTACTGAATGGAATCCTAAATAAACATTTGTGCTTTTAGCATGGCACCTTGGTTTATTTTTATTTTATCTTCTTGCATAGTTGTTTTTATTAAAAAAAAAAACTGGTTGCTCTCTTTTAAAACTTTATCTATTTTTTCACTATTTTACACATTCATAGCGTTCTTTGATCAGTTTAACCCTCCATGATCCTCTTTTCTGCTTCCAACAAAACCCCTTCATCCCGAGCTCTCCTACTTTCAAAACATTCTTAAATATTTTGAAAACAACATAAAACCGACTTTTGTGACCCACTGGCTCTAACTGCTGCACAAGCATGGGTGGGGCTGTTACCTGGACTGAGAGCAATGTACAAGGGGCTACATCACTGAGGATGGTGACCTGTTCTCCTCTCTGTAGTCTTTAGCTGTCTGCCGTTCCAGGTTGCTCTCCTCTTACTATAGATAGACAGACAAACATGTTATTTGGCTTAGCAAGCCAATGCTAGTGTTTTCTTATCACTTGGATGGTGGAAGCATTGTTTCTTTACCTTCCCAACTGGTGTGCATCAGGGAGTGTTTAGATGTTTGTTCCAGTCATCTGTCCTCTGTGCTCATGAGGGGCATCTAGAGAAGTGAATGTGGTTCTATTCCCTCTGTCCTCTTTTTTTTTTTCTGATGCTCCCAAGATTCCTTCTTGCAGGATTTCTTCCTGTTTGAAATCAGAGTGTTTTAAAGCTATTCTGTAAAGATGGCTCCAATAGCAACCTCTCCACCCCCATGCTTGATAATGTCTTTATTCCTCTGGCATCTCTAGGAGACAGTTTTTTATGAATATAAAATTTAAAGACCATGGTTCTTATTTTTACCTGTTGGAGAGTAATGCATTTCCTTCATGGTTTCAGATAACAAATTTGATTTTACTTTTTTGTGAGTACCCCAAAGGATAATGTACCAATTCTCTCTGGATGTTTTTCAGATATGTGTTTCCATTCTAATTTTTAAAATATTAATTATGAAATGAATTTGAAGTTATTCTACTTAGCATCCATATGGCTTCTTATGTATGTGTTTGTATACACACACACATACACCATATTTCCAAATTTAGACATTTCCAGGTAATCCCTTCTTCCAATACTTTTCAAGCCTATTCTCTTTGTTGTCTTCTGTGACTTTAATAACTTAACTCTTGCTTATTTTGTTATCATGAGTCCCGAGACTCTGTTTTGCACTTGATTTTCACCCTTTTTCCCTGTTGTTCAGATCAAGTGAATTCTATAATACTGTGTGTCTCTGTCCTTGCCACTTTGCTATTGGACTCGTTAAGCTAATTTTCATTACTAGTTGTATAATTTCCACCTTTTAAAAAAATAGAATGGTTTATAATTTTTTTTTTTTACTGAGTTTTGCTGCAGTTTCAATTGTTTCTAAAGAATTTGAAATTACTTGCTGAAGCATTTTTATGATGGCTGCTTTGAAACATTGTTACTCATTCCATCATTGATTAATATTTATATTATTTATTTATAATTTTTCCACCCAGTGTAGTATCCCCAGGTTTTGGTATGACCAGTGGATTTTCATTATATCCTAGACACTTAATTGCCATATTAGGAGGCCTACATCCTTATTTAATATTTCCTTTTAGCAGACTGTCATCCCTGTTAGTTTTAGCATATAAACCCTAACCTATGTGTGCTTCCGTTGATAATATATTTTAATCTGCTTGGTGTATCTGAAGCAGAAGGTTCTACTGATCCCTGCTAAGCGTTCTCTGGTGGGAGAGGGGCTTTAGGAGGTGCTTTCTGATGCCTCTTATGTAAGAAGAGAAAGACAAACAGGACATACTTCCTAGAGTCCAACACTTCTGATGCCCTCTACCATGCACAGTACCTCAAGAGGAGTCTGGCTGTTACCACCAGTCCCCTATTTACCTATGGAGTGGGAACAGTAATGTCTCCGGTCACAGTCCTCTTGCTGAAGGGAGATTATGACCCATCCCTTTGCTAACACACTGGCTCCATGGTCTTTTTTTGTGGTGAGAAAAGGAAAGGAGCAGGCCTCCCTGGGCCACCTGCGGTTGCTAGGTTGGGCGTGTTGACACAGCAGGCCTGGGTAGTTCTATTTTGTGTATTCTGGATTGTGAGATGCTCAGTTAGCATGTTCTGGGATCCTCTCCCAGATCATCTTCAGCTTTGTACCCTAGACTTCTTTATGCCTCTTTTGTTTCTATCCAGGGTTTATATGTATACTTACTAAACTGGGAGGATCAGGGAGAAAACCTATACTGTCTTGTCTAGACAGAGGCAGGGAGGGTTTTTTGTTTTGTTTTGTTTTGTTTGCTTGTTTGTTTTTTCATTTTTTTTTTCAGGGATTGGAAACTCCTTAAGACTACTCATAACAAGCCGGGTGGTGGTGGCACACGCCTTTAATCCCAGCACTTGGGAGGCTGAGGCAGGCAGATTTCTGAGTTCGAGGCCAGCCCAGACTACAAAGTGAGTTCCAGGACAGTCAAGGCTATACAGAGAAACCCTGTCTTGAAAAAACCAAAAAAAAAAAAAAAAAAAAAAAAAAAAAAAAAAGACTACTCGTAACAGAAAAACATGCATAGTGACTTTTTTTTTAAGCAAAAAGTCCTCTTCCAGGGGTGTCCAACCTTGAGCCCATGGACTGTTTCCCACCATACATGACCAAGGATAGCTATGAATGCTACCCAGCACAAAATCGTAACATTTAAAGTCTTACAGAACTTTTTGGTAACCTAGGCATGCACTTTATACATGATGGTGTCATTTAGCCACGTCAAAAGCTGGTGTGCTGCATAAGCCTCTCAATTTCTACACCTTCTAGTTCTCTGTCAAACAAAACCGAAGCACACTTGGCCCGCTCCTTCTTTTCGCTTCTCCTCCTGCTCTGCGATTAATCAGGGTCCCATGGGCTTTAGTGGGTGAACATCCCATGTCTTTCTTTTTTTAATCTTTACTCCTTTATGAAAGTATGGCAGCCTTTGGATGCAAGACTGATGGTGTCATAGGAGTTAATTTCAGGGCTTTCTGAACTGTACTAGACATTCTTCTTCCTGTTGATTTTTTTTTTGAAAATCTGCCTTGGATATAACATATGCAAATGAACTGGGGTGCAATGAGTGTTTAGGGGTTCAGTTCACCACAAAGTATGCAAATGGTGGCAGTGGCAGGCTCTATGTGACCTTAGAGTTAATTTTTAAAATAGTGATGATGACAAAAATTCCAGTAATGAAAAATAGATAGTGAAGCAATGTGCTCATGGCAACCGTCAGCCATGACAAAAACCCATCTCTGGTGTAGCTTTCTACAATTGGGCTCTACGTATATGAGGATATGAAGGCAGGCAAGGGTGTGCGTATCTTTGTATTCACACTTTTATTCTTACTTTAAGTGGACGAGGAGAAGACAAAGTCTCATGTAGCCCAGGCTGGCCTCAAGCCACCACCACATAGCCACAGATGACCTTGAATGTCTCATCCCCCTGAGTGCTGTGGTTACATGTGTCCATCATGCCTGATTCATGCAAACTGGGATCAGACCTATGGATTTGTTCATGCAAGGCAAGCACTCTATTCCCAGCCCACACACTTGTTTTTTTTTTTTTAATATTTATTTTGTTTATTTTATGTTTATGAGTGAGTACACTGTAGTTGTACAGATGGCTGTGAGCCATCATGTGTGTGGCTGCTGGGAATTGAACTCAGGACCTCTGCAGGCCATGCTCGCTCCATTCCCGGTCACTCCGGTCCCGCTCACCCCGCTCTGGCCCCGCTTGCTCCAGCCCGCTTGCTCCAGCCCGCTCGCTCCAGTGTAATTTACTGTAACTGTCTTCAGACGCACCAGAAGAGGGTGTCAGATCTCATTATGGGTGGTTGTGAGCCACCATGTGGTTGCTGGGATCCGAACTCAGGACCTTCGGAAGAGCAGTCAGTGCTCTTACCCGCTGAGCCATCTCGCCAGCCCCACACACTTGTTCTTAACTGTCGCCACCATAAATAAACCATAACTTAAAAAATGTAACAATTCATGCCATGAGCATTTTTCTGTCAGTTACAGTAAAACTGCATCCAAATTGTCTTTCCAGGTCCTGTCCTCTTTTCTATTGAACCTGCTCCAACCAGGCTTCTGTTCTCATTATGCCACTCAACCATCATCAGTGACCTTCTCGGTTCTAAATCTGCTTTTTAAAGTTGTTTTTAGTCTTGACTCTACTCTTTCTCTCACAAATCCAGTCAGCAGACCACATCGTCTGGACCATCAAAATGCCTCCTTCCTGTGTTCAAAGGCAGCCGCAGCACTGGCAATCGTATTGAGCAGCCACTGCTGTCACTACTACTACTTTGCTGTCCCTGCCTGCCCTCTCAATCTCCAAATACCACCCCTTCTAAAGGGCATTATGCTAAGATTCTTGCTTGTTTCTGTCATCCCTTCCAGACCCTAAGCTTAGTAAGGACAGAGAATATTTTTCCTCTTTGATTCACTGATATATCTCTACTATTTGAAAAAGCACTTGATACACAACAAATATCCATGTTTGCATCCGTTTAAAAAAAAAAAAACAGAAGAAGAATAACTAGTACAATATCACCCTAAGGTCAGTAATTTAGCTCCTGACAGCTACCAATAGCCAACTGTATTTGGTCTTTAAACTTTATCTCAAGCTGTCATAAATGCATAATTTTATATCATCTGATAAATAATGAATGCAAACAAAGAAATGTATAAGTTATGTGAATATTTTCCTAATATTCAGTGAAAGCAAACTGAAAAGAAAGCAAGCTTAGCTATAACGGGAGAAAACCTATTTGGAGGAAGCACAACTATCTTTAAGGCCTTTGCTGTCAGGTTGCTTTGGAAGAACTTTAAGCGGGCCTAGGGTGCATGTGTGTAATCTTAGCCTTTGGGAGGCGGAGAGGATCACAACTTCCCGGCTAGAGTTAGAGTAAAACCTCATCTCCAAAACAGAAACAAAAATCAGTGGGCTAGATAGCTCGGCAGGTAAACTCCGGCCACCAAGCCTGATGACCCGAGTTCAATCCCAACCCCCACACGATGGAAGGAGAGAGCCAGTAAGGTGTGCACTAACCCCCACAAGCGCATCACAACATTTGCATCATAAGCACACAATAAAAATTTACATGTGATCGTTTTAAAAAGCAAAATGGAAGAAGCAAAGAAAGAATTTTAAGTGCTGACTCCATATTGGAGGAGCCAAATTGGAAGTAGTTTGTGAGGGCTCATTGCTGTGGTTTTTGCTTGGGAGATGGCACAGGGCTTCAGTCAAAAGACCCAAGTTCAAATAAAAAGTCTGGGCTATGTTTCAAAGGATTGGCAAATGAGTACAAATTTTGTTTTTCAAGTTGAATAGCACATCTAATGTATCATCTTTATGATGCTCTAAACATTTCTAAAATGAGTTGGCTATTAGTCTCAATTGAGGCTTGTGTTGTGCAATTTTTGGTTGTTTGGTAGCAAATTATACATATTTCACATTGTGTTCTTTTTAACTAATACACTTTTTGAGATCATTTGGTAGCAATAAAGACAGCATATCCTACTTTTTGAAATGGAATATGAGTTCACTTTTTGTATGCAATGTAATTTGATTTATTTTCCATGGCATTGTGCTAGTTTTAATTTTTTGAACAAACAGTGTTGCGAATGGTTGTACATCATTTGTACAATGGGTGGAGATATGTAGAAGATAAATTCTCAGAAATGATATTGCTACAGCTTATGTGTTAAATTTTACTTATATGTATACGTGTTCTGCCTGTGTGTATAGCTGTGTTCTACATCTACATCTGGTACTGGAAGAAGCAAAAAAAAAAGGTATTAGATCTCGTGGAAACGGAGTTACAAATGGTTGTGAGCTGCCTGCCATTGTGGGTACTAGAAACTGAACCCTGATCTTCTGAAAGAGCAACCAGGGATCCTGAGGCACCTCTCCAGTCCCTACAGTTCATTCTTAATGCATTTAGGGGATGCTGACTGATGTTGCTTAGGTTTTCTGTGCTGTAAGAAGTTACTGGGTTATATTTAAAGTACTCTTTGTCACAGCTGACCCACTAAGTTTTCACTCATTACCCATAGTTAAAATAAGTGATATTCACACAGAAAAAAAAATTGTAGATTTTTTTTTATAATTGTAGATATGTAAATCCTAACCATGAACACACCCTAACACCCATTTCACAACTGAATAACTTTTTTCTTTTTTACATTTTTAAACCTGTTTTTTTTTATGATTTTAAAGTTTTTGATAACAGGAGATATCTTCTGCACACAGCTATCATATTAGAGCAGAACAGACTGTACCTCCCTCCCACTCTGTCAGGAATCCGTGCTTTGTAAAGGTCAATCCAGGACATCTGGCAGCCAGAGGAGACACAACAGATCTCCAGAAAGATAATTACACTGACAATTTCAGCCACTCTTCCTTCCGTGTCCTCTGGACCACGAGGAAAAGTATACATGTAATAAACATTTTTAGGTTGCAAAAAAACATACAAAATTTTCTGAATCTGCTTTTGGACCAAACTCTGACTTTTTCCCCTACTTTTGGTGGGATGGGGGGAGAATAAGTGAAATTTCCAT
Organism: Mastomys coucha; assembly: GCF_008632895.1. Lineage (NCBI taxonomy): Eukaryota > Metazoa > Chordata > Mammalia > Rodentia > Muridae > Mastomys > Mastomys coucha. Next base: position 19,268,262 of record NW_022196900.1, on the reverse strand, counting down.
TATGTTTCTATTCCTTTGAAATTTCCCTCTAAGTGGTTCATATTGTATTGGTCCATACATATGGTTTATGAAGTACAAAGATTAAAAATCCACTAGAGTTTGTCTTCTGCTATATAATCTTTGAGCATTTGCAGCCAGATTTCTGTACTTGGCTAGACTGCACATCGTTTTGGAAGAGTCTTAATTCATAGCTGAAAATTAAATATGTTGCAAAACCAGTTATAAACTTCCTGTTCATGTTGAACTTTTGAAAGGGAAAGATTTGGGGGGAATTCAGTTATCCCCTTAAGGAGATAAATATTATTCAAATCACCTTGGTAACAGCTGGGCTATAGTCACAGTATAACTTTAGCATTACTTTCTAAGTTAGCTAATGTTGGTCTGGAATTGACAACAATCATTTTCCTGGGAGAGCTAAGGGGTTTTAAGAAAACCCTTTGTAAGGCTGTGGGGTGGCATCGATGTTTGGCTGTTGGCAGACAATGACATTCTCGTAAGTCAGCCTCAACTTCTACTACATCTTGACTCTAAGACAGAGGTGGATGTACCTGAGAAATCATATACAGGGGGGAGAGGACAGGGGGTGACCCATCTTAACATGGTTCAGACTGCTGTACAGTTTGCTCTCTTGAAGTAAATTAAAGAATTTCCTGTTTTGTATGCTCACAGAGAGAGACCTCAAGGCTCATGCTCTACTCTTATGTGTCTTAGGGGCTAGTGGAAGTAGTGTGTGCGTGCTTAAAAGGATTCATGGCCCTATGTACCTAATGGCATTTTCCCATATGTGTGTGTGTGTGTGTGTGTATGTGTGTATACGTGTGTGTATCTTCTCTTTGTAAAGTATAAAGATGTTGTTCACTGAAAAAAATCTCTGAAAATAAAAAAGAAGTTTGTCCAGCTTTCTTTACCCATCACTGACAAAAAGCACCATGGATAACCCAGCAACAAAATAAGCAAAAAACAGCTAAAAGAGCCAATGTTGGATTTGAAACAGACATCTAGTGTGCCTTCTGAGTTGCCAAGTAAAAGCAAGATTCTGAAAATACAAAAGAAAACTGAGAAGTTGGCCATATCCAAGATCTATCATAGAAGTAGCCCATAAAGAACAAGAAGAATAGAAAAAAAAAATCTCTCAGAAAAAAAAAAAGGAATACTTCTTAGTGAAACTTCCCAACAGAGCCCATATTTTTTGAATTTTGAACAAAGACCATATATATATGAATTGATATATCAGTGATCTAAGTAAAAGTAAATAAACTGACAATTCACATAGGCATGCGGACCAGGAAAGGTCGATGAGCAGACTTTACTGTGGGATGTTGTTTGCTCTTTTATTTACTTATTTTAGGAAAAATTATTTCAGCAAGTCTTTACAGATACTGTAGATCCCATGGGTACAGAAATAGCCTGGTGCTAGACAAGAATTGTAAGCAATAACAATACACGGCAACTGGGATTGCTTCACCCATGAAGGGTACACAGAGCTGAGAACTTACGAAAGGGATTTTTGCCTTCATTGTTGAAGACATCCTGAAAGTAATGGCAGGTGAAGAAAGAGTTGAAGTTAGATCGAGGGAGGGGTGGACAATAACCGGGACCAGGGTTGGGAGGGGGTACACTGAAATTCACTGGGAAAGTAGTATATATTCAGCAAGCATGAAGTCAGTGCCATGTGACACTGCCTATCAGCAGACAGAGTGGAAGTGCCATATCTGCAGTACTCCACTCTTGAACATAGTGTTCTGAGAGAAAACTGTGTTCAGCTTATGCAAGCTTTCTAGAAAGAATGCAGTTGCAGAGACTCTTGAAAATGGGGGAGGAAGAAGAGAAAAATTCCATAATCCTGAGGACTGGGGACCAAACCTGTACCACGTGGGCCTCTGGGAGTCCCAGAGCTAGACAACAGCATTCCATACCTCCGCATCTAGTAAGAGCAATGTCTAGACTGTAGGGTGTTCTTGAGGGCAACACCATATATTATATCATTCAGGTAGCAGAAACATGGCTGGCCTGCATCTTCCTGGGCCTCTGATCCATCCTGCTTTTCGGTTCCTTAGATGCCATAAGCACTTCCATCAGCATTTATCAAGACAGGTTAGTTTCTGCTGTTGTAATGAATGCATTTGTAATGTTTGATGCCCCTTTGAATGTCCTGTACCATCTTTTCAAAGACTTCGCATGTGGTAGTATACCTTTCAAATGAAATATTGTAAAAGACTTATGTGTCTTTGTATTGTATATGTATGATTGTTTGCCTGTATGTATGGGTACCATGTGCATGACTGATACCCACACAAGCCAGACAGGATCATCAGATTTCCTGGAACTGAAGTTACAGATGATCATAAGCATTTAAGCACCATACAGGTGCTAAGAATCGAATCTAGGACCTCTGGAAGAGCAGCAAGTGCTCTTAACCACTGAGCCATCTCTCCAGCTCCCAAACAAAATGTAATGGCTTTTTTGTTGTTGTTGTTGTTGTTGTTGTTGTTGTTGTTGTTAACCAGCTATTTTTCCTTGTTTGGAGAACTGGTTATTTGGCTGAGATGGGCTAACTCTTTTGGAGAAGATATATTGAATGTCCATTGCATAGCAAGTACCATTCTTCATGCTAGAGAGAAAGACATGAGAACGAAGCGTCCCTTCTTCTAGGAGGAATACACTCTTGCCCATAAGCAATAACCATAAGCCAATAAATAAGATAACTTTGGACACACACAGGGACATGAGGATAGTAAAGTGGAGTAATTTTTGATAGTGCCAGTGAGACTGTAATGACGATTCCTCTCTGTCTTAGATTTCAGTGTGTTATTAATGCTCTTCACCAAAGATAATGGGCAGCTTGAATGGCCAAGGGCAGCCTTTGAGAGTAAATGACATTTAATACTAAGCAGACATGAAGATCCCCAGAGGAGTACTCCCAGGTGAAGGACCCCTAAAAGCAAAGAGATAAAAATAAGCAGGCTGTGTGGGTGGAACCTTGTGGGTGAGTCGAAATGGATGGAGCCAAAGAGGCTGTGAAGAGGCAATGACAGGCAATGATGGGGAAGGAGTTAGGAGCCACAGTGATGAGTTAGGCAAGAAGGCTTTGAAGGACTTTAAGTAGGAAGGTAATGTACTGTGAGTTGTTTTTTAAGGAGTCATTCTGGCCATTGTGTATCTGCTGAGCCTTAGGGAAGGATTGCGGAGGGAGACACATTGGTTAGGAGGTCTGTTGCAGGAGTGTGTGGAATACTTCTAAATGCTGAGAAGAATACACAGCACCAGAGGAAAGCGGTGTTGAGGCTCTCCTGAACAGAGGATAGGCTGCAGTGTTAGATCAGGCTAGAACTGAAGGACTGGAGAGTGCAGTGGTTGCTCTGCCCTGTGTAGAGGTCAGTGTGCTGCTTAAGTCCCATGTCTAGACTGTAAGGGTAGCTCTTAGGAGTGAGTAGTGGGAAAACTGGGGCACATTCCACAGTGGATGAAAACATGAAATTCCAAGTGTCTGCCATTTATCATGGAGTGAAGAAGGGGATGTGGGGGTCGGGGCAGGGGCAGCAAGCTTGCAGATCAACTAGCTGGGTGTATGCTGTAGTGAATAAGGAAGGCCCTGACTCAAACAAAGTGGAAGGAAAGGACCAACACCCAAGATTGTCTTCTGATGTCCACACATGCACCGTGGCATGGCTGTAACCACATTCTCACATAGGAGCAAATGCACACACATACACACAGACATATGGACACATACAGACACACATGGACATACAGGCACACATGGACACACACACACACAAACATACACAAGAGTTACAAAATAGAAGTAGAAATATTTAATATTAACTAGGTAGAGTAAAATTGGTATTAAAATAGACACTACAACATGGGGATGGAGAGATGGCTCAGCAGTTAAGGATGCATTTTGTTCTTACAGAGGACCTGGGTTTGATTTCCAGTACCCATGTCAAGCAGCATGCAACTGCCTATAACTCAAGCTCTAGGGCATCCAACATTCTGGCTTCCAAAGGTACCTACACACAGGACATCCACTCACACAGACGAGCACACACATGGTTAAAACTAAAATCTTTAAAAGATAGGCATAAACTTAAGAATTAATTATTTTCAATGTCTGTACAATTTATGATAACCAAGGTTAGTCTTCTAGAAAAAGTGTTCGTCTCAAAAGGCTATCACAAACTGGGACTGGTGGCACAGTCTGGAATCCTAGCTGCGCGGGAGGCTGGGCAGGAGGATTTTAAGTTGAAGGCTCACTGGGGAGAGAGTAAGTTCAGGGCCTACCTGGGTAGCTTGGTAAGAATCTCTCTCAAAATAATATTAAAAGACATTGAGGATATCCCTCATTTGTATAACATTTGCTTAGCATTCATGAGGCTCTGGGTTCTACCCTCATTGTTGCCTAAAAACACCCCATATAGTTTACATCATAATGACCTCATATAGTAGCATCATAATAACCTCATATAGTTATATCATAATGACCTCTTAGCTACAGGACCGATGAATAAGCTTTCTTCTATCTATGGTTCACTACCTGAGCTTCCTTTAAGATACATTAGTTAAGAACTGATGTGGCACAATCAAAATGGACCTTCAGAGATTAACTGAAATTTGACTGTATTCTGAGATGCATCTGGCCTTCCTAGAGGGAATTCACAAATTCAACAGCATTAGGGGGAAAGAAGTTCTTGAAATCCTGGTTTGAGAAATGAAAAGAGCCAGGCCATGGAGATGCTAACTTGGGTGCAGGGCTGGTGTAGGATCATTTTGCCTTGACTTGTTCCAAATCTGTGGAATTCCTGAGTTTCTTGTGAAAACCATTTTTTTCCAGCCCAGACTGGCAGTGCTTTCTGCTCTGCTCATCCAGACTCTTGGGCTCTCTCCCTAGGGGGCTTCTCTGGTCCCTGCTTAGCTTTGGTTTTGTGTTCCATATGAAAGCAAAGAAGCTGCCATTAGGAAATAGCACTTCTAGAAAGGCTGATTCGGAGAACAGGCAATGAGCACCATGCTTGGCAGGAGGGACGGTGTGGTCATGTGACTGTGCTCTGCAGCGGGGACCTGTTCTTCCAAAGCTCCCCACTTCCTCCCTGACCCTTGCACCAGCACTCCAGCATCTCTGCTTCCATTATTTGCAGGCAGCAGGCCCTCCCAGTTTGCTTTGACAGACATATAAGAAAGAATCTAAGCTTGTTCAAGGTAAGGCAACCCTCAGACGTGTTTTGGAGCCTCCTGTCTCCATCTTCTTTGTGATTGTGACAAGTTGTAGGGAACTTTCTCCACACTGAGAGGCAAGGTTCCCAGGACTCAACCTTTTAGGAGCCTAGCAGGGTGCTGGACTGGCATTGCATTGATGGAAGTAGCGGACGACAGTGGACAGCTTCTTGCCCTACGCTGCCGCCTGGATTCAGGCTCTACTTATTCTTGTTTTAGAAACTAGAAGTACACATATACATGCACACACATATGTATGCATACAAACACATGCACATACATGCACATTCACACAGACATATACACTCATACACACAGATATAGACACACATACTCAGACACACATACTCAAACACAGTCACACATACTCACACACACACATATATATTCACAGACACACAGACAGACATACTCACACACATACACTCATACACACACACACATATATATACTCACATACACACATTCATGCACACTCAAACACACATGTGTACACACTCACAGACACACACAGATAACAGACATACTCACACACATACACTTATACACACAGGTATACATACACACACAAGCACTTATATACACAGATACAATTATGCACTCACAGTCACACAATCACATACACATACTCATATACACACACACTCACATAAACAACCACACAGAGAGGCTCAGATACAATTCTATTTATCTCCATCATTTCCATCTTCCACTTTTCACTAATCTGTATCCTAAGTGGAAACCTGACCATTGAGGCCGACGAGATTACAATGGAGGCCATTATTCCTTATAAGTCTCATTTGCTTCATTGTTACATGTGACATAGGCTGAGAACCATTGCTAGGCTGCAGAGTGACTGTCTTAGCCTGATATACTAGGTCTTCATGACCTTTGACCTCGTAACTTCTACACGCCTGGCTTTACAATATGGAGCCACAAACTTTGTATTTTCTCTCTTTCATACTGTTCAATACCACTTTTTAGTTTTGTGCCTTGGTCTGTAGACTCCGCCATCAGAAGTAGGCCAGAAGCAGTCTTCGCTCTGGAATTGTATTTTGTTTTTATTTTCCATCTCGTCAAGTGTGGCACTAAGAAGCTGCGGAGCCTTGGGAAGCCTAGTCACTTCCTTGTCTTCCTTCCTCTCTTCCTTTCTCTTCTCATGTCAAACCTTCTCATGTTCGACTCTGAGTCCTGGGACTGCCTGGCAATCTGTGTCGTCAGCTCTGTAATGCCAAGTCTTCCAGCTTTCCTGGGCTTCCTTGCTGAGGATCCACCCCAGAGCCCTGTGCAGAAGCTTTCTCATCTGTGACACTCGAGATGGAGTTGGGGAGTGGACACTGTAAAGAGGGCTTTTGCTAGTTGTTCTTCGTCCTTGTGGGGTAGGAAGAGAGCTGTTGCTTCTTCTCTGCTTCACAGATGGTGAAACAGGGGTTTGTTCAACTCATCCACATGTCTTACACGGGCACATCCAACACTACAGTCTGGATATGGCCTGCGATATACCTCTGGAGGATGATCCCACTCAGTTAGAACTAGCTACTTCTTTAAAAAGAAAATATGTATAGATGAGACTTCAGTCTTAGAAGCTCAGAGGGAGATCTGTGACTTGAACAAACTTGATTTCAGACTATGCATTCTCTATTATTTAAGAGCCTAATCACCTTGGACTTTCCAGCTCCCTGCTCCTCTCTTATAATACACTGTTTTCTTTGGATCAGTGTGATCCAGGGCACCCCAAGAGAAAGAATGGAAAAGGAACAGGAGAGGTCCGTATGATCACTTTTTGTCCCTCCCCTCCCCTTCCCTCCCCTCCCC
>NW_022196900.1:19244737-19260761 GCF_008632895.1 Mastomys coucha | reverse complement strand
CCTTCCCTTCCCTCCCCTCCCCTCCCCTCCCCTGCCCTCCCTTCTCCTCCCTCTCCCCTTCTTCCTTTCCCCTCCCTTCCTCACCATTCCTTTCTTTTCATTTTCTTCTTTTCTTTTCTTTTCTTTTCTTTTCTTTCATTCATTCATTTGTTTTAGAGATGGGGTTTCTCTGTGTAGCCTTGGCTGTCCTAGAACTTACTCTGTAGACCAGGCTAGCCTCAAACTCAGAAATCCACCTACCTCTGCCTCCCAAGTGCTGATTCACAGACATCTCTGCCTCCTAAAGGCTGGGATCAAAAGTGTGTGCCACCACCACCCAGGCTAATATGATTGCTTTTCAGTGTGGATTTCTGAGGCTGTCAATGGTATCAGTAAGACATTTGACTGAATCGTGAAGATTCTGAGACAGTGTGGTTGGCCCAATCACAGTTATAAAAACAGTTCCTTCCAGTGAAGGAGAACAGAGAGGACTACAATCCCTGCATGAAGTGTTCGCATTGGCTAGCTTCCGTCAGGCTGTGGCATTTCCCTCTTCCTGTGGTGCTTTTTTTTTTTGTCTAAAAGCGAAGTCCAAAGTCTATCTCTTTCCTAAGAAGACCTTGCTCTTCTTGAATTTTTGCATTTTAAGTAATCATGAACAACCCATGGCAGTATTTAGATTCTCTTCTGATCAAAGTCAAGTAGACTAAGCTACTGCGTGAGAATAAGGATGTTTCCTCTCTGTTGCCCCCAGGGAAAGAGAGGTAGTTTTATTTAATATATATCTGCCTGTGCTTATAGCTAGCCAAGCTCTGAATTTGAGCTCAATGAGAGCTTTGATAAAGGAAAAGGGAAAAGGAACTTTTAGGATTGGTTTTCCATTCATAACGAGTGTGTGTGTGTGTGTGTGTGTGTGTGTGTGTGTGTGTGTGTTGTAAGCAGATGAATAATGAGACTGTGCATTTTTCCATCCAAGCCTTTTCCACCCTGAGAATAACTTCTTTCCTGGCTTCTCAATGAATAAGGCATTATTTCTGAAACCCAAGAGGCATTCCTTTGATCTCCCTTCATGTTTAACTTTCTGAGTGATTTTCAATAATGGAAATTCAAGAGCTTGGAGTGAAGGCTTTCTTAGCATTTTTATTGAGGGTCAGATAGTGCTGTGGCTATTATCTGCTGATATTTGGAATATTGTTTTCCCTCTCTGAGGAGTGTTAAGGTATTGTATTTATAAGAAAAACGAAGCACCTTGGATGGCCTTCAAAGTGAACAGCAGTCTAAAACCAATACACATGGGTGGTACAGAACAAAGAGCTTTATGGGGTACTTTTCTTCTTGCTCTATTTGTATTTCCCCGCTGAAAGGGTGCAAAAGTAGAGTAGGGAGGCTCTCACATTCAAAGCTGGGCTGTTTAGAGACTAAATCACATTTGTTTGCTTTTTATGAAACTCATTCCTTGAGACTGGTTCAAGCTGAAGACTCCACTGAACCACTGTGCGCATCTGAAGACTCCAATGCCTGTGGGGGTTCTCCCTGCTCACCCTCTCTCTGCTCACTAGATAGTTGATTTTTCAATGGGAGGGGGGCTCTTAACTGAGGTGTAATGGCACACACTGCCCCACTGGATTGATTCCTTCAGTAGAAGACCCCCAGCTCAGATAACATTAGTCATCAAGGCTAATCAATCATTTCATGGCTTACATCTTCCCTCAGATCCACATGGAATGTGATCTCAGAAACTAAACAAGAGGGGATATCTTTTCTCATCTGCATTTCCAAACCAGTCATAATTATAGAAAAATCTGAATAATTCAGAGTAGTTGTGGGTGAGAAAGTAGAGAATTGACCTAAGTTACCAGACAGCTGAAATAGAAGATTTGGAATAAATACTTAACTTTATAAGTTGCCAAGAGTGGAAGGATAATGCAGTGCTTTCAGGGATGTGGATGCCAGAGCCAGGACCCAAAAGCAGAGAATCTGTGATTTGCTTCTTGCTTGCCACCTTCCAAGGTCCTGGTCTCTTAAGCAACGTATTTAATCTTTCTGGCTCTCAGTTTCTCTGTCTGTACCGTGGAGTTTTGGCTTGCCTGCCAAATGTGTAGATTAGGTGAGTTTTCCTTTGTAAAGTGTACACAGGAACTGTGGTTGTTGGATCCAAAACTAAAGCATTCATCATTGGCAGCTGCCTATTTACATGCCACAGAGCTTGGAATAACAATACCGCTGTTGGGATTAACATGCACTGGGTGATTATTTTCTTAGCATCCATTTACAATTTATAGCCCACCCCAGGAGATAAATAGACCACATCTATTTTTTTTTTTTTCAAATGAGAAAAGTGAGACAAAATTCAATTTGCCTAACCCACCCAGTTTCCTAAACGGCAAAGCAATGGTTTGTGCACTGGTGAGCAGAAACCAGAATCTGCACCTTTGTTAAAGGTGGGGTACACTGTTAATGTATGGGTACGCTGTTAATGTCTGACTTTTAGCCCCTAAACAGCCATACCTTTATGAGATTGTTTTTTAAAAGATTCCTAGTGCATTTTCTCATGGAGAATTTTTTTTTTTTTTTTTTTTTAAATCTGAGTGGTCTGTTCAAAATCATTAATATTATCCATGCATCCTAGGGTTTAAGAAGGACTTGAGTCAACAGCATATTATTAAGGTGACTATTGCTTTGATTTCAGATGCGAAGTTTCCGGGATTGGTGGCCCTGGTCTCAGGATTTGCAGAGACCTGAGATCGTCTCACTCTTTGATTACACTCTTCATAATGATATTTATTATTCTCCTTCTAATGTTCTGATCCCTCCCTATCGCTGCAGGTGCCTTTATTGTCTGCTGGACTCCAGGGCTGGTCTTGTTATTACTGGATGTGTGCTGCCCGCAGTGCGATGTCCTGGCCTATGAGAAGTTCTTCCTCCTCCTGGCCGAGTTCAACTCTGCTATGAACCCCATCATCTACTCCTACCGCGACAAAGAGATGAGCGCCACCTTCAGGCAGATCCTGTGTTGCCAGCGCAACGAGAACCCCAATGGCCCCACAGAAGGCTCTGACCGCTCGGCCTCCTCCCTTAACCACACCATTCTGGCTGGAGTTCACAGCAATGACCACTCCGTGGTTTAGAAGGAAGCCAGCCGGCCTCTGTGGATCTGTGAACCCCCCTACACCCCCTTCATTGCCAGGGCAAGGTGGGGAACCAGAGGAGATGAACACACTCCTGTAGTTAACACTAACCAATGGCAGTATTTGTCCCTAGACCCAAGAGACTTGAGCATGAACTTATTTGGCAGCCCCCATCTTCTCCTTTGGAAAATGCAAGGAAACATCTTTCAGTGGAATTCAGAAACGGACTCTGGAGTGACCATGTAGCCTTCACTAACTAGACTTAAAAGATTTTATCTGGTTTCGCCTAAGCCAGAAAAGAAATCTTCCAAAATGAGTACACAATTCACACAGACTTCCCCTTTAAAGAACAAACAATACATTGCATTTATTAATAAGTATGTTTATGCCTGACAGCATGTTTGTGATTGAAAAGACTGCTAAACTGACATAGATAAATTTTTTTTCCCATGATGGAGGAAAAGTATAAATTTGAATGATTTTCGGGTTTGTTTAGAATGCAAGCATGGGATGTGTGTATACAGTATGCCTTTCTTTAAAGATAGAAGGATACTATTTTAAATCTTCTAGGGAATAGAAGAATTTAGTAAAAATCAATATTCATTTAGGCTATGGAAGAAACAATATCCTAATCAATTACCTTTTAATTAAAGTAATAAAATATACATGAAAAGCAAAGGAATGTGAGCTCGTCACCTGAAGAGTGTGTACTCTGCAAATGTTGGAGAAGATGGAATGCTGTATCGTCCCTGCATAGTGAAGATACCCAAGTGCGTTCTCAGTGCCAGAACGTCAGTGGGACTTGTTTTAAAGCCTGTGGTTTTCCAAGTTATAAAATAATACCTACTTACTATAGAAAACTTGAAAATTGCAGAACTGTGTGAAAAAGAAAAAAAAAAGAAAGATTACTGATATTACAACCTGGAAATACCATCTTTACCAGCTCACGCATGTATGCCTATAGACATATATTATATGCCTTTTTTTTTACATAATTGGGTTGATATTGTAAAATGTTTTGTAACTTTTTCTTTCAGAATTGCCAAGTTTTTCTATGGCATTTTTTTTTTCAAAAACAGTGTTAGTGGCTATGTAATATTCCATTTAATGGATGCAGCTCAGTTTATTTAACCATTCCTGTATTGTTGACTAGGTTTTTAATTTTTTTCATTATTATAATATTGGAAGAATCTTGTGTACATAAAACTTTGCCAGTATCATTGATGATTTACTTAGGATCTATTCCCATGAAGGACCTACTTTTTAAAATGTGAAATGTCCTCATCTGTTTTCACTTTATAAAAAGGGATATTCTACTTTCAAACCACAGGGGTGGCCGCACTGACGAAAGCCCAGGAATTACCTTTTTACAAAAGAAACACAGTGGCTACTTTAGTTGAGAATGAGTTCTTGACAAGATGTTTGCCAATAACCAGGACACCTTAATGTAACTAGCAAATTTACTTTAGTGTTTGTGAGGAAATAGTGATCCCTTTCTTGACTGTTGGGTAGAAGTAAAGAAAACTCAAAGACATCAAACATCAAAGTGAATCCAGCCTTGCAGTACCAAGTAGCCTGGGTGGGGTATGTTAGCCACTGGCTGCTGTGTGATCTCCAGCAATCACCAATGGACACCCTGTGTTCAGAGATGCCCAATATGTTGTCCGAGCTACTAATGTCTCTATTGTCATGCTATAAAGAACAAGGAGGAAGAAGAATAGTCCTGAAGCAGGTGTGGGGAGGTCAGGAGGATGTCTGAGAGAAGGAAGTCCTGCAGAGAGTGGCATTCTGGGGAGGAGGAAGGCAGGGTGTGGCTTGTGTCTGGACAGAGGGTAGGCATGTGACGTGTGCCTGGTGGAAAAAATAAGTAGGTGGAGAGCCAGTTAGCAGGAAAAAAATTTTGCTCTGAGTATTCACAAAATGCAAAGAAATTTATACTGGAAATGAGTGAAATGAACTTGGACTTCTATTGATGCCCTTTTCAAGGGGGAGGTAAGGACTATTTGAACTGAAAAGCATACTAATTGAACCTTAATAAATCATTCTCAATCAGTGTTTGGCCATGTGTGGTTCTGGTCTGTGCTTTTTGTATTTTTGAGAACCTTCTGGCTTGTGCTCTATTGTCTTCCCTCACTGACCTCTAACAGTCTGAGGTGACCCAACAATTGTCCCTCTAGCTCAGATACTGGTTCCTGACCCATGAGATTCATAAGAGAATGTTACCTCAACAGAGTGACGACTAGAGTGAGGTATTTTCAAGGGGTGCTTTTATTATTTATTTCTATTTCCTTTGAATAAAGTATATGTAATAAAAAAGATCAAATAAAAACTACCATATCAGAATTGGACAAAAACCAAATAAACAGAAAGAAAAGATCCTACAGAAGGCACAAGAAACAGAGACCTACTTGCTTGCACACTCAAGAATCCCATAAAATCTCTAAGCTGGAAGCCACAATATATATGTAAAGGACCTGGTTCAGACCCATTCAGGCCCTGTGCATGCTGCCTCTGTCTCTGTGGGTTCATGAGAGATTTGACCATGTTGATTTAGAGAGTCTTGTTTTCTCGGTGGGTGTCTTCCATGCCCTCCGGTTATTATACTCTTTCCACCTTCTGTTCTGCAGGGTAGAAACCCTGCGGGTAGGGATTTAATGGATACATCCCATTTAGGGCTGAGTGTTCCAAGGTCTCTCACGCTGCATACTGTCTGGCTGCGGATCTCTGTGCTTCTTCCTATCTGCTGCAGGCAGAAGCTTCTCTGATGATGGCTGAGCAAGGTGCTATCTATGAGTAGGACCGATGTTCCTAGTAATAATTTTACTGTTTTTGTTTTTGCTTTTTAACAAAAGTCTTTGGTTTTACCCTAGGTCCTTGGCCTGCCTAGTCTCAGGGTTTTGGTCCCTTTAAGCAGTGCCACATAATGGGTTCCATCTCTCATGGGGTGGCCTTAAGTCAAGTCAGATATTAGTTGGTCACTCCCACACGCTTTGTGCCACCATTGAACTAGCACAGGCCATTGGGTTTGTGGATGAGTTGGAGTTATGCTAGAACATAAGGGTAAAGGCTCAACGTAGGCACAGCTCAACTTCTCCATGTTCAGCGAGTCTTGTAGGAGATGCCTTCAGCGATGGAGCTTTTGTGTCAGTTTGCAGAGAACAACCTATATAGTTTTGGCAACATTCTTCATCGTTTGGGGATTACTATGGGACCCCTTTGTCTAACCATTTAATTAGATACAACTCAATTCCAATATTGGTAGCTTCACTGGTGACAAGAAATAGCCAGTTGTGGCTCTGTTTCCCCATTGCTTGGTGAATTCATTTGAATTGCCTTCATATATGTATGTATTTTAGGAAAATTCTACCCCTCAGATAGCCTTTACTTTTAGCTGTCTTTTCCCTGTATTCCCTCCCTCATCTACCCTCCACACTCCCCACTTGATGCTGGAATTCCATACCCCCATCCATCTGTAACTATATTCTATTTCCCTTTCTTAACAAGATCTAGACGTATCTCCTAGTACAAACCTCTGTGGTTCCATGGGTTGTAGCTTGTTCACCATTGACTTAAGAGCTAATATTCACATATAAGTAAATACAGACCATAGTTCTCCTTCTGGGTCTGGGGATAGCTCACTCAGGATGTTCTTTTTTCCTTCTAGTTTCATCTATTTATCTGCAATATTTTAATGGCTGGGTAAATGTGCCATGTTTAAATGTACCCTATTTTCTTAATCTATTCTCATGTTGAATGACATCTAAGTTGTTTTCCATTTCTGGCTACTAGGAATAGAGCAGCAAGGAACATGTTTGAGCACATGCCTTTGTGGTAGGACCAAGTAACCTTTGGGTATGTGCCCAAGAATTGTATAGCTAGATCTTGAAGTATATAGATTTCCATCTTCCTGAAGAACCACCACATTGATTTTCACAGTGGTTGTACCAGATTGCGCTCCCACCAGCAATGCACGAGTGTTTCTCTTACTCCACATCCTAGACAACATGTACTATCACTTTTTAAAATTGATCTTAGTCAGTTTTTTTGATGAGTGTAAGATGAAACACACTGTCTTCTGATTGGCACAAGATGAAGTCTCAAAATTGTTTAGAGTTGCATTTCCCTGATGGCTAAGGATGTTGAGTGTCTCTTTAAGTGTTCCTTGGCCATTTAAGTTTCCTCTATTGAGAATTCTCTGTTTATATCTCTACCCCATTTTTCAATTGGGTTACTTGTTTTCTTATTACCTAGTTTTTTGAGTTCTTTATATATCTTGGGGATTAGCCCTCTACTGGATGTGTAGTTGGTAAATGTCTTTTTCCATTTCTGTAGGCTGCTGCTTTGTCTGAAAGGCAGTGTCCTTTTCCTAGAGAAGTTTCTCAGTTTTATGAGGTCCCATTTATTAATTATTGATCTTAGTGACTGCACTAATGGTGTTCTGTTCGGAAAGTTGTCTCCTGTGCCGATGCATGCAAGACTATCCCCACTTTCTCTTCTGTCAGCTTCAGCGTACCTAGTTTTACATTGGGGTACTTGATCCAGTTGGAGTTGAGTTTGTGCCAGATAACAATGGATTTATTTGGATTCTTCTGCATACAGACATCCACTTTGACCAGTACCATTTGTTGAAGATGCTATCTTTTTCTTCTAGTGCATATTGCTGGCTTGTTTTTAATAAAAAATTATGTGTCCATAGGTGTGTAGATTTGTCTCGATCTTCAGTTTGATTCCATTGATCAACATGTCTGGTTTTGTGCCAATACTATGCAATCTTGATTACTATAGCTGTGTAGTACAACTTGAAATCCAGGATGGTGATACCACTAGCACTTTATTATTATTATTATTATTATTATTATTATTATTATTATTATTATTATTATTAGTGATTGTTTTAGTTATCCTAGGTTTATTGTGTGTCCATACGATGGTGAACATTTTACTTTCACAATCTCCGAAGAACTGTGTTGGAATTTTGGTGGAGATTGCAGTGAGTCTGTAGATTGCTTTTGGTAGGATGGCCATTTTTCCTATAATGATCCTACTGAACCATGAGCATGGGAAATCTCTCCATCTTCTGATATCTTCTCCAATTTCTTTCTTCAATGTCTTGAAGTTTTTATCATACAAGTCTTCACTCATTTGGTAGAATATCCCAAGATATTTGATATTATTTGAGACTATTGTGAAAGTTGTTGTTTCCCAAATTTCTTTCTTGGACCATTTGTAATTTGTATATAAGAGGGCTACTAATTTTTGTGAGTTAATTTTCTATTCAGCTACTTTGCTGAAAATGTTTATCAGCTGTAGGAGTTTTCCAGTGGAATGTTTAGCCTCACTTATGCATACTATCATATCATATGCAAATAAAAATACTTTGATTTTTTTTCTTCCCAATCTGTATCCTCTTTATCTCCTTCTATTGCCTTAAGCTATTGCTCTAGCTTAGACTTCAAGGACTATATTGAATAGGTATGGAGATAGTGGGCAACCTTGTCTTGTTCCTATTTTTAATGGACTTGCTTTAAGTTTCTCTCCATATAACTTGATGTTGATTAAAGGCTTGCTGTATAAACTGCCTTTATTATTTTGAGGTATGTTCCTTTTATCCTTAGTCTCTTTATTTGTTATGAAGGGCTGTTGAACTTTGTCCAAAAACCTTTTCAGCATCTAATAAAATGATCCTGTAGTTTTTGTCTTTTAGGTTTTTTTTATATGGTGGACTACATTTATTGATACATATGTTGAACTAGTCCTGCCTATCTGGGATGAAGCCTTTATGACAGATGATCATTTTTATGGGCTCTTGGATTCCGTTTGCAAGTACTTTATTGAATATTTTTGCATCAATGTTTATTATGAAAATTGGTCTATGACTTTCTTCCTTTGTTGGGTCTTTAAGTAGTTTGGATGTCAGGGTAACTGGCCTCATAAAATGAATTGGATAATGTTCCTCTTATTCCCATTTTGTGGAATAATTTGAGGCTTCAACTCTTCTTTTAAAGTCTTGAATAGTTCTGTCCTAAAAACCATCTGGCCCTAGGCTTTTTTTTTGGTTGGAAGACTTAATTATTGCTTCTATTTCATTAGGGGTTATATGCCTGTTTAAATTGCTTATCTGATATTGATTTAACTTTGGTTCATTCTGTGTAATTATTAATTAAGTAGAAAATTATCTACTTCTTTTAGATTTTCTAGTTTGGTGGAGTACAGGTTTTTAAAGTATGTCCTTAAGATTTTCATGATTTCTCTGGTGTCTGTTGTTGCATCTTGTTTTCCTTCCTAATCTTGTTAAATTTTGATATTTTCTCTCTGCATTTTAGCTGATTGGGATAACAGTTGTCAATCTTATTGATATTCTCAAAGAACCAAATCTTTGTTTCATTGATTCTTTGTATTGTTTTTTGTTTATTTGTTTCTATTTTATTAATTTCCTGAGTTTGTATTTCTTGGCATCTACTTCTCTTGGGTATGATTTCTTCTTGTTCTAGAGCTTTCAGGTGTGCTTTTAAGTTACCAGTATGGAATCTCTCCATTTCTTAAAATGTATGCACTTAGTGCTATAAACCTGCCTGTTAGAATCCATATGTTTGAGTATGTTGAGTATTCATTTTCATTTAGTTTCAGAAAGTCTTTAATTTTTGTCTTGGTCTATTTTTCATTCAGTAGTGAGTTGTCAAGTTCCCATGACTTTGTGAGCTTTTTGTTGTTGGTATCCAGCTTTAATCTGTGGTGGTTAGATAGTATGAAGGGTGTTATTTCAACTTTCTTGTATCTGTTGATGTTGTGATGATATGGTGCTTGTGTATAGTAGTCTAGTCTGGCATCTATGGTCTCTTAGAGTCTATAGGACATCTGTCAAGGCCCTTGTGGACTTTAGAATCTCCATTGAGAGAAGTCAGGTATTATTTTAATAAGTTACTTGGTATATTTCCCTTACAGCTTTTAATATTCTTTTTTTGTTCCATACATTTAATGTTTTGATTATCATATCCCAAGGAGATTTTCTTATCTGGTCTAGTCTATTAGGTGCTCTGTATGCTTCTTATACCTTGATAAGCATCTTCTTTAGGTTAGGGAGGTTTTGTTAAATGATTTTGTTGAAAATATTTTCTGTGACTGAAACCATTACCAATGGCTTAGTACTGCTACACTCAAAATTTCATGGCTACAAATTCCATAAATTGCTGAGTTTTTCTAATGATTAGTAGGCTTGGAAATCTCCAGCCAGAAAGCAATGAAGTTCTGATTCTCTTAATTTCTTACTAAGTCTCTCTGAGGGAATAAAAATTCTTTCTTCTCCCAAATATTTATTTAGGCATGTATAGATTCATAGCTTCCTATTATATTCAGTAGTTGTTAATGTTACTATCATCTCTTATTTCATATTCCTCTTTCTAAGTGATTATACATTTACATGCAGTTTAGCAATAATATGAGGGCAGACATGGGGGCACAAACCTGTAATCCCAGTATGAGAAGCAGAGGCAGGACTATCAAGAACTCAAGTCTAGCCTCGGTTATATGGGAAACTGCCTCAACTCTCCTCCTCAAAAACAGAAGAAAGAAAGGATGGACAGAAGGAATAAAGGAAGGAAGAAAGGAAGAAAGAAGAGAGAGAAAATATATATGAAAAGATTCCCTGTACCCTCTTCTATGTACATTCTTCAAATGATGCTGGCTTTCAAAACCATAGTATAACATTGTTACATGTAGTTTTATACTCTATCTGCTTTTACTCGGGGAAGGTGGCTGTGCTACCAGCCTCTACCTGGCTTCCCTTGAATCCTCAGATAAATGACACAGCCACACCATTGTTCCTTTTTGACTTGCCTTAGGACACAATTGTTGGGCACTACTATCTCCCACCTAGAAAAGCTTGCCTTTATCAGTTTCTTATCTCAGTTTCTCCCACCTTCCCTAAACATCAGTTACTAAACTCCCCTGACCACCCACCTGTAGGAGCCTGTGTGGCTACTCCGTTTTGAGATCTCACATGATTGCCCAGTTCTCCTCTCTTCAAAACAAGGCAAATTCCATCACCTTCCTTGCATCATCTGCCTCTCTGCCCTCAGGGACCTGGAAGTTCTGCCAGTTCCCTTCTACTCTACAATTGGCCCATGGCTTTCTTTACAGACAGATCAAGAACCAATTGGAGAACAGGACCTTAGCATCAGAACCACCCCTTACATAATATAATCAGAATGTGGACACAGATGTAATCCAGAGGTAGAAGAGCTCCCTCATCCCAAAACCACACTTGGTGCATGTAATAACCACACCCCTCTCTTACCCCCAACCATCCCAACACCTAGTGTCTATGATTCTCCACTTAAATTTCAACAATGTTTCATATAAGAGAAGCTCACAGTATTTCTATGTCAATAATTTTAAGATGACAAACTTATGATTTCCTAAAGGTTATAGTATATAAAACCTTTCACAAATATATAGAAGTAAATAATAGCATCTACAAGAGATTTACACTAGCCCAGAGGGAGCCAACATAGACATACATGTAGAGACACAGAGCTAAATAAAATAAAAAGTAGTACCCCTTACAGGATGGAAGCCAATCCGCAACCTGCTGCACATTATGTAACAAACAGATGCATTTTCAAATAACAACAAAAAAAATCAAAAAAGATATCTTAATAGGATTTTAAAATTCCAACTAAATAAAAACACAACTTACCCAAATGTGTGTGTGATAATGGGTTCAGGGTTAGGAAAGAGACCCATAGCAGTGAATTTGCTTATTGAATCCTTATGTGTCAGAGCTTTAAGACTCCATCTTAAGAAACTAGGAAAAATAAGAACAAATTAAATAGAGAGCAAGTGAAAGAAGAATAATGAAAATTAGAGCAGAAATCAATAAAACTAATTCTAGGACATTAGTTTGTATATGTGTGTTGGGGGATCAGTTAAGTTAAAAGCTGGTTCTTTGTGTAGGGGATCAACAAAGTGAATGAATATTTAGCCAGCTTTAAAAAGAATAAAGTGCAAGTTAATCAGACAAGGGAAAAGAGGCATCACTACAGATCACATGGATGTCAAAGGAGTAACAGAAGATAGTTAGTAGCTTTGTCCACAGATTTGAGAACCTAGTTTTGGTGGTCTAATGTCTCAAGAGATAGTCTGCAAAATTGAGACAGGAAGAAATAGACAAATTCAGTATGTTTCTATCTGTTAAAAACACTTAACAAATAATCACTAATCTTTTAAAATAGAAAACATCATGCCCCTCTTATTTCCAGAAATAGAAAACTACCAGTTTTCTATGATCTCTCTCTTTCTCTCTCTCTCTCTCTCTCTCTCTCTCTCTCTCTCTCTCTCTCTCTCTCTCTCTCTCTCTCTGTGTGTGTGTGTGTGTGTGTATGTGTGTCTAATTAGGAGAGATAATACTTTCTAATTCATCCTGTGAGACCAGTATTACTCTGTACCAAAATCAGATCTTACACAAAAAGAAAACTATAGTATTTTTTGATCACTGATGCAAAAATCTTCATCAAAATACTAACAAACCAAGTTCAAAGTATATAAAAAATGAGTTATACAAAATAACCAAATAGCCTGCAATCCAGGAATGCAAATGTGGTGTTCATTCATTCATTCACTCATTCATATCCTCTCTCAGCAACTTAGGAAGAGTTTTCTCAGCATGATAAGCAACAGCTATAAGAAAACTTACAGGTCAGGAACTTGTTATGTCTGAAACACAGAGGGACATGCTTATGTCTTTCCAGAGTGTCAGATTTTATCAAGTACTCAATAAGTTCTCAGACCATATTGGTTTCTCTGACTACAATTTTCCAATTGTTTCTCATTTCCCTTGAGAACCACCCATTGGTAATCAGAGGTTTTACATTTCATTTCTTACAGTTCACACCATAATACATAAGCATACAGATTATAGAATAGTTAACAAAAGTATTAAGGAGGTTGCAGTTCACAGAGGCTGTCCTGAAGTCCAGGAAGAGATCTGATATAGAAGAGTCTTCAGAGGAAGGGTGAATAGTGGGACAGATGAAAAGCCCTAGGAGCCACAGGCACAAGATGTGCAGGCACAGAGCTGCTAGATCCAGATCCAGGTGGCAGGTCATCTGAAGAGGGCTGACTGTCACAGGCAGATGATACTGGTGTTTGTGCTGGTACCTGGGGACAGAAGCAGTTATCCCTTCTATTCTGCCAATTTTCCTGGATGGGGTGGGTTTGTGATGAGTGATTGGGGGAACTCTCAGAGACCCTGTAATATTTTTGGTCTTGTAGTACCCCTTATATTATAGTCTGAATGAGGGATTCTGACTGATATGATTAATACTCATAAGCCTCTTGTTTCTTATATGATTGAGTATACTTTCCAAGTGCTATTTATTGTTATAAATTAATCATCAGTTAGTTCCTTCTGGTGTCCAGGCAGATGAGGTTGCTTACTTGGGTAAACAGATAAGAGTTATTCTTTCTTGACACTTACTCCTAAAATGGGTTAACTTAGATCAAAGTCATTGTTTCATAAAATTGAGTCACACTGAGTGAGACAAGACCTTAAGACAGATATTCAATGCAGCAAAAAGTAACACAGAGAAGTCTAGCCTGCTCTTTTTACTAATAAAGCACTTTCTGATGAAAAGCTAGAAGCTTTTCCCTTAAGATCTGGAATAAGGCATCACTCCTTATCAATATGATTATAGAAGTCTTAGCTAATGGAATATGAAAAAAGGATAAAAGAGCATAAATTAGAATTAAAACAATATTTATCTGTGTATGTCATAGTCTCCCATACAGAAAATCTAAAGGAATTGATAAAGAAAAGTCCTCCTGTAGCTAGTTATTATAACTGTCATTATCTTGGTTTCTTTTCTGTGCAATGATTAATATATCCTGACACAATTTTAAAAAGGAAGGGTTTGTTTTAGCTAACACTCCCAGGTTACCTCCATCATAATAAGGAAGTCAAGGTAACAGGAACGTGAAACAACTAGTCACATTACACACAGTCAAGAGCAGAAAAGTGAATGCATTTATGTTGAAGCTCAAGTCACTGTATCACTCTTACAGAGCACAAGCCTAGGGAATGGTGCCACTCAAACTGAGCTGAATCATCCTATATCAATTAAGATTAGTATGAAGACAACCTCCCTCCTCCATGAACGAACGATATACCCACAGCCAACCTGATCTAGATAATCATTTATTTAAATCTCTTACCTGGTGATTCTAGATTATATCAAGATGACAACTAAGATTATCAAAGAAGTAATAGACAGCAGCAAAAATCCAAACTACTGATAACACTAAATGTTGGTGATGATATGGAACAATGAAAACTCTCATTTACCGATGATAAAGACACACAATGGTATAGTTACTTTAGAAGACAGTTTGGCAAATCGTCATAAAAGTATAAACATACTCTAAACATGACCCATTGTTTGTCATGACCATTGTTATTAACCTAAATTATTTATTAAATATTTATTATTATTAAATAATATTTATTAACCTAAATATTATTAAATATTTCCACATAAAGATCTTCACACAAATGCTTACAGCAGTTCCATTTATAGCTGTCAAGACTTAGAAACAGCTAATAGGATCTTCGGCAGGTGAATGTGTAAATAAATCATGGCACAGCTTGACCTAGGAATGCTATTTAGCATTCAAAAGACATGAGCAGTCCATGAAGACACATTGAGAAATCTCAACAGCATATTCCTAAGTAAGAGAGGCTAGGCTGAAAAAGTTGTGTACTGTAGAATTCTAACCATGACACATTCTGGAAAAACAAAGCTGTGACGTGGCAGTAAGATGATCAGTGTTCACTAAGGACTAGAGAGGAGGGAAGGGTGCACTGATGGAGCAGGGAAGTTAGTAAGGAGAGTCGCCTGACCTGCTGCAGAGACTCTCAGCTTTCAGCATATCTCACCTGCCACGGCAGGACAAACCTGTTCTATATGATAGCTTGTGCATGTTGGATGCACTTGTCCAGAGCCAGTTATGGATGTATGCTATATGTAGCACCTAGAAGTGAGCTGTAACAATGCACCGTTACTGGTTCACTGATTGTAAGAAAGATGCCCACTTAAGCACCCTATGGCAGTAGTGTGGAGTTCACTCATGTGGAGAGATTCTGAGGCTGTCTGAGGACTTTTCATTCTCATTCTCATTTTTCCTATGAATCTGAAACTGCTCTTTAAAAAAAAGACGAGCCATGCATGTGGTGTCTTCCCTGCTTAGCTTTCATATGGACCTATATTCTGTTGTCAGTATGACCTTCATCTGTGATGTTCTAAGTTTTCATTCCCCACCTCTGAGCACCAGCAGTTCATGTTTCACTATGTTTGTTGCTTCTTTGAGCCTCTGAACCTATCATCAGGCTATGGGCATCACCCACAGTTTCCCAGCAGCATTTCTCTGGTGAATCTTCATCTGCCTTTCATTTATCACAGTTTTCTTTCCTTGTAGCACTTCTCTGCTGAGATGTTCTTGATTGTTACTCATTGTACAATATAGGCAGGTCAATGTTCATAGTCTAGATGTCTGCAGTAGGATCAAGTAGACAGAAAACTACGATGTGCTTCAAGAAATCTCTCTTGAGGGCTGGACAGATGGTCTAGTAATTAAGAGAACTTTTTACTCTGCAGAGGACCCAAGTTCAGTTCCCAGCACCCACATAGTAGCTCACAACTCTTTAACTTCAGTTCTAGAAGATCCATCATCTTCTTCTGGCGCTGCACAAACATGGTGTATACATACACACAGACAAAAACATTCATAAACATAAAAAGAAAAAAGCAAACAAATATTCAAATATTTCTAAAGACTGTAAAAATAATTTAAAGAAATTTAACTGGACCTCAACATCTCTTTCCCTCTCTCTCTTTCTCTCTCTCTCTTTCTCTTTCTCTCTCTCT
>NW_022196900.1:19236027-19244727 GCF_008632895.1 Mastomys coucha | reverse complement strand
CTCTCTCTCTCTCTCTCTCTCTCTCTCTCTCTCTCTCCTTCAATTAAGACTTTCTATTAACCATAGTTGGGTACCTTTCTATCTGTATGTTCATTAAGTCATATCTGTCTTTATTACATGGCACATATTTGAGAAAGACCAGTAAACACACTTCAGCACCTTCTTCACCGAGCTTATGAAAGATAGCCATCAGAAGAGGAAGTGCTATGTGGGGCAGCTTTGCAAGAATGATTTTGTGTTTAAATAAAACTTTTCTGAGAAAATAAGTTTAGACTTTGTAGCTGAAGACTAGGTAGAAATGATCAGGTAAACTTAGGGGTGCAGGAAAGCTGATAGAATGTCACGTAAGATTAAAAGCCTACACTTAAAGACCTACAAGATTATATACATGGAACATGAAAAGCATTTGGGATAATTGTCAGGAACTGCATCAAGACAAACCCTATAATTTATGCTGAAGAACTTTCTTTTTATTCTAAGGAATGAGCTGCTGAAGGGTTTCAAGACTGGGAAGGAAATGATGAGACATGCAGTTTCAAAGAATGCTGACTGTGTCATGGTGTAAGTGGGGGGTGTGGATGGATAAGGGGGAGCAACAGAATGCCGCTGATGTGATTGAGGAAGGAAATAAAGTTAGCTTGGACGACAGTGCTGATGACGTGGATGAAAAGGTGTGAGAACATTTTAGATACAAGAGGTAAGACCAAGCCAAGAAATGGTGGGGAGGCCGTGGGTGACAAGGGAAAATGAGTTGGTATGGGAAACACTTTCTTCTGTTTCTTCTGGGGTCACTTACTCAGAAGGGAACTTTTAGAGAAAAACAGAATTGGGGTGAGAGTAGGGAAAGAACAGAAGTTTAGCTGTGGACTTAGATGGTCTCTGCCTCTGGGGTGTTCAGCTAGAACATCTTATATAATAGGACATCGATCTTACTTAGAAGAACAGTGTCAGAGATGATGGCCAGCAATTCACCGGCAAACAGATGGCTTTCGAAACATGGATGTGTTTCCAGTTGTTCAAGGAACATGCAGAATGGAAAGGATGGGGAAAGCTGAGAATACACTTGGAGGAAGCCTAACATTTATGGGTAGGAAGGAGTTCAAAGAGGAATCTATTGAGTCAGAATCTGTAGAGAAATAATTTTAAGAGAATTAACATTCAGATACTTAGTATATTTTTGTCTCTACAACTTTTAAGTCTTCAAGTTACATTGTAGCATTTTTAGTGTTGCCCCTAAACATTCATATGTTAAATCTATGTGCTTTATATTTTATTAGCAGCTATCAAGGGAAGGAAGAAATTAATAGTCCTATCCAGCTGTGACACCTATGAACTACAACAATGACCAGCATGGCTAGATAAAGATGCAATAAATGACACTCACGCACTGTTAGCACCCGATAGCAGCTGTCTAACTGGACTTAAAACCACTCAACAGGAAGGAATTCTTGCCTGTTACTAGAAACCTAGTTGAGCCCATGGACCTTAGAAGAGTAGCTGGTATTGCCACTTTGCTAGACCAGTATATTTCCTAACTACAGTCTAGATCTTATCCATATAACATAGATAAGAGGTATAGCTACCACCCCTCATTAAAGAAGCTTCTCTTTACAACACATGGAGACCATCAACAGGAAAGCATAGCTGGACACAAAGCAGAGATCAGTGGATGGCAGGGAGCCCAGCCCAAAGGGAAACTTCTGCAGCACAGCTCCTACAGCTCAGAAGAGGAGGTGGAAAGGTTATCAGAGCAGAACTCCAGTATGTCTGCTGTGTGCTTGCCTCTTAGAAAAGGTAGCCTGACCAGATCCGAAGAGTGGCAATGGCAGCGGCGAGAGAGTGTGAATGTTGATGGAAGAAAACCCTGTGGAGTCTAACTCTAGACAAAGATCTGCAGGCAATGAATGACTGCTGGGAGAGGGACAGTTAGCCTCTCTCTGGGATGAGCCCCTGCATTGGCTGTCGGAGGTAGAGGGTTATCTCTGAAACATACACACACACACTACAAACATAGATTCACCAGGGTGTATGTATATACCCGTGTACGTGTAACAATAATAGTAAAAATAAAATGATAAAAAAAAATTGAGAGTGGAAGTGACATGGAAAGGGTTGAAGGGAGGAAAGAAAAAAGGAGAAGTGATATAATTATATATTAATTAAAATATATTAAAATTTTAAAGGAAAACATGAATAGAATATTTCTTTTATTATATTTTTGCTGATTATTATCATTTGACAAAACATTCCTTTATACATTTGTTTATAAAATAGTCATCTTAAGCATTCTTAAAATAAAGAAATATCAAAGCCAGAAACAAAGGGCAGAAGAGCTGGCTCAGTGGTTAAGAGCACACACTGCTCTTCCAAAAGACCAGAGCTCAATTCTCAGCACCCACGTGGGGTGCCCCAAACCACTGAAGTTCAAGCTCCAGGAGAGTTGATATCCTCTTTTGGCCTCTTCTGGCACTGCACTTATGTGACACCCCCCATAATTCAAAAAATAAAAATATTTAGGCAAAATTTGTAATTTGTCATCTTGGAACACCAGTTAGGGTTTTATTTATTTATTTATTTTGTTGTTTCTGCTTTTGTTGTTTTGCAGTAGTAAAATCTTACCTTGGTTAAGTTAAATGAGAAGCTAATTCAAAGGAAATTTGAAGTTTTTTTCAGAATGAATCAGATTATTAAGATATTTGGCTTGAGAATCAACAGGCACTGAACTAGGAGGTAGGAATTACAGGAATTCCCCTCTAACAGAAATAATCTGGGCTCAGCTGAAATGAGTGAATTCATATAATTTTTGGTCAAGAACTAGAATCCATTGAGATCTGTTTTAGATCACATCACAATGTCTGGGCTACAGGGCATCAGAGCAGGACTATTTCATGGCAACAATCAGCATCCAGAAGAAATTATAATTATGTAAATAAAAATTAAGGGATAATTAAAACCAGGAAGAAAATGTTGACCAGTAATAACATCAGATTCCACTACTCAGGATCTTCCTTCATATGGAGATTCTCACCATCTGCCTCTGACAGTGAGTCCTCCTTTTTTCTCAAGGTCTGACATTCTTTGGTTTCTTTATCCACACAGAAGCACGTGTGCCAATAATGAGCAGATATCAGTTTAGGGGAAATAACGGTCACAGAGTACCACTCTGGCTGACTGTGTTAGTTTATAGCAGTGTATCAGAGCAGAAGTGACATGCTAGTGTTCAAATCAGCCCTAGGGAGCCAGAAGAGGGTGTCAAGTCACCCTGCAGCTGGAGCTGGAAAAGGCTGGGGGCTGGCTGCCTGTTGGGTGCTAGGAAGGGAACTCTTGGTCCTCTGGAAGAGCAGTGTGTGCTTTTTAAGCACTGAGCCAGCTCTCCAGCCTCCATTCTCCTATCCTCCTAACAGCTTAGCTCAGGTAAGAGTCAGGAAGTGAACTGCCAGCTCAATACATGCGTTCAGTTCTTCCTACTTTTTTTTTTGGCTGTCCTTCAGAGTTTCCAGTTCTGCGAAAGTCCGAACTTCCTCTTTTTAGTACTAGTCAGAAAGCAATTCTTCGATTGTTGCCAAACTGGCATATATTGCATATATTTATTTCTCACATTTACTTTCTTTTGATGACACAGGTGATTTTTTTTCAGACATTGTCTTTTCTTTGCATAGTCTTTGTCTATTTTTATAGGTTGATGGTGGCTTTTTTGTTTTGTTTTCTTTTTTAAATTTGAAGCAACTTGGGCTGGCAAGATGGCCACTGACTGCTCTTCCGAAGATCCTGAGTTCAAATTCTAGCAACCACAGGGTGGCTCACAACCACCTGTAATGAGACTTAACACCCTCTTTTTGTGTGTCAGAAGACAATAGATAAATCTTTGGGCCTGAGCGAGCAAGTTGACTGGAGCAAGCAGGGTTGACTGGAGTGAGCAGAGGTCCTAAAATTCAATTCCCAACAACCACATGAAGGCTCACAACCATCTGTACAGCTACAATGTACTCACATACATAAAATAAATAAATAAGTCTTTAAAGACAATTTGAAGCAACTTATTTATGAATGTATGGATTTTTTTCTTAGATTCTGTGAATGGTAGAATAAATTTGCCCTTATTCAACCATTTTTTTTTTTTTTTTTTTTTTTTTTTTTTTTTTTTTTTTTTACTTTTTACTTTTGCTTATTTGTTTGAGTTGGCATTGTTTTAAACATCAGCACTCCTAAGGCTCCTTCTCACTCCTTCATTCCTTGGGGAATGTGTCTTACAAACAGAAGAGACGTGTTTTCTTTTGCTGGTCACTCCATAAGACTTTGCATGCTATGGTTACTTAGTTGACACTTTGTTTCTCCTTATTACGCATGCGTGACTCCCTTCCTTCTAATTTGCCATATTGAAATTATTTGTCCAGTTACTTTGAAGTTTTGTGTATTTAAAGAGATGGCTTTCAGAAACGTTTCAACATCTGTCCATGTAAATCCATGTGTTTCCCTGTCTCAAATTCAGTAATTTGCTACCAATTCACCAGCTGACTTCCTTTCCACCCCCTTTCCCAGCATTCTTCATTCGTTGAAATAATTTGCCTATTTATTCCCTGATCCTTATTTCCCAGTTTAATTTCACATTGAAGGATCTTTGCTCACATCTGCCAGTGAACTCTGAGATAACTTCACTGCCAGTTGGTGACGTTGGTAGGGTTTTTGTTTGTTTAAAAATCTCAAATCTCATCTTCTCTTTCAATTGCCTCTTTAGGCAGGATTATTTTTCTTTTTGGCTCCCCTAAATGATTCACTCCTACCAGCCCATGAAATTATACTTTGTGACAGTTTGAATGTGCGACACATGTTTCCTCTTTCCTCTTTCATGAATCTTTTCCGCTGAGTGTATAGTTTTGAACAATAATATTTTTCTTAAGAAATATTAAGATACGCCTCGATCATCTTCAGCCTAGGTATTTATGCACGGATAAAGAAGGATAATCAGGACCATTGGTGTACATCAGCTTTGTTCTGGACTTCAGAAATCATGACTCTCTCTATTGGTATCTACCCTCCCAATGCAGTCAGATGGTTCAGGAGAGCTGCTTGCATTTTTATTAGGCTGAGCTTGTTGAGTGTGTCTTTGAATCCCTGCTGTCTATTGAGAGAAGCAGAATGAGGTCTCCCATTTTGACAGTGCATTGTTTCCTTGGGCGAGGGTCTGAATTCCTGCATTATATATTCTATTTCACTAGGAATATTCAAGTTTAAAATACTCTTTCTAGTTAGTTTTATTTGATGTCCCTATTTTTCTTCTTGTAATTCTTTGAGATGTTATTCAATGTATCTTAATCCCATTCTCTTCTAGGCACCAACTTCTTCTGGATCCCTTACTCTCTTCCCCACCCAACCAACTTTACGTCCTTGCTTTTTGCTTGTTTGTTTATTTAAAACTCAACAGTTCTCATTTGTATTGCCCATATAGACTTGGGTGTGTGACCATCTCCTGGAGCATGGTCAAATACCAGCTAGGGTCATGCTTTTAAAGAAAACCGACTCTCCCTTTCCTAGCATCTATTAACTGCGGGATAACTCCTCAGCTAGGAGTGGGATTCCAGGCCCACCTCCCCATTCCTGGATGAGATTGCGTCTAGAGCATACTTGATCAAGGTGCAGAGGATACCTGGCTATCTGGTGGTTTGAATAAGAATGGCCCTAATAGGCTTGTGTGTTTGAAGGCTTGGTCCCCAGCTTGTGGAACTGTTAGGGAGGACTAGGAGGTGTGGCCTTCTTAGAGTAGGTGTGACCTTGCTGGAGAAGGTTTGTCATTAGGGTAAGCATTGAGGCTTCAAAAGCTCACACCAGACACAATCCACTTCCTTTCTTCCTGCAACTTGCAGATCAGATGTGAGCCATCAGCTACTGTCCCAGTGCCATGTCTGCATGCTTGCCTCCCACCTCTCTGCCACATGGACTAACTCTGAGACTGTAAGCAAGCCCTCAATTAAATACTTTCTTTTAAAAGTTGGCTTGGTCCTGGTGTTTCATCATAGCAATAGAACAGCAATGAAGGTCCTATCTTCAAGAACACCTTTTGAGTCAAAACATGTTAAAATTTGATGTTATTATAACTCATTTTCTTTAAACAATTTCTGCTGAGGACTCAGTGAGTCCTTTTGATGCAAACCTCTGTGAGCTCAAAGAAATGTTCTACTTGCATTTCTTAAATTATACTGAAAGTATGTATTATGTCTCTCCAAAGCCTTGTGCTCCATTTCAGCCTCAGTGAGATGAGTCAAACTAACCATTACTGGATTTCACCACCAACCTGGAAGGTTCTGCAGCCCTCTTTTAACCCACAGAGAAGTTTTCAGCCCAATTCTTCATGTTTGTCTACTCTCACATCACCTCTGGATCCTTTCTTTGATTTCTCTTGCACCTTCAGACAGAATAAGCCCCCTTGGTCCCTCTAAGGCCCAAGAGATACAGTGTTCTCTCTCTTCTTTTTCATGTTCTGTTGAAGCTAGAGGAGACAGTGAAACTCATAGTCAGAGGTGCCTTAAGGAACCATGTTTACATTTTCCTCCATGTGGCTTTCTGAGTATTTCACGTCAGGATTTCTGGAAACATATCTCTTCTATCATTCCTGTCTTCTTTATATTTTAAATTCAGCAATTGTGATAGTTTTACATTCTTGGAACATTCTTAGGTAGACACAGAACTTTGGCCACAAAATTTCATCCATAAAAGATTTTCAGCCAATGAGAGTTGAGTTTGCCCTGCCTTGGCTAGTTTTAGGTTCCAGCCTGCTGTAGTTGGGAAAAGTTAGTTGTATCCACCTTTCCCCTTGGTACCCATACACGGACTTCTAGTTTATCAGACTGTGGATATATTGGTACTGGCAAATTACCACCAAAAGTTTTGGGCATCACCGTTTATAGCCTAACAGGAATGGAGCAGTGAAGTTAGTATGTACCACAAAAATGAATATGGAAAATGGAGGCCACGGGTAGAGAAGTGCTGTGTTTATGAGAAGCTCTGATGGATCTCTCAGTAGAACTTCCTGGGGGATGAAGTGATGGCTGACTTTTCTGTGTCTTCTACCAACATGGGAAGTGATCAGTCTCAGGCTAGTCTATGATCTGTTACAATATTGATCTGGCATTTTTTTTTTTTTTTTTTTTTTTTTTTTTTTTATGTTTTGGAAGCCATGCTCCAAGAGGCTACTGGAGGTTCAAAGACTTTTATTCAGGATTTTGTTGGCTCTGGTCTGGAAACTCTTCAAGTCTATGGGGAAAGACGCAGAGGAAAATATTGCTGGTGGACTTCTCCAAGGCTCTTCATGCCGGATAATATTCAAAGTGCTTACTGCCTGAGAGAGGCTTCTGCCCACCCCGATGTTCACCTACCCTGCTGTGGCAGGAGTATGAGGTAGAGCCTCTTTTGTGGTTTAGGTTGAGGAAAAGGGGGACATCTAGTGGTAATTGCACTCAGGAGGTCTCCTAGGAACACAACTTCAGTGCCACGAATCAGACCTCCTGACAGCCAGTCAAACATTAAATTGCTTATCAGGAATTTGTCCATCCCTCAGCTTTAAGTGTACAAAAGAGGTCGCCCACTTTGAAGTTCCCCCGGAAACACAGTCACAAAGGCAGTGACAGATAGCTCCTATAGAAGAGAACAGAAAGAAACTGTAAATGAGTTTCTGAGCTCTCTGCTTACCTAAGAGTCTCTCTCTCTCTCTCTCTCTCTCTCTCTCTCTCTCTCTCTCTCTCTCTCTCTCTCTCTCTCTCGTGTGTGTGTGTGTGTGTGTGTGTGTGTGTGTGTCTGTTTGTGTACTGGTGTATGGTGACTAGAGGAACAGGGAAACTTAACAAAAAAAAAACCCTTTATTAATCTATGTAAAGCATTCAGCGTTTCACCTAAGAGAAGCCTTTTTTCTAACTTGCTTTGGGAGGATGGGCGACATCGATCCATATGAAGCTAATCCATGGTAACTCCGGAGGAAGGCTTTGAACGAGGTACTGTTTGCTATTGTTGGTGACTAGTGTTGAATTCTCAGATTCCACTTGTAGGCTCCCATTGAGCCTGCGCGGACTTCTGTACATACATTATGCATATATACTAGTGAAGGTTCACACAATGCACACTGATAATAAGAATAATAAAGATAGTAAATTTAAAAATGAAGTGGGTTTGTTGATGAAATATTTTAAGATCTTCAGCCAAGGATTGTATATAATATATAGCCTTGTGTTTAATTGAGAAAATTGGTTAGAAACACATTTCTGGCATATAGGTACAGGAAACAGAAGTCTTTTCAACGGATCTGCATCAGAAGATCACTGGTCTCCATGGAGCTTAGGGATCTGGAGTCAGAGAGGGAGATTCATTAATCTCCAGCCTGGGTTGGAGAAGAGGCCAAGGCTGACTGGAAGGGGTTGTTAGTCCTCACTGGGATTGTCCAGTAAGGCTTTTGTTTGTCTGATTGTTTTTTCCACACTGCTTTGTTTGGGTTCAATGATTGCTGAGAAAACATTCTTCATTAATTTCAAGCATTTATGTGCAGATATTGTTTTGTATGAGGTAGTTACTATTTTCATAGTAAAGCTGCAATTTTTATGAAATATATTAAGAAATGGAAAGTAATTGGCTAACCAGTGCCACGTGGTCAGCTGTGGGAAGCCCTGCTGTGCTCTCGGAGATTCTCAAACCGAAACTACAAGTTGACAGCTAGTC
>NW_022196900.1:19216550-19231008 GCF_008632895.1 Mastomys coucha | reverse complement strand
CAGGTCTCTCACATTCCCGGTTCGTGGAACCCCACGCAGGTAGGAGCTGCGGGACGGCATCCTACAGTCAGCCCTGAAATCATATAACACAAGCAATACTAAGTGAACTCAATAGGGAAGTGAAACTCAATGTTTATATATTGATGCAATATATATGGAATAATAACAATTAAAGAAAAAGAGGCCAAGAATTTGAAATGAAGTTAAGAGCATATAGAAAGGGTTGAACAAAGGGAAGAGAAAAGGAGAGTGACGTAATTACATATTTTTTCAAAATTTAAAGATATGAAAAGTAGAAAAAAATTTAAAATCTATTTCGCTTACACAACAATCACTTTGGACAAGTATTTTTGTATAAATATAAATAGCATAAAAGTAATTTTGCCTTTATAGTTTTCATAGAATATTATAGGATAAGCATGTCCCCCCCACCCCCTCGGAGAGCTTCATCATGACCATAGTCATCACTCTTAGTGTCCCTGTAGCACTTGTCTATAAAACACAAAGGAATTAAATGCAAGATTCTCCCATCACCATGTGTAAGCTTTTATGGCAGAGGTTGTCCAAAGCTTACCAGGATGACTATCCCTTATCCATGCTCAAGGTTGGACAACTCTAAACAGCTCTAGCAAACCTTTTCCTGAGTGTGAGAACTGACTACCAAAATTGCCTTTCTCTGGACTCAAACCAAGCTTCCCCTGCCTGTTCCTTTGGGTTTGGCAGTGAGTGTGGAATGTGAGCGAGTCTTTTAACTCTGGCATCTTCCCAAGACCACGTCTTTCAGATTTCTCCTCTTACTGACAAACCCTGGCCTGCAATCACTTTTATAAGACATAATTTTCTGGAAACTGAACCTTTGGTAGGCTAATTCTCAAATCTTTGCTCGTGGCAGAGGAACACTTAAGCAAAGGCATTGAGAAGTTAATGAATTTTTACTTGTAAAGCATTTTCAAGGTGTTCCTAAATCAAAAGAGTTGATCTCTGTGACTAACCAAAGTTAGTTAAAACAAAGATTAAAGTTAGTTAGACAATCAGATGTCTCTTCCCATGATTTCATGTCTGCAAATAAAAGTTGTGTAAAATATATATACTTGAAACATGGAGGGTAAAATTGTTTGGGTTAGAGAGTTTACTCCTTAAAGAAAAGGGCTCAAGCTTCCAGAGGGAAGTGTTACATGACAGGCAGGTAGTTTTCTGTCTCTTTGTGTTTCTCTGTTTCTATATCTCTCTGTCTTTGTGTGTGTGTGTGTGTGTGTGTGTGTGTGTGTGTGTGTGAGTGTGTGTATGTGTGTGTGTGAGTGTGTGTGTGGTGCATATCCACCTGTGCCTTATGGCCAGAAGAGAACTTTGGGTACCCTGCCTTGAAATAGAGT
Source organism: Mastomys coucha (assembly GCF_008632895.1). NCBI lineage: Eukaryota > Metazoa > Chordata > Mammalia > Rodentia > Muridae > Mastomys > Mastomys coucha. Next base: position 19,229,635 of record NW_022196900.1, on the reverse strand, counting down.
CTCTCACTGAACTTTGAACTTGCCTGGAAGTCAGCAAGCTTAGGTGATCCTTCTTGTCTCCAGGAGACACCGTGCTGAGGATCCAAACTCAAGGGCTAACATCTATGTTAATATTCTTTCCCCTGAGACATATTTCCAGCTTCAGTTTTTCCCTTTTAAAGAACTATCTCAGTGTGCAAAATTCAGATCACTGCAGGAGTTTAAGATATGCTTGATAGGAACTGCAGAAGATCAACGTGCTAGCATTGCCTTCTTACTTTTCTTGGAGGATGTGGAGTGGAAATATGTGAGAGGACAGGGGATAAGCCTCTAAGTTGATATACCAGCTGCCCTTGACACAAACTAAAGTCATCTGAGAGAATGGAACCTCAACTGAGAAAATGCATCCCCAAGACTGGGCAATAGGCAAGCAAGCCTGTAGGGCATCTTCTTAATTAGTGATTGATGGCGGGGAGCCAGCCCATTTTGGGTGGGGATATACTTGAGTTGTGGTCTCCTGGGTTCTATTAGAATGCTGAGCAAGCCATGATGAGCAAGCCAGTAAGTAGCAACATTCCATGGCTTCTGCTCCTGCCTCTAGGTTTCTACTGAGTTTGAGTTCCTGCTTGGGTGTCTCTCAACGGACTGTGTGTAATTCAGGATGTGGAAGCAAAGAAACCCTTTCCTCCCCAACTATGTTTTGTCATGGTGTTTCATCACAGCAAGAGTAGCCACTAAGAGACAAGCAAAGCTATTGCTACAATAAACTGAAAACATCTATCTCATTTTCATGTAACAGTGAACATTCAGAATGTCAATAGAATGAAGCTTGATTCAGGTCAACTCACTGAAGATAATCTGGTCCAGGTATATCTCTTTCTTTTTCTGAGATAAAGAAAGGGATAAACTCAGATCTATTATTTTCATAACTATGTTATCAGTTTGTGTAAAAGGGCTTGGAACTGGTATATTATCGTATTTGCTTCTGGGTTATTATGAAGCAAGGCATCAGTCAACTGCAAAGTGAAGATGTAGAGAACTATTCTTTGAGTATGGTGAAGCCCCAGCATAATGTAAATGCAAGGGCTGGGAAGATGGCTCATCATCATCACTTAAGAGCTAGTACTGCTCATGCAGAGGGTCTGAATGTGGTGATGGTCAGCTCACAACAACTTGTAACTCTAGCTCCAGGTGCTCGGATGACCTCTTCTGGCCTCTGCTTAACGTGCAAGGTCTTCTGACACTTGTAGCCATCTGCACATAAACTCCATCCCCATACAGATATACACAATTAAAAATAGAAATTAAAAATGTAAATGCAGAAAGCTATGAATAGTTTGTGGTCACAATCTATCACACTGGGGGCAAGGGATGACTTATAAGAAGAACCAGTGAACTTAACCCTAGGAGGATGAGAAAACTAATGAACAAACAAAGCAAAACACATTGGGGTTTAGAACGGCATTCCATCCGAAGGAGCATATACTAGGAAGGGAAGAATACATGGGACAGCATGTTGTGATTTGGGAAAGTGAAAGACCTAAGAAGAGAGCAGCGTATATGGGAAGAAGCCTGGAGATGACAGTGTAGAGATAGGTTGAAGCCAGGTCATGTAGGGTCTTGTGTACAAACAGAAGAGCTTAAATAATCTTATATACATGGGGAGCCAAGAGAGACTCACAGACTTGCCTTTGACCAAAGGCCACTGTGGGAGGAGCAAGGTCTGAAGGCAATTAGTTCAGAGGGTAGGAGGGGCTGGAGAAGAAGAGTTTGGCACTCTCGAATTAGGGAAATGGAGGCAAGGATGGCCAAGAACAAGGGAACCAAATAAGGTAGACTCTACATGACCTGATCTAGTTGTTGAAGTTGCAAAAAAGTATTTTTGCTTCTCAAAATTGCTACTTAAACTGTCAACCGTAAACTGGTAACATCAGCTTTACCCAAGAAATCAATATGATTTCCAGGTTTGGGAACTATGAGGGGGGCTCCCATATGTGGGGGGCTCTGTTGTGTAACTGAACCTGGGGCCTGTTGAGGTTACATTTCTGGGCATCGCTGGATGGAGACATACAGTCTGAAGTCTGAGTCTCAGGATGAATGCCTGGGGTTTGAGTGTGGCTTTGGATGAAGCTATGCAGGGAAAGTGATTTTAAACCTAAATAACTGAGTTCTGGGTGTAGATGCTAAATGCTCTAGGTGGACTAGTGAATAGCATTAAGGATCCGGTGCCAGTGGGTCACAAAAATAAACCCATGAAAGCAGGAGAGGAGCTTTATGGGAAGGAAAAGAGTTCATCAGGAAAGGAAAGGGACTAGGAGAGAGTAATGGGCTGTATATGATCAGAACACATTACATATATGCATGATGTTGTCATAATACTCTCGGACACCTAAAAGGTATCCTATGAAGGTTATGGAGGAAGACTCCAGACAGTAGTCAAAGAAGGCTGTAAATAAGGCCATTGGGTTTGATAAATAGCAGATGGTTAGGGACATTGATGAGGGTGATTGTAGAGTATTAATGGAATATCGGCTTGGCATTGATATCTATGTGGGTCAGTTGAGACTCAGGCCAAGGTTTCTGACTCTTAGTCCATTTTTATGTGGAACACCCCAGAAGCTAGTCTAGTTCTAAAGATCCATCACTATGCAGGCATCTTAGCTGCTAAAGCCCGAGTGCTGTGGAGGCTAATAAAGATGCGTAAGTACACAATTTGTCAAATTATCAGTGCATGTGTTAGGGTCAAGTTCTTGGGATGCTGATAAGCCCTAGCTGAACCTAGGCACTTGAGCTCTTGGCTCAAAAGGCAGAAGATTCCCTTGAGAACAGGTCCCTAGGGACTTGAGTGGCCTGAGAGATGTCTTTGACAGGGCTACTCTGTCATTTCCTCCAAGCCACAGACTTCAAAGCACTCCTGGATCTCTCCTGTTTATTTCACAAACAGGAAGTTTTAACAAGTAGGTCAGAGAAGAGGGGAGTGCATAAAAGCGGCTTAGTTTTTCCAATGTGCTCTTGCAAAAAGATTTTCCTTTTTCTGTATTAGCAATAAATCCTATAACTAAAAAAAATGTCAAATCACCATAACTCGAGAATCTATAAAAATCGTCTCTTTTTCCTTCCAGAGAAAATACTCGTGTATTGACGCACAGAAATAATTTCTCCATCTAGCATTGTGGCTTCAAGTATTTTTCCAGGCGTAATAGGCAAGGGAAAAGAATGTAAAGAATTTTAACTGGTATGCATTCTTGGGAGATGAGACAGGCTTACTGATTTCAAGTTTATGGGGCCCATTCAGCCTGAAAGATAGATTTGTGCCTTAACCCCAGACCTCCTGCCTTCACATCCCACTTCTGCCTCCAGTTTATCTTCCTGTTTCTACATTTTTATGTGAATTTTTATTTTATGAGGCTCATATATGAGTCTACATGTGTGTCTGAACCTCATGTGTATGCAGTGCTTGCAGATGCCAGAAGAGAGTGTTGGAGCCCTTTGGACTGGAGTTACAGACTGTTGTTTAGTGTGAGTGCTGGGAACCAAATACAGGTTCTCTGGAAGAACAGCCAGAGCTGTCATATGCTCCCTAGCCTCATCTTGTTTTTAATTTCTTGGGCTATTGACCTCTTGAGCTATCAAAAATGATTACTAGCTGACTTTTTTTGTTTATACAGTTTACTAGATAGAAACAACTATTTTTTATTTTCCTTTGAATAGAAACTTCATTTTTTACTAACTTGATACATTGAGTAAAGCTCAAACTTAAGGAGCACAGATTTGCTTCATTCTTAATTACTTTTATCTGTCTTCCTTGGTCATTGTTAAGTATTACTGATACTGGGAGTAGATCTTTTTATTCTTATTTACTAAGGATTTTTTTTTCAGTCAATGTTTTTTTTTTTTCTCTTAGAAATAGATACTGAATGGTAATGCCTTTGGACATATGACTTTAAAAACTATAATTATTTATAGAATAAATAACGTTTTTCAACTTGAACCATCTTTACCTTCCTGGGATAATCCCTAGGTGCTTCTGTCATCTGACATGGCAGTGGCGTGGCAGAGCTTTCCAGAGAATGAGTTCTGTCATCGGGCTGCTTAGGCCCATCTTTACCTTCCTGGGATAATCCCTAGGTACTTCTGTCATCTGACATGGCAGTGGCGTGGCAGAGCTTTCCAGAGAATGAGTTCTGTCATCGGGCTGCTTAGGCCCAACTTCCAGTTCAGCAGTTTCTAGTTGCATCAACATCAACAGATTTCTCATTGTCTCTATACCACATCTGTATAGTAGGGCTATTAGCACCTAGGATGAAAGGTCATTGCAATATATGAGTCTGCATGCGTGTCTGAACCTCATGTGCATGCAGTGCATGCAGATGCCAGAAGAGGGTGTTGGAGCAGATCACACACAGGACACATTGGGAGTGTGCCTAGGGAGGGTGGGAGCTGGCGGATGGCTGAGGGGAGTGGCTTTCTTAATTCAGATTACTACTGTTGTGTTCTGTGACAACATACTATGAGCCATTGAACGATCTGATTAAAATAAATGATGAAATTGTAATGTCTGTTTCCACCAACAGAGTCTTGGGAAATATTATTTTTTTAAACAGCATTTTATATAATATATTCATGTCTATAACAGTATTTAATGCTGTGACAGACTCTTTAAGGTCGCCTTGTGCACTTCACACCCACTAGCAGTGGAATGTCAGGCAAGTATTTTAACCTTTGGTGGCTCTATCTTAGTCTTCAAAATAGAAAATGAAATCCAGAGTAGCAACTTTGTGGGTTGTTATAGAGGGGTAATATTAATACATTTTAAGCATAAATAGTGTCTCAAGCAGTGAGTTTTTAGAAAATGTTAACTTTTCTTAAAAATATGTTAGCTAAAGGAAAATAGGTATAGAAGAGAGTGAAGACTCCCAATGTAATGGGCCAGTAAATATCTTTAACAAAATTATAGAAGAAAACTTCCCTAACCTAAAGAAAGAGATGCCCATGAACATACAAGAAGCCTACAGAACTCCAAATAGACTGAACCAGAAAAGAAATTCCTCCCATCACATAGTAATAAAAACACCAAATGCACTAAACAAAGAAAGAATTTTAAAAGCAGTAAGGGAAAAAAAGGCAAGTAACATATAAAGGCAGGCCTATCACAATTACACCAGACTTCTTACCAGAGACCAGAAGATCCTGGGCAGATGTCATACAGACCCTACAAGATCACAAATGCCAGCCCAGGCTATTATACCCAGCAAGACTCTCAATTACCATAGATGGAGAAAACAAGATATTCCATGACAAAACAAAATTTACACAATATCTTTCCACAAATTCAGCTCTACAAAGGATAATAGATGGAAAACATCAACATAAGGAGCAAAACTACCCCCTAGAAGAAGCAAGAAAGTAATCTTTCAACAAATCCATACAAATCTAATTCCACTTCTTACAACAAAAACAACAGGAAGTGACAATTACCTTTTCTTAATATCTTAATATGAAAATTAATATTACCAACATATCCTAAGTGATTGAAATCCAAAAATATGAGGAATTAGAAATTTGTTGATTGTCATCCAATGATCTCTCTAATTGGGTAATTGGAGAAATAGGTCCAATATTGTACAATCTATATACACTTTCAGCTTGTTTGTGACAGTGTCTTGCTGTGTACAACATGAGGGTCTTGAAATCTTGCTTCTCCTATCTCAGCCACTCTATAAGTAGTATTGTTTATTTCATGTTTTACACTATACTATGGTTTTCAGAACAGCTTATATATTTCAAAAGTATTTATATACCCGAGGGAGACATAGACAATTAACATGGGAGGTGGCTTGTAGGAAAGAGAACAACAAAGAGTGAGACTGAATGCTTTGCTTGACACTTGTAGTTCTTGTATCAAGTTTGAAGAAGAAGACTTTACAAGTTACTCTTTCTCTGAGATGAATGCTTTTCCAAATTATCATAGCCAATGAACCAGATTCTTACCCACACTAATGTCTGTGCCACCCTCCAAGCAGAACCATTGTTCATTGAAACAGTTGGTGAATGACTTTATGGATAGAGCATCTTAATACACACACCATTTCTTAAATGAATGTAACCTGTTCTCTGTGGCCTGAGAATAAAGTCACTCACTCAAGTCAAATAGTTTTGACCATAGCAGAAAGTCTGTATACAAAAATCAGGCCTACAATTCATTCCTTGGCGCAGCAGAACTGTCAACTCTCAGCTTAGCTATGATGGAGGTAAAATCTTCAGTGATTTGAGGCTCATTGAAGGACAGCCTTATTACAATGAAAGCCAATGTCTAAAAATTGTTCTTATTTTGGGCTTGTACCACAGTAAGAGCCAAGATTTTAAACTCTACTAAATACAAAACAAACAAACAAACAAACAAAAAGACTTTATATATTTATGTTCATTTAAGAAAATACTAGTAGTGATGTATTATTTTGAAATATGCAGTTAATATGTTTGGAGTTATTTAAAATTTATACTGAGAAAAACGTATGTATTTTCAGTATTGCTGTAGATAAGCATCTACATAACACTGTTAAATTGATTGTTGTTTTATATCAAACAACTTTTATAATACTCATTTTTATTGTTATAATATTTTATAAATTTTAAGGAATATGACAAAAAAAGATATTGTAGGTATTGAAGAGGGGGTCTCTGGGAGGAGTTGGGGTACAAAAGGGAAACAAGAATGTGATTTAATTCTATTTACTTAAAATATGTTTTTATATGTTAACAAATTCAGACAAATTGAAATCATGTAACTTCTCATCATAATGCAATAAAAATTAAAAAATGTTAGCTAATATTTTATATAAGATTTAGAAAATGTTTGCTATAAATTGGATTGGTTCATTTTTTCTTTTGTTCCTTTAAAATGACTTTTTCTTGTAGCATTAGAAATATTCTGGTTCTTCTATAGTCACTGTCTCACTTTTCTATTGCTGTAATAAAACACCATGATCAAGACAACATAGAAAAGAAAGCATTGAATTTAGCTTACAGTTTCAAAAGTCCATGATGGTGGGGAGCAAGGCATGGTGGCAGAATATATGAGAACTCCCATCTCAAAACTCAAGCAAAAGGCAGAGAGCATGCAGAAAATGGCACTAGTCTTTGAAACCTCAGAGCCCACCCCCTATAACACAACTCCTCCAAGGCCACACCTCCTAATCCTTTCCAGGTAATTCTACCAACTGGAGATCAAGTATTCAAACACATGAGCCTACATGGGCCACTCTCATTCAAACCATCACAGTCTTCCCAATCCCCCATAAGCTTGAGACCATATTGTAATAAACATGCATTTAGCTTAATTTCAAAAGTCCACATAGTATTTTACAGTCTCAAGACTGTTTAAAAGTCCAAACTCTCTCGCGCGATGCATGCAATTTCTCAGCTGTAACTCCTACCAATTCAAAAATCAAATTATTATCTTCCAACATACAATGGCACAGAATCTATATTACCATTCTTTAAAGGAGGACCAGGAGCACAGTGGGAAAACATTGTAGCAAAGCAAGGTCAAAACCCAGCAGAACAAATTTCAAATCCTGTAGCATAGGGCACAGCATTCACATGGAAGTCAGAGGACAACTTGTGGTAGTTGTTTCTCTTCTTCCACCATGTGGTTCTGGGAGTTGAACTCAGGACACCAGGCTTGGGGTCGGGTCCCTTTACCAGCTGGGCCATCTCTCTGGTTCCCAATAGGGTTTTCATGTGTGAACTATTGGGAGACTATTCTCCCTCTTTTTATAATGGCCCCACCTCTCTCTCTCTCTCTCTCTCTCTCTCTCTCTCTCTCTCTCTCTCTCTCTCTCTCTCTCTCTCTCTCTCTCTCTTTCTCTCTCTCTCTCTCTCTGTGTAAGTGTGTACACACACATGTGTATATACACACACACATACATACACACACATATACACAGACTGGAAAGCTAGAGTCTGAAGGCTCCCCACATATGTACAACAGGTAGAATATTTGGGGTGTAATTTGGGTTTTGTCGATTGAGTATACTTTGTGGGAGTTGGCTGTGCAAGCCAGACCCAGAGAGAAAGTGAAAGGCATCCATCCATCCACTGAGACAGACACTAGCAAGGGCATCAAACTTTCATGCACCAACTGGAGGAGCAGCTTAGCAAATCTGCATCAAGCCTGCTAGCCTAGACTTGCTGTGTGGCTTTGGGAGGTAGATACTCCTGGAGATACCATTGTAGTCCTTCCTCGCCTTGCTTCCACACCATCGTAATGGCTCTGCAAGCCAATAAATTCCACATAATAAATTCCGATCTCTTAAGCTTGCTAATGAAGACACTGGGCTATTGTAACTGAGTGGGACAGATCACAATGGCTCTCACTTTAATTTTCCACCGTGCAATTCAGTATCTGATCTATCACCTAACTATTGATTTCAAATGGGACCTTTATCCTATGCCAAGTCCTTATATAATTGAAATTACTAAACTGATTTCTTTTTATTTGTCCTCCTCCCAACAGGACAAAATTATTTTACTTTTGAAATTGTTATTCATCCCGCGACAATCCCCCACATGTACACACAAGGTGGTGATTGTGTCTACCTCCTGTCCTCTCAACCCCTCCCACTCGGAACTGTTCTTCCTAACACCCACCCCTTCTGTTTGTACGTGATATCACACTATTTTAACAACTGTAGCCCTGTGGTAATTTTAATATGTATTTGGGAAAGTGTCCCCTTTCCAATGAGTTCATTCAACAGTTTTCGAGAAACCAATGGGATTTTCTTATGATATGAATAGTTTTTCTTTCTTCTAAATATGTCTTGGTTGAGTGTAAATTGAACTCGTAAAAATTAATAATTAGATGTATTAAGTGTGCATTTCCCCCATTGTAGCCACACCCGTTTTGTTCAGTGAAGTTATACTTAATATGGTGCAGAGGCCAGGCCTCCTTTTGATGCATAAACAGCTCACCAATGGCGATTCGAAAAGAGGAAATCCTTATGTGGGAGCAGTCTCAAGGAGACCCAGGTGTCCACCGGGCTCCACTCCTCTCTGGCTGTGACACAGCACACACCCACACACCCTCGTTCATTCCTTCAAGGCTTCTAACACTTGCTGTGATCTTTTATTCCATATTTAGCCACAAATGATCTCATTATTTTCTCAGTGGAAAAACCCAAATTTATCAGTAGGAGCCTCTGTTCACTGTGTCTAAGGCTCTTCCTGTTATTTCCTGTTATTTATCCCTTTTGCTTATTTGTTTGTTTGTTTGTTTTTAGTGTGTGTGTGTGTGTTAATTCATAGTGTAGGAAAGTTACATTTCAATATAACACCATTGAGATATATCAGAGGGTTTGTCATGATTCAAAGAAATGGAGATATCTAGAGTTGCTATCCTCAAAGTAGAGAAAAACGTTTCCTACTTTTGTCTAAGTGAAGCCATTCTCATTCTGGAGAACAGCTGGCAACATGCTTCAACATCTATATAACACACATATGTAAGATATACTAGCAAACATTCTGTGGTGCAAGTCACAGGAAGCAACTTGAATTAACGTAAAGAACAGTGGTTGAAACCTTAACTATGATGGTAAAGGAGATACTGAGGCCGCCTAATGCCAGAGGGTCTGCTGCCCAGTTCTTGAGTTCTTGTCTCCCCTTTTACCTTCTTTAGCTGTACTTGCACATGGTTCTTTTTTGCTGTTGCTTTGGAGCTTGGTTCTTTGAGTAAAATGATACATATGGCTTCCTGCATTTGGCATCTGTTCTTCCAAATTCTGTTGCCTTGAACTCATGAGCTCCTCATAGACACCGTTGCTAGCTACTACTTAATGTCTGAACTCTTGAGTTTTTGCTTTGACGTGTCCTCAGTTTTTGCTCAGTTTTCACAGTCCTCCCCTCTCCCTCCCTCCCTCTCTCCCTCCCTCTCTTCCCTCCCTTGCTTTGTTTCTACTGCCTTTGCAAGTGGGCTGTACCTGACATTTGTATCACAAAATAAAGTGTCTGAAACTGCTTTGATATGAAGGTAAATGACTTTTCAAATACACATATATATTTCAAAAATGTATATATATATACATATATACACACACACACATATACACACACACACACATATATACATTATACATATTATGTCATATATATTATATATACATTATATATGTTTCCTATTATATATATATGATATGCTTACCAATATCCTGTGGTGCAAGTAGCATATATTATATATAATTATATATGTAATTATTCATATATAATTATATATAATATAATGTATCATATATATAATCTATTATATATATAATAGATTCTCCACATCGTTTCCTGACTCCTGTATTGGCGTAGGTATGACAATGGAAAGTACAAACTGGCTTCAGTGTGGAGTCTGCTTGGAAGAGGGGGAGACCTTGTTGGTTCAGATTTGATAGTTTCATCCTTAGCCACAGGACAGTGAAGATGCAGTCTCATTGGCACTTTCACTTCAGCTTCTTGGCTTCCAACTACAGTGACTCAGCTTCGGAGCTTATAAAACAGTGAGTCAACCCAAACTATGGAATGAAGTATGGTACTTGCATTTAATAAGTTTAGTCATCCTGGACATCTATCTGTCTATGCATATCTAACCACACAGCTGTATTGTTAATTATCTGCTGGTATTATGAGGCCATTGATTTGCTTTTGTGTGGGTCTGTAAGAGGGTGAGTTTAGCCTTCAGTATGAAACGAAATAAGATGTCTTTTGTTTGCACCTAATGGTGGCATCGCCATGTTCCACTTTCCTGGAATTCAGTGCTGGAATTTTTTTGCTCTCTATGAAACATAGAAATGTTGGGTTTCTGCCACTTCTGTCATTTTAGGGGTGAGAGCGTGAGGGAAGATACATAACACACTGTGGAAGCTGTTCTAGAAGAAACTGTCTTTGGCTTTCGGCAGGGAAAAGGGGTATTTTGTGAGGTGGATGTTTCCATTCTCAATCTCTCAATCAGAAAATCCCTTTCCCTATGGTAACTTCCTATTACAGATAACACAGTGATAACCATCAGCTTGGCAGCATGCTGTCCCTCACTGAAGGTCACAGTCTGAGGTCAGTCAGAACATATCTCTGGGCTTGGGGAATAAATAACTCAATCAGCTGAGTGCTTTCCTGACAAATGTAAAGACAAATGTAAAGTTTGGTACTCAGAACCTGCATTTAAAAAGCTGGGTGTGTTTGCACATTTTTAAATCCCAGGGTTTGGCAGGCAAAGACAGGTGGATCCCTGAAGTTTGCTAGCCAACCAGCTTACTGGACTAGAGAGTTTCAGGCCTGTGAGAGATTGTGTCTGGCCCCACCTGTAGATACATTCATATACCCCCCCCACACACACATGCACACATATGCACACACACACACACACACACACAGTTCTCATCCATTCTAAAGGTTTCTGGAGACTGTATCAGTTATGGTTTTTCAGTTACACAGCATTTAGAGAGACACACCACCCTCCTCTTTCAAAACTGAGCTCTGACTAGTATCCCTTCTCCCCTTTTCTCCAAGCTGGAAAAGTTTTGTAGTGCTGGCGACATTGGAGAGAGAACTTGCTGGTTAACAAGTTGGAAGATTAATCGCTTTATTCTTTCAAGGCGTCTTCTTTCACATATGTCAACTTTTAAGCTGTTGCAGGCAACTACTCAACTCACAAGCTGCTGATCTTCTCTCATGCTTCTCAGCCGCTGGTCCCCAGCCAAGCGTTGAATCATCCAACGGAGTGCTGCCAGGGCCTTTTCTGTGTGATTCCCCACCACATGCCCACCCCTCCGCATTTCTGGAGACTTCTATTCCTCCTGAATATCCCTGTCTGGGAAAGATTATCTTGGCAAAGAAGCAACGACCTTGGGAAATCAGAGAGGCAGCTTCTCCGTGGCCAGGCAGAGGTGGTGCCTTGATAATGTGGGCGGGAGCAGTGGGGAGCTTGGAGCGCCTCAGTCTGTGAGCTCCTTAGATGACTTCGGTCCCATAAGGGCAAAGAAGGATATCTGAGAGGTGGGTAACTCAAGCTGATCAGTCTTTTTCTGGCCTTGAGAACTATTGAGATTCAAAAAAAATAGTAATGCATGGCATTGGGAGCACTGAACGAACAGATACCAACAAGGTCACTGTAGAATTACTCTTTAATCTGTGTGTGTGTGTGTGTGTGTGTGTGTGTGTGTGTGTGTGTGTGCGCGTGTGTGCGCGCGCGTGCTACCATGGCTAGAGGTAAGAAGAAAATCTTCAGATGTTATCTCCTCTCACCTTGTCTCTTCTCCGGAGCAAACTTAGGTCATCAGGCTCGGTGGGAAGCACCTTTTGCTCCCGAGCCATCTTGCCAACCTAGCCAAAAGAATTTGCATGTAACTTGGGTATGTTAATATATAAAACAGGTACTATATCAATCATTTCTTGATACACTTTAAAGCAACTTTTGGACTACATCTAATTTTACCATTTATTAAACATGAAAGCTGTTTGTGTACTAATGAGATGGATGGGCCTGTTTATTTTCACATTGCTAAGTCATGGATAAACAAAGATACTGCAGGATGTGGAATATCTTAAACATTTTTCAGAGTTTATTAATATTTCATAATTGTCAACAGCTTAGCATGTATTTTGGCAATTTATCCTACTACCAATCTTATTTACAATTATTCCCCAAACCAAAGCATTCATTCTTTTTAATTTATTTATTCAACAACTACTGCTCCCTGCCTAATGAAAGACATTGTTGCAGATGCTAGAAGCACGTTAGTGAATGAAACAGTCAAGGTCCATTTCCTTCTAGTAGAGAGAACTAGCAATGTTCATGGACACAATATGAACAAGATGATTTCTTTCTTTTTTTATACCTATTTTTATTAGATATTTTCTTTATTTACATTTCAAATGATATCTCCTTTCCAGGTTTTCCCCTCTGGGAAAAAAAAAAAAAACTCTATTCCCTCTCCCTTCCCTCTGCTCACCAACCCATGCTCTCCCGCTTCCTGGCCCTACGTTAGGGCATAGAACCTTCCCGACCAAGGGCCTCTCCTCCCATTGATGACCGACTAGGCCATCCTCTGCTACATATGCAGCTGGAGTCA
>NW_022196900.1:19202576-19215957 GCF_008632895.1 Mastomys coucha | reverse complement strand
TAGCTGAGTAGTACTCCATTGTGTAAATGTACCACATTTTCTGTATCCATTCCTCTCTTGAGGGACATACAAGATGATTTCTTTAGTTGTGGGTTGCTTTGATGGAAGCTGAGGCAGGAGGATCACCAGTTTAAAGTGAACCATATAGCAAGACCCTGTCAATACACAAAACAATCTAGAAGATAGATAGATAGATAGATAGATAGATAGATAGATAGATAGATAGATAGATAGATGAATAAATAGATAGATGTATGGGTGATGGATGGATGGATGGATGGATAGATAGATAGATAGATAGATAGGTAGAAGGAATAGGTGTTATAGGTAATAAGGCCATTGTCAAAGGTGATGTCCCAAAGAAGAAACATTTTCCAGAGACTTAAATGGTAATCTGGTGTGTGCTAGGTCTTATATCCACAAGTTGTTAGGCTTCCCCTGTCTCTCTACATACCACCCAAATCTAGAAGCCTGATTCAATGAGGTTTCTACCACCAAAGTAAAGGAGAAACAACACATCTTCTCAGGTTCTTTGTGACTTTGCTAGCATCATTGACTAAAGCAAATCACATGGTACCATGCAGTAAGACAAGAAGGACCCAGAGAAAGTGAGGGATGGAGGAACTATATCATCATTTTGGTCAACTGGATGGGGAGAAAGACATCATCATTGTAGTCAACCAATTGACCACAAAACCAGTTGGTTTTTGTGGTTTTGCTTTTTACCAAAATAATAAACGTGTTTTAAGGCTTGCTTTCCTTCCTGTTCCACAGTAGGCTGCTCTGTGCTTGTGGATACAGCGTCAGCATCCTCTCAAGCTTGTCTGAGGATAAGGATTAGAGCCTTCAGAGACCTCGCGTCTGCAGAAGGTGCTTTTTCCTTAGATGTATTATTCCTGTTGAGGCAGCAGCCGTTGTTGTTGGTTCCGTTCTTGGTGCTGTGGATCATTTCAGACATCTCCTGTGTTGAGGTCTCTTCCATTTGTGAAGCTCTAGGCTGGCCAATATCAGGTTCAGCTGAAAGCCTTTTCCTCCAGTGGGCTTCCCTTGACCAGGAAAATGACTAAAGTCACTAAAATGACTGCAGCCTTCACTTACGTGGCAAGGTAAAAGCAATGACTACATAGACAAATACCCAAATGAGGACTGCTTCACCTACAGTTACCAGTACTCACTAATGCAATTCTGACCAAACCAGATAAATATATTAGACAGTAGACTCTCCATCTGATTTGTGGTTAAGTTGGAGCCAGTCATCAGGGCCCTCGGAATGGAATGAAGGGCTGGAAGAAGCTGGCTGTGTGGAAGGACATTCCTGGTTCACTTTTGCCTTCATATGCTTCTTGACTGGGAAGAACCCAACCAAAGTTTAGCCAGGAAAGATGGTTCCCACTTTTATTACATCTGTTCCTTGTTCGTTTGTGACCATGCTATCTGCCAGCAGGACCCCTCCCTCTTGCCCCCTTCCAAATCGATGGCCAATGAAGCTCCCATGTGGAGATAAAGACATATATTTCTTCTTCTTCTGTCTTGAACTGGAAGTGATGATAACTTCAGACTCCAAGCCCCACAATTACCCCACAGCCCCGCCAGGAAAGAAGACTACCAAACATGAAATCCTCAAGTTCAGAAATGGAAGTCACTTCACTTATACTCGACACTGTCAGTTCACTGCACTCATGGCCTCTTGGTCACTTTTTCCTTTGTAGCAAAATGACAACAACAAAAAGAGTATCAATATAAAATATTCCTCTTCAAAAACTGTACACCCATCATATCCATTATGGGTCACTTGTTGGTGCTACCAAGTCTAGAAGTAAACTGCTCATAGAAACAGCAGACTTTCCCCTTGCTCTTAAGCTCATTCTAGCCCTCTATGATCTAGCATTTCTATGATCGCTTCAGAAAGCTATTTAGATGTGAGGGGATGTTCTTCTAAAAGTTCTCAACTAAAGATATCTCCAGACAGTTCTCACATTACCACCTCCCCCCACCTGTTCCCAGAGAAGAAATGTTCCTGAGATAAACTGCTTTCAGTGGGATGATCCAGCTTAAAGATTCCAGGTCACAACTATTTTAGGCAAATTGCCCACCTTGCACCACTGGTCCATACCATAGATTATCCAAATGCCGAAGCTCTTAAAAAAGAGTTTCTATCTTTGAACTTAAGGCCTAGAGAAGTTGAGTGATAGTTTTA
Organism: Mastomys coucha; assembly: GCF_008632895.1. Taxonomy (NCBI): domain Eukaryota; kingdom Metazoa; phylum Chordata; class Mammalia; order Rodentia; family Muridae; genus Mastomys; species Mastomys coucha. Next base: position 19,213,760 of record NW_022196900.1, on the reverse strand, counting down.
TTCTTTTCTCTTCCAAGTTTTGGTGGGAGGTTTATCCTTCCTTCCTGACTTGGAACTTTGAAAAGCCATTCCAGGCTCTCTACACAGCATCATTGTTGAGGGTCTCAGCACATTCAGGATAATGGAAAACTTAGCACTGGCTGGAATTTGATTGTTGAACCATGAAAGGCATATAACCACTAGAATTGTTTTTTTTTAAAAAAAAATGGCATTATTTCAGAATGTGTGAACTTCAATTAACCAGTAACATTTAAATGTAAAGAGCCTGTGTAAAATCCATTAGACACTCACAGTCACATGAGAGAAATCCTGCAGGGGTTACTCTAGTGTCCTAAGTATTTCTCAACATTTGTGTTATTTCTAACTAAGCTACTTCATTTCAATTGAACTATCTTATTATTTGACTACAATCGATGTAGAGTAGAAACCTTGTGGTCTTAAGCTGAACAACCTGTGATATGAGCAGCTATGCCTCAGCAGTCACAACCCAAGACACATACAGATGAGCTCTGAGATGCAGTGGCTTTGCCCATCATCATGGATGCCTGGATACCATTTCTTTGCTGTAACAAGGTCACAAGATCCTCTTGCCATTTGTCCCATTCTGAAGGATTAATCGATTCACTTGGAATGCTCACAGCAGAAGGGAGAACAAGGAAAGGCTATCCTATGGAGTTGTGTGTTGAGACAGCATTGGAAATGTGAAAAGACTCTCCTGGGTGACAACAGAGATCTTTGGGGTCCAGTCATAGATAGTATTGACTCTCCAGATACCCTATTAAAATGGAAAGACTTCTAGAGATATTGGGTGCTCAAAGCACTTAAAGAACCCGGGCTTTAGATACCCGAGTTCCTAGATTAAGTTTATAATAACTTAAAACTTCAGGTGTGTCATGGGAAAGTGGCTGAGCTCTCAAGTTTAAGTGATTCCGTGGATTTGAGTAATAGGATGTCAGTGGTGGCCAGTGTAAATCAAATCTTAGGCCGTCCTTCTCAAACACAGTGTTCTGAATAAGCTCTCAGGGTCTTTCCCTAAGGGTCTAAAAATGACCCAAACCAGAATGCAATTCTACTTGGAGTCAAGAGATCATATATTTGCCAACCATTGGCCTTGCCACTTTTATAGTCAATTTTCTTGCTCACAAAGTAAGATTATACATCCCTATACACCTGCTTTGAATATTCAAAGTTATCTAAGCCTGCAGATGACATGTATAGGTCCCTCTTTGCCTTTGGATACAGTTTTATGGTGGGTTTGTTGGGGTTTTTTGTTTCATTTTGTTTTGTTAGAACAAACTCCACAAGGTTAGAGACGTAATAGGGTCTTCAGCATTGAGCCTTCTTAGCAGCTAGTCCATTCTCTTGTTATAATTAAGCAAGTCTATTGTTATTTTTTCCAGTCAAATATTGATATTTTAAAGCATGGACTTCACAGAAGATTCAGGTGCATTCCAGATTTCTCCAAAGAATGCATATTATATTTAGACAGTAAAATGGTCAGAAGTGTGGGCTTCAAGACATTGTTCCACTGGTACATCACGGATGTACTACTTACTGTTTGACCTGATGTAGGTTACCTAACTCCCTAGAAGTATATATCCCATAAAATTGTGATAAAACCTTATGGTTTCTTGTATGTATGCATATATGTATGTATATGTATATATGTGTATATATGTATGTGTGTGCATATGCATATGATGCATGTGTATGTGTATATGTGTACATATTCATATGATGTATGCATATGTGTATATGTATATAAAATATATGTATGTACATATGTATATGTATATATGGGCAAGAGAGTATACATGGGTACATGAGAGAATTTGATATAAAATGTCCCCCACAGACTCATGTGCCTGAACACTTGATCCTCACCTGTGGTTTTGTTTGGAAGACTGTGGGAAGTTTATGAGGGGAGACACAGTTAGAGGAAGTGAATTTCTAGGCAGGAGGTCTTGAGGCTTGACCTGATTGCTGTCTCCTTTGCTTATCATTCTATAGAACTCTAACAAGCTACATTGCCAGCGCCTGCTATCACTGGTCGAGCCTCATTCTCCAGGCCCTCCACTTCCCACCCTGGGAAGTTCTTGCCTAAGTTGTTTCTTGTCAGCTCATTGGCCACAGTGAAGAGACTTATCAATGGACTTTTTTAGAGAGCTTTGCTGGGCTATGATGGTGTGGAAGAGCTGAGATGTGGACCTCAGCTCCTCTCATTCCTTTTCCTGTCTAGGTCTATCCATGTTTGAAGGTCACAGATGTTATCTTCTCTCCACTACAGCCACCTTCCAGCTAAGCCCTGGCTCCACACACACACATTAGGGCATAGGCCTCTTCAAAGTCCCAAAGCTACAAGCTAGGTGGTTGCTGCAGCAGCGACTCTGGGGTTCTTGATAACGGTGGCATGGCTCATAAGGAAGGAGGTGGGCTCCGGGTAGGCACATCTTCTTGTCTCCCCTTGGACCTCTTCTGGGCTAGAGAAGAACCTGGTAAAGTTTGCTTAACCACATGGCCCATGTTAAGGCCTCTTTTTCTTAGGCCCTGAACTTGGTACTGGTCTCTGTTTTGGATCCTTTATACCAAGTGAGACTCACTGGTAGCAGTTGCTAGATTGCATCGTTAGTGCCAGATTTGGCATTTTCTTTGCTGAACAATTCCTTTTGTGGTCTTTGTGAAGCCTTGTCAGCTCTGCTTGGAGAACTTTCCCAAGTGTGAGAGAACATGTGCTGTTCTTGACAACAGAAAGAATTATGGTTCACCAAACTGTCGGTTGGGGCACTTCCCCATTGTCATTTCCAGCACACAGAAACATAACCCTCCAGGAATGTTCTTCCTCAGAACTGGCAGAAAACAACAATTTCTTCTTAAATTCTGAGAACCCAGGCTTTAAAATCAAGAGAATTTAGAGCTGGCCTACTTTTTATAAGTAAGAAATGGCATAGATGGTTTGACTCATCACACCCTCTTCCTCCTCCATCTTCTTTCTTGGTCTGCTCTGAGAATCCGTAACACTTTCAGAGATGAGCACACATCCACCACTAGTGATCAGCAGTAGCTTTCTTGTAGTAAAGGCTTACTGGATTAACTGTGTCATGTTCCTGTTGTGAAAGGTAATATGAGAACTTCATTCTCATTTATTTTGTAGCCAAAATTCACAAATTTCACTCCTTCCTGCATTAGCGACTGTGATTAAATATTCACAAGAAGCAGCTTACAGGGACAAGGGCTTGACTTGGTTTACAGTTGGAGTAGGAAAAAATAAAACATCCTTGTGGGGAAGACATGGTGGCTCGAGCCCAAGGTATCGAATCATAATGGGTCAGTAGTCAAGATACAGATGGCAAATAGGGCCATGTCACTAAACTCTCAAGCCTTCCCTAGTGACTTCCTCTTGTGAGCTTCACTTCTAAGCAATGCTACCAGCTTGGGATCAAGCGTTCAAACATGAGCTTCTGGGGACACCTCTCCCATTCAATCAACACTTCTTTTGAAGTTTAGTTGCTTCTTTAGTAAGTTGGGTTGCTTCTTTAATACGAAAGGAAGGTGAGGTCTTGAATCACCCCCCCAAAGACTCAACTTTATTGCTCTTGCATATGTTAAGGCCTTCAATGAACAATGTATAACTCCTACCCTCACCCCTCATTCTCCACACACAGCCCAGGCTGCCTTACAGGCATATTACTCTTGCCTCAGTTTCTCAAATGTTGGGATTACATGTGTCACCACATCTGGTGACTGTGTCACTATTCCTTAACCAGATGACTTTGTCTATCAAAATGAGACAGAGAGAAATCTTGATGAATCAAGTTAGTTAGCAGACTAACATGTATGTCGCTGCCTTTAAAATACTGTTTGTTGAAGTAGGGGTGGATGTAAGGGTAGGGAAGAGAGGGGATGGGGGAGGGACTAGGAAAAGAGGAAGGAGTGAAAACTATGGTCAGGGTGTAATAAACAAACAACAGACAAATAAATACTATTTGTATTGGTCTTTGAAGTTTCTACGGTGTTTTTCCTTTAGAATTGAAACATTATCAAGTTTTGTATCTATCTGCACCAAATCTTCCCCATGAATTTGGATCCATGACAGTATCTAGCATTTAGTAGCTCATCAGTGCTACTGGCCAAAAGGATGAATCAAAAGTTAATGGATGGGGGCTGGAGGCCATAGCTTAAGTGGAAAAGAGCTTATTCCACAAGTATAAGGACTGGAATTTGGATCTCTTGAACCCAGGTAATAAAAGATCACCATTGCAGTGCATGCCTACAATCCAGTGCTAGGGATGAGAAGGCAGGATGATGCCCAGAGTAGGCTGACCAGCCAGACCACCCTAGTCAGTGAGCTCCAAATTCAGTGAGAGCTGCTATAGCAAAATTTAAGGTAGAGTGTGACTGAGGGACACACCCCATACCAACTTCTGGATTACACATGCACATACATAAGCATGTACTCTCACAGACATTGGTGGTGGGGGAGGTGAAAAGGAAGGGGGAAGAGGAGAGGGAGAGGGAAAGGGAGAAGGGGGAAGGAGGAAGAGGATGAGAGGAGAAAATAAAGGAGAAGGAAGAAGAGGAGAAGGAAGAGAAGGAGGAGAAGGAGGAGGAAGGAGAGGGGGAGGAGGATGAGGAGGGGGAGGGAGAGGAGGAGGACTACGAGGAGGACGAGGAGGAAGATGAGGACAAGGACAAAGAGGAGAATGAGAAAGTTAAACTGGGCGGTGGTGGCGCACGCCTTTAACCCCAGCACTTGGGAGGCAGAGGTAGGTGGATTTCTGAGTTCGAGGCCAGCCTGGTCTACAGAGTGAGTTCCAGGACAGCCAGGGCTACACAGAGAAAACCTGTCTGGAAAAAAAAAAAACAACACCAAAAACCAAAACAACAATAACAACAATAACAACAAAAAAAAACCAAAAAAACAACAAAAAAAAGAAAGTTAATGGCTGGCCAAGCCTATTGGTGCATGCCTATATTCCCACCACAGGAAATGGAGACAGGAGAGGCATCACAAGTTCTAGGACAGCCTGGTCTGCACACAAGGCTGAACTGGGACACATAGTGACATCCTATCTCAAAACATAAAGCAACAGAAATTACTGTGTGGTTTCAAGGAAAGAAGAAATGAAACAAAGGTTGGTTCTCGTAAATGGTAATTAAGAGAGATACTGCCATATCCCAGTCACCACCAACAGAAAACTCACCTTCTGTGAGACACACAGTCCTCCTCTGCAGGAAACAGCGCTCTGGTTGGCGGAGGTGGGGAGGCAGTCTCTAGCCTCTTAGGGGAATGGGCCAGCACGATGGTAGCTATTTCTATGCTTTGGTTTTCTGTGCTGCTCTGCTGCTTGTCAGTGGGGATCGACCTGTTTCCTATCTTAAAGGAATGTACTTAGATAGCCTGTCGACTGAGAGCCCAGGTGGTGAGGCCGGGAGTGTTCTCTCTCCATTGTAAGCTGGAAGCCTCCCTCCTAAGCATGTGAAGTTCTGAAATAGCTACATTGGTGTAAGTATTGTTAGCTTGGGACTCAAATCTGCCCCTATATTGGTTACTTGCTGTTTATCCTGCTTTTCCTTGACTGTGTGGGTCACCTGAACATTGTTTAGAATTCTGTTTTGACTTACAGGTAGTGCATATAGGTTTGTGTATTGCTTTGTTAGTGGTGACTCGGGGTGTGTGTGTGTGTGTGTGTGTGTGTTTGAGTGCTCATATGTGTGTGTGTATGTGTGTGTGTCATTGTGTGCGTGACTGTGTGTCCACATGAGTGTGTGTGTGTGTGTGTGTGAGGATGTATGTGACTGTGTGTCCACATGAGTACATGTGTATGTATGTGTGAGGGTCCATGAGTGTATGTGGGTGTGTGTGTGTGTGTGTATGTTTGAGTGCCCATATGTGTGTGTATATGTGTGTGTATGAGTGCCCATGTGTTTTGTGTGTGTGTGTCACTGTGTGCGTGACTATGTGTCCACATGAGTGTGTGTGGGTGTGTGTGTATGTTTGAGTGCCCATATGTGTGTGTAAGTGTATGTGTGAGTGCCCATGTGTGTTTTGTGTGTGTGTCACTGTGTGTGTCACTGTGTGTCCACATGAGTATGTGTGTGTATGTGTGTGTGTGTTTGTGCAACCTGTTTTGTAGTTTCTTTAGCCTCTCCTGATTATAATACAGTTGTCATAAATATTTCTTCTCCACACATTTATAGCCAGGTGCGAGTGAGGGAACTCTGTGATTCTGAATGTTCTAGTGCCCCCACCCCACGGAGAGTCTGAGACCCTCATTTTAGTCTGCTAAGAGAGATGTGTGGGGCTCCCAGTTGGGCTTCCGGGAGTGGGTGGAGGTAAAGCCTTTCCCGTGGTGTGTTTGTCCTAAGAAGAACAATTTTTGTCCGGACGTTTTCTGTCGTGCAAGCCTACCCTTTCCACAGTCATGCTAAAAATAGCAGGCTTTCTTCGGGCTTTTTTGGTACTTGCCCATTGGCCTTTCGGTATTTCCGACTTCTTGAAGTTCAAGTCTGTGCTACTTATAGCACAAAGGAAACCTCGAGAGCTCACCAGCATGTTATGCTGGGGGGGGGGGGCGTCGGAAACCTCGAGGGCTTACCAGCATGTCCTCTGTGGGTCTGTCTTTTCCTCCCACAGTGAATGCTTCTCTCTCTGTGTCCTTCATCACCTTTGTGTGGCTTCTTCATATGTAACATTCAGGGGTTTGTTGTATTTAGTGAGTGGAAGCAGGGAAACACTGTCTACCTCATCTTCCTGAGAGAAGCCTGATAAGAGGATGTGTATAATACTTGGTTGTTGACCTAGTGAGTACATGACCTACTAAAACAAATAAAAATCAGGATATTGCACTGGAAACCACAAAAAGTGTTTGAATGTTTAAGATGGAAGATGTGAAAGCACTGAGATATTAGAGCAGGAAATTTGTGTTATCTGAGAAAAAAATAACAAAATTAAAGCAGTGAGAAGAAAAATAATGACTAATGGCTGTGAGAAGCCAAGAGCTAGAATATACATTGTTCCAGAAAATATTTAAATGAGGCTATTAAAAATAGACAAGCAGTAGAAGAAAAATTAAAGTTGATACACCCTTAAAATGATTTTAAAAGTTTTTTTTTTAAAAGACGATTATTTTAAATCCCTTAAATGAATGCCAGAGAGACATAGTTTCTCCAGTACGAAACTGGATGCAAATTAAATTGATGACATTGTAAGCTATCCAGAGTATAAGAAATGGCCACTTGCACAGGTCAATGGGGGTTGTATAAACTGTCTTAAGATTTTCTAGAGGGCAATTCTGAAATGTGTGCTAAGATTTCTACAAATGTTTATTGAGTCTGATTAATTGTTTTCTCACTTTAAGGTATAAGAAGAATAGTGGAACTCTAGTACAATAGAAAAGAAATAGACAAAATTGTATTAGCAAAGCCCTGTGTTCCAGGCACTTTCCCAAACACTTTTGACTTAAGAAACAATTTAGCCTTAGAATACCCTGTTAAGTTTCATCAATAAAGAAAATTAAAGCAGAGAGGGATTATGTCAGTTAGGACTTGAGTCAGTGCCTGGATCCTGATGTTTACCTCATCACTCATGACTCCTGCCGGTTTTGAGCAAGCATGCTATGTTAATGGAGGGATTTATTATAAAGTCACTAAAATCATGTTTGTTTACAGGCTCTCATATTTAGGTTGATGGTTAGCAGACAACTCAGGTTGGTGTATAATACAGGACCACCTTGGGACAAAGCTCTAAGTGCAGATTTCAAAACTACAGACTGAAAATTTAGAAGATGCACATCAAACAAGCGGTGGTCCCTTCAGAGCCATGTTGTTCTAGATTCATCTTCAGTTGTACTCAAAATATGAGTTTTGTCAAGTGCCAGATAAATTTGTATTTGCTGTGATAAGACAAGTGGTCTTTAATAAGAAATGCAGACTTTCCTCCAAATTTTGCCAAAATTGTGTAAATCAATATCTCCTTTTTATATTAAGCGTATAAAATTCAAATCCTTTCATATTGTTCTACTGAGCAATTGCATCTTTTAGCTCTAGAAACTGAGAGAAAGCTGTTTTCTCTCGAGTACTGGAGGCTGTGTGTGTCTTTATTCATTTCCTGGTGCCAGCCTTTCTGTTGGAAATAGGATCTTTTGGTTCTCCTCATCCCAGGTATCATTGCCAGGTCACTCCTTTCATCTTTGGTTCTTTCTTTCTCTACTGACCATCTCTTCTGAGAATAGTTGGGAAAATGAACTGTAGACTTGAGGGTTCCTCTTTCTAGGCAACAGACCAACCTGAGACAGAAGGATTCAGGGTACTCTGAGAAAGTCTGAGGCAGGTGTGTGGAGCCAGTGAAGATAAATCAAATACAAGGCATCCAACCTATTTTCCTACAATTCTTCAATGCAATCCATTCCAATCATTAAAACACACACACACACACACACACAAGATAGAACAAATAGTGTCAACATTAACTTACACTGGTCCTTACTTGGCTAAGGCATCAGGTGAACCAAGGACGAGCTTTGCAGTAACTGCCATATTACCAACTTTGCTAAAAGCAGAAACAAACATACAAACGAAGAAAAACTTCCACAGGAAGCAGCATCATGTCACCACATCTGATTTTAGTCACAGCTCCAAAGAATGAAGAGATCACCCAGAAGCAACAGTGTATGTCGAAGCACAGTGTTTTCTGTGTTGACATCTGTCTGGCTTAACTTTAAGAGAGTGTACTTAGGAGTAACATTTTAGATGTGGGGTGTACTTTGCAGGAGGTTGTGCTTTGAATGGAGGTGACAATGAACCATTAGTCACAGGTGTAGTGATGCTGCTGATAGGAGAACTATCCCTGTTGAACAGATGTATTTAATGAAGAGAGGCCCAGTAAGGAGGATGTGCAAAGGTTTGGAAGTTTCTCTTTATTGCGTGTCATGTTCAGAGGACATGCTCTGTTAAATGACATGCCTTCCCGTAGAAAGTCAGAAGACTATCTGGACATGCATGCATCTTTTATTTTGACAATAGTATAATGGGCATTAGTTTTCTTATAAAATTTGATAATATTGATCCCATTACCCTTTCTTGTCCCTTTTCTTTCCCCATGATCCTCTCCTTTCACCTTCCCAGTCTCCTTCTACCTGTGTGTGCGTGTGTGTGTGTGTGTGTGTGTGTGTGTGTGTGTGTGTGTATACCAATGAATGTCATCAGAATTTCTTGAAGAAGCCTGGGTTAGAGGTCATTCACAAGGGTATGGATAACTCAGCTCACAAGGGACCACACCACTGAAGGATCAGCAATCGTTATCTGTCTCTAGGTCCTCAGAGATGGATGGGGACTCATGAGCTCCTTACCCATCCATTATATATTGGCCAAAACTGTGGATCAGTGTTGTATAAATAATATAATAATAAACAATAGAATATAATACTAATGCACAGCTGCTGAGGAATCCAGAGTGCAATGCTGGGTCATTCCTGGGAGAGAGTGTTGGATAGCTCTCCACCCTTTCTCTCTCTCTTGCGCTCTTTCCAGGCCCTCTTCCAAGATGTTCCATGAGCCTTGGAGTGGTTTCATAAATGTTCCAGTTGGGGAATTCTGGTCTTTTTTAAAAGGTCAGACTCTGACACCTATGAATTTTTTTAATCAACATAGATTTTTAACTGTTCCAATATGTAATGACTCAATACAAAAACCCCTATGAGTAGTATCTGGTTTGTATGGTGATCTAGGCCAAAGTGAACCTTTATAAGTACCCGTATTTTGATGACTGTGTATCTGAAGCAAGTCAAAAAGCAAGCAGCCTGAAATATTCCAGCTATAAGGCCAAGGTATCATTTTTCCTTGTGTGTGAAGGACAATGCTTAAAATGGTATTGTCAAGTTATTTCTTTTTCTTCAATTTTGATAACACCCTAATTTTTTTTTTTAAAGAAGCATCCACGTCATGCTGCAAATCAGGGACAGCTCCAAGTAGCTGAGAAAGTCCTGCCATCTGCAATGGGAACAGATGAAGGTATTAGAAACTGAATGCGGACATGGTCTCACTTCTTGAGAATAATTGAAAACCTCAGTATATCCAGAATACTGTGCTGTGCCCTCATTGGAGAGTCCCTTAGACCCATCCCTAACATGAAAGACACTACCAAGATGAGAGGCATATTGAATCTCTACTCTTAGGTCAAGTAAGCAGAAAGAGCAGAGCCAGGCCTCGGAAAAGAGATTTGAAGTCTTCATCTACATAGATAATTAGAGAAATAAGTACAGCTTGGGAGAGATGTTTGAGCTAAAGGTTGGCATACGGTATTTACACCAGATGAGGTATATACAAAAGAAAGATGTTGTCTGAGGTGTTGGCTAACAGATGTGCCAAAATTAAGAGGCTGAAAGAAGGAGGAGGAAGAAGAGGAGGCGGGGAGGAGGAAGAGGAGGAGGGAGGAGAAGAAGAAGGAAAAGGAGAAGAAGAAGAAGAAGAAGAAGAAGAAGGAGGAGGAGGAGGAGGAGGAGGAGGAGGAGGAGGAGGGGTAGGGGTAGGGGAAGGGGAAGCAAAAGCAGAAGCCCTAAAGAAATGTGAAGAGGTAATCCCTAAGCTCTTTCAACTGCCCCAGAGAGGTTTCTTGATCAAGATGGTGGACTGAATGTTTTATACCTATATTTCATTGGGATGATGGAAATGACTTATAAATAAGAACTGACCTTGGGATGTCTGAAAATTGTCTAAGTGTCATCCTATCAACAAGATTTTGTGAAGTAGGAAATATCTTTTTTTATATAAGATATTTTCTTTATTTACATGTAATTTTCTCCATTCCCAGTTTCTCCTCCAAAAAACAAAGAAACAAACAAAAACAACAAAAACAAACCCCTGTTGCCTCCCCCTTCCCCGTGCCTGCCACCCCGCCCTCTCCCACTTTCTGGCCCTGGCATTACCCTACACTGGGGCACAGAACCTTCACAGGGCCGAGGTCCTCTCCTCCTATTGATGATCGAATTTGCAATCCTCTACTATACACATGCTGCCTGAACAATCAGACCCCTCCACGTGCAGTCCTTGGTTGGTGGTTGAGACCCTGGGAGCTCTGAGGGTACTAGTTAGTTCATATTGTTGTTCGTGCAAACATATTGTGGCTGCAAACCCCTCAGCTCCATTGGTCCTTTCTCTAACTCCTTCACTGGGGACCCTGTACTCAGT
>NW_022196900.1:19165473-19200393 GCF_008632895.1 Mastomys coucha | reverse complement strand
TTGCTCTGTAGTACAGCTTAAGGTCTGGGATTGTGATTCCACCAGAGGTTCCTTTATTGTTGAGAATGTTCTTATCAGTTGATAGCACAGGGCATAAGTAGTACTGGAGCATTTGATACTTGCAGTGTATATAAGCTGCGTGTCAGTCTAAGTAACAAGTGACTTCATGTGGATGAAAGCTCTCAGCCCTGAGACAGAGCATGCGGACAGCAAAGGTTATTGATCAAGATGACCAGTTAGAGGGTTATTCGTAGAACAGAAAGATCCAAGAGCTTCATTGCTAGTGAGAGCTCCTTGACCTGCTCTGTGAGTAGACTGGAGGATTTGACTGAGAAGGGTCTTGAGTTGGGATGTTGAACACAAGGTGCGTGTGCATGTGTGTGTAGGCAGTGTTTCAGAGAATAGAAAGAAAACAGGCAACTCCAAGGCAACAAAAACACTGAACTAATAACAATCCCCTCTTCAAGTATGAAACACATCAACATTTAATGTACTCGGAGTAGAGACCTCCATTGTTTGGGCTATATAGAGGGCCCTGATTCAGATCAACTAGATACACCAAGAGAGCAGCAAAAGAAACCCACGTCTGCCACCACTGCTAATCACAGCAGTGCTAAATTTGTAATCATGAATGGCAAATTAAAAAAAAAAAGTCACTAGATATTTGTGAAAAGCAAAAGCAAGAAAGAAAGGAAGCCAAAGAAGAGCTGAAGGGAGAAAGAGAGGGCGATGTGCCGATTCTGTGAGGTGTCCAGTGCGGTCTCAGCCTCAGACAAGGAGAAGCAGAGCATGTTTTCAACTTAAAACATTAATGGGCCACTATTTGTTTGCCACGTTCATAAATATTAACATGATCAACTGATTATGATAAGTTGATTTTTGTTTTTACCATGCTTAGGATCAATTTATAATCAAAGCTCACATCTAAATGAGTTTATAAAAAAGAAAGAAAGAAAGAAAGAAAGAAAGAAAGAAAGAAAAAGAAAAAAAACACCTCAGTGCAAATGATACAGATCCTGACAGCATGCAAATACAGCTGAGGTATCACCAGCCGGCGGAGAGAGTAATGGACTAAAATGTGGAAACTCTAATTTTATTGTACTTAATGTGGAAACAGTCGGTATCCTTTCTTTATATGTTTGAATGTGACTGAGTAAGAAGCTATCATGTCTCAGGATCTGGGGAGATTTGAGTACACGTTTTCTAAACTGCCCACCTTTAATAAGGGTTGTCGTAGTTAGGGTTCTCTAGACTAACAGAACTTCCAGAGTGAATGTCTATACAGAACTTCCAGAGTGAATATCTATGCTTTATTAGAGTGACTTACAGACTATGATTCAGAAAATCCAACAGTGACTGGTTGTGAACAGAAGGTCTAAGAATCCAGGAGTTGTTCACTCCACGAGGCTGAATGTCTCCACTGAATGTCAGTATACACCGGAATCCTGAAGAAGTAGGCCCTAATGCCATTGAAGGAATGCACTTGCTATCAAAATGAGAGCAATCAGTCAGAGAACAAATCCTCCCTTTCCCGTGTCCCTATACAGGCTTCCAGCAGAAGGTCCAGATTAGAGGCTGGCCTTTCCACCTCTTAAAATCCAAAAGAAAGGTGTGTCTTCCCACCTCAAAGGTCCAAAATAGAAGTGGATCTCCCCTATTAAAATTAAGCATGTATTCCTCGCAGGTGTGCCCCATTTTTAGGTTTAAGTTAATTCCAGATGTAGTCAAGTGACAACCAAGAATAGTCATCACGAGGGGGAGTATTTTATACTTTCATAAATTGACCAATGTAGAAGAGAGAAACAGTCATGTTTGTTAGAATGGCAATGCCCAGCACCAGAAAAGCTAAGACCAAGAATGGCAAAGTTCTTGTACAGAAACCGAAGGCAGCAAGCAATGAGACAGGACTTGGGCTTTCTTCACCCATCTCCTGTTAAAGAAGATTTTACCTTAGATTTGTTACTTCTGTAAACAAATAACTAGTTTAAAATATACTTATTGTTGAGGGGTATTCACCAGATAAAACTGTCTATACACAGGTGTAAGCCTAAAGCCTTTATTAGCCAGCCAGTGATGACACACGGTGTTCAGGATCAGACTGTAGCCCTGGGCTTTTCTCAGGGTGAGCTTTTAACCACCAAGAATATATTCTGGGTTGACATATTTCAGTTAGTAAGAACAGTTAGCCAGAAACAGAACTACAGAAGCTGCAAAGCAAGGTTAGTTCTCAGAACTGTGGACTTTGATGGATTAGGTCTTCGTTTTCGATTTGGCAGGTGGTGCTGTCTATGTGCTGAGTTTTATGGACTGAATGGTGCTTCCAACGTGGTGTCAGTTGTGTGAAGGTCTGGGCCCATCTAAGGTCTGAGGGCCTTTTACATTTACATATTACTCTATTTCCTTTTGCTATAACCAAACGCCTGAATCCTTCATTTGTCATATAATTCTGGTGAGTGGAGGGTCCAAACAATAATTCAAAGAAAACTGGAGCCCATGGCAGGACATATACAGAAGCGACCTCGCTCTATAGCAACCCACTCTCATGAGGAGTAACTCACTCTAAGACACCAGTATTAATCTCTTCCGAGGGTGATGTCTGCAATGCCTTAGTCACATATGGCTAGACACCACCACCACCCCAGCACTTAACAGTTCCAATACTTCTCAGCAATGTTACCCTGGGATCAAGATTCTAGAAAATGATCCTCTGTGGGACACATACCAGCCACAGCCTAACCATAGCATTAGCCAATATCATATAGAAAAATATAACTTTATGAAACCATCTACCTATGCAGATAAAACTATAACAGAGAAGGAAGTGATGAATTTTTAACTTAGAAATGTTGATGCAAAATTTTAATGGATCAGGAGTCAAATGTAAGATTGAAATCCAAAGAGGGTTTATTCTCAGAATACAAGGTTGTTTCAATATTAGGAAAAATGTTTTATATAGTTGTATATTATTAACGTATCAACTAGGGAAAAATAGTCATTTGAATATGTAGAAATTCAGCATCATTTTCTAATGAATAAAAACTGATAACAGAGACACAGAAATCTAGTGTATATATTTTAACATAATAGCAAATTTTCAAATATGTTTGAAAGAATTTAATGCTTTAATATATAAAAATGTTTTCATGAAGCAATGAAAAAGTGATACACTCAACAGAAAAATATTAGTATCTCACAAATCATAAACGTCCCCCAAATATTAAGAGATATTCAACATAATCAGTATTCAAATAATGTCAGTGCAAGCTGCATGAAGAATTCCAGGTGACTATGTTGTCATTGATCACAATGCTAATGTACTTAGTACTGGTGAGACCGAAAGAAATGGGCTCTGTCATCTGTCTGGAAGATATATGCATCAGCAAATTAATCAAGAAGTGTAATATGTTCAAAATCATTAAAAGTACAAGTACCCTTTAATCTAGAAATTCCACTTCCTGGAGTGATAGCTAAAGAAATTACTTAAAAATAATGCTTACAATATTTAGCAAAAAGATTATTAAAGATTATATTTTATTATGAAAAATATATGCAAGCCTAATTCCAACAATGAATTACTATCTTATGAAACTTTATCTATGAATTTATCTATGATAAATTCATAAATACTATGCAATCATTACAAGTGAGTGATGTTGTACATAAATAGTATTATATTGAAGATGTTAGGGTTGATATAGACCGTATTAAATAATAAGAACTCAGTTCAAACCTGTATAACAGAATCATTCTGTCTGTTTAGCTTTAATTTATCTCCTGTCCGTCTGTCTGTCTGTCTGTCTGTCTGTCTATCATCTATCAATCGTCTATTGGCCTATCTACCTAGCTATCATTTATCATTTATATGGCTAACTATATACCATCTATCTATCTATCATCTATCTATCTATCTATCTATCTATCTATCTATCTATCTATCTATACCTATCTACTTACCTATCATCTATCATTTTGGTCTGTCTGCCTATCTATCTATTGATCATCTATCTATTATATGTTTACCTCCCTTATCTATGTATTGATAAATGGTGAAAGAATATTTTTCTATATTAAAATTAATAAGCAGCAGCTGCTGTTTCTTCACCCTTACAATAGTTTATTATTATTGTGCAGTGTATGTCATTAATGTACTTTGCTTGTGATTTTTTCCTTTTCATAAGAAATTATTACATTTACAAGAAAGAAAGCAACATTTAAGATAAAATATATATCTATTTTCTCTTTTATATAAAGTATAACAGAAGTCTAATACACTTTTTATAAAATCAACCTTACATTTCAATTCTAAAATGAATACAACAGAAAATTAGAATGTAGGTAGCTACTAAAAATAAAACTATAAAATGCTCTAAGAAAAAGAAAACTTCACCTTTCACTTTTGCTGAGTTTCACTAAGTGTCCAGTCATAGCTAGCCTGGAATTTGTGCCCTTTTATGGCGTAGGCTCTCAAGTGTTGAGACTGAAGGCTTGTGCTGCCATGCCTAGTTCAATTTCACAACTGATCTTAAAAATTAAAATTAAAATGGCATTCTCTTTTTTATTTGTGACAGAGAATATTGGATGGGTTAACTTATTGGCAAATGAGGGTGAAGACCCAAGTTCAGGTCTCCAGAACCCACATCAAGCCTGATGCAGCAAATAGTCTCTGCTGAAACCTCCAAGCTTCTACAGGAAGATGGAGGAGGAGACAGGAGAATCCCCAGGAGCTCCGGAGCCAGCTAGGCTAGCACACACAGCCACAAAAACAAGAGACTTCGTCTCAAACAAGGGAGAAGATGAGAACCAAAACTAGAGGTTGTTCTCTGATCTCTCCATGTGCATTGTGACACATGTGCATGCATGACATGTGCATCTGTGTGTGTATATGTCTCTTTGTGAGGGTATGTGTGTACATACCCACACAAAATCGATACAAGAGTATTCATTTTCTATCATAGCAAATGCTTAATGTTATAAGTTATCATGGACAATGGAACTATAAAAACATTTCTAGAGAATGAGAGACTATGACAACATAAGAAAACTTTTATTTTTATTATTATTTTAATGATGCATGTGTATCTATATATGGGTATGTGCACATGAGTGTAGGTGCCCTTGGAGGCCAGGAACGTTGGATCCCCTGGGACCTGAGATTATAGGTGGCTGTCGGATGTGTGGTAAAAACCAAACTCCAGTCCTAGCAAGAGCAGTGTGTGCTCTTAACCACTGAGCCATTTCTCCGCCCCATAACAGAAGCTTTAATATTGTGCATGCCATGTGGTCCATACATCTCCTTCCTTAGAGAGAGATATTTAGAGATGTATCCAAGTGTGGGCAGTCAAAATACTGTTTATGCTGATAAAAATTAGGAGAACCTCACATATTCAAAATCTAAGATCAATTAAACTATGATATATCCATAAAGTTGATATTATTCAGAATTTATGTTAGCTTTTAGAATAATGACATTAACAGATTAATTATAAACTATGAAGTGATGGAAAGTTGACTTTTCTCCTGCCCTGTTCCAATACATACTAGAGAATGTGTATGAGAATCATGTGCAAAATGACCTCATATTTTTGCTGTGTTTGGAATCTGGACACTTACATAGACTTGCTTGTGACTTACTGATACTGTGCTGCACTTGATAACATGATTCTCCTTTTATGTTGCTATATCGAGTCCAGAGTGTAAAAAATATTTGTTCAGAGAAGAATGTGATACTGGACCCATGTGACTACACGATAGCATACTATAACCAGCTAATGGTTTCATACTTAGTGATTGTAAAATAACTAAGGAAATAATTTAATGATTTTAACTAAAAATGTAATTAGAACTCATGCTGAGACAAACACGTTGTCTATTGGATGTTAGATTGTCTTAAATTGTTAATACTAAAATTGACTTTCTTCCTATTCATTGAAAGCCCTTAGGAAAATAACAAGGCATACCGTATAGGCTTGAGACCACATATAGATTATAAATCATGCCCATAGAGTCCTTATGTCTGTGGGGAGGTCTTCACTGAGAAATTTAAGCACTGGGGGACCTGAGTCCAGGATTCACTGTGCAGAAGCTAAGAAGCCACACACTGCTAATCATATGACCAATAAATCAAAAATGGCTTGCAAAAATAGCACATCAGAATTCACGGAGACATTTCTTGTGAAATAGTGTGGAACCACAAACCATCTTGCAATATCCTCCAATATTACACCTCATGCTTTACAATAGTTAGTGGCCTGTGGCAACAGAATTACTGTATGGCAAATTCAAGAACAGACAGAAGGAAAAGTGATACTTGACAGAGGTAAAAAAAATTGTATCTGTTACTTATTTTAATGAAGATGTGCCAATACAGTTCTCAAAGAAAAAGGTAGACTGACTGATACGTTCTGAAATATTTTTTTCCTAAGGAAAAAAAAATACCAATAGGAGGAATGAGGTGAGTCACATCCACAAAGGACCTCTGGAGAACAGACAGAGAACGGGGCCAGGAATTGCAGTCAGCACAGAGCCTGCAGGCTTTCCACTTTTTATTCTTCAAAAGTCTATCAGTAAACTAGATACCCAATTCCAGAATGCAAATCCAAGATTACATATTCTGTGCAAGAAAGAAGTAAACAACAGAAAGAACCTGCCACGTGTCTTGAATGATGGAAAACTAGAGTCCTATCTTTACTTTTCCATCCTTTACCTAAATATACACAAAGACATGCTGTTTTTGCAATGGGCAGGATGTCTTCCGTTAAAAATGAAGTTGCCCATCCCAGCTTTGGATACAACCTAAGCACAACAGTCTGGCTCTGGGGATGATGTAGGAACATAACCAGGGATGTTCTTATTATGCAATATGTATTAGAAACCATCCCTTTGAGGTAGAAGAGCTACCTGCTGTTCCCTTTCCTAGCCTGTATCTCCAACTTCTTATTTCAATGTGGCGTGGCTCTTCAACTCTGTGGGTCCACCATCTGTTTCTCCTGGCAAACAATCGACTGGCATGTGATATCTGAGTGTTAACTATCTGTTGTTACCCAGCCTCTGCTGTAGGATTCCTCTAGCTCACGATCTGAAAAGAGCCTCCTGGGTGTTGTTTGAGCATGCTCAACCTTAGACACCCACCGTTCCCTCTGCTCTCTCGCACATGCGCTGCAGGATCCGGTGGATACTGCAGAAACTGGGTCTGTCCGCAGGCAGCTTGCTCCAACAAAGGCGCATGAGATTGTACAGTTCCAAGGGGCAGTTCTCAGGGCAGGCAAGGATGTTGCCATCTCTCACATAGTAAATGACCTCCTCATGGGCCATCCCATAGTAGGGCTGCAGTCCATAGGAGAAGATCTCCCAGAGGACCACACCATAGGCCCATACATCTGACTCCGTGGTGTAGCGGTTGTAGAAGATAGACTCGGGCGGCATCCAGCGGATAGGGATGGCATCATTTCCATCAGCTTTGTAGTAGTCTGCAGAGTAGATGTTCCTGGAGAGGCCAAAGTCAGCAATTTTCACCACCATGTTCTCCCCAACCAGGCAGTTCCTGGTAGCTAAGTCCCGGTGGACAAACTTGCGCTCTGAAAGGTAAGCCATGCCAGCTGCCACCTGCCTGGCAATGCAGAGCTGTTCTGCACAGGACAGTGGTGGGGGACCAGGGCTGGACACCCGAGCCCTTGTGGACAGGTCACTGTGGCTGAGGCTGCACACAGTGTGCGGAGACATGCTTCGGAGGAACTCATTGAGGTCGCCATAGGCCATGTATTCAAAGAGCAGACACATCGGCTTCCCAACGGCACATACACCTGCAGTCAAAATAACATCATAGTTAGACGGAGTCTTTTCACGAGGATAGAACACACCAAAATCAAAGGACCAGACTAGAAAGAATGGTGCCCCGCTTATGGATGGTGTTAGTCATAGTCTGACTCCCACTTCTTTACTTAAACATCCTGTTACCTGGTAAGATTTGGTGTATTTTTCTTTCAGGGGCATGACGATTTCTGACTCCTTGATTCTTAAATTTTCCCTCTGCTATCTTTCCACGTATACTATCACCTGACTTCATGCTCATTCATCGTACTAGTGATGTTCCTCAACATTCTATCTCTTGGAGGAGAGATCATGCCCTCTGATTCTTTAAATCACTCAGACTGGCCAGCTGTCTGGACAGCAGGTACACAGTAACATATGGTAAGAGGATTCAGGAATAGGTATTTGCTGGGAATGTATGAGGCATTTAATGTGTATACACTAAAGAGGAAATCAAGTGTTGGTCACACTTCCAGTGCCTCCTACAGCCTCTTCTTTTGGGCTTGTCAACAATCATTAGATGACTTTGGTGTTGTTACACGAGTTAATTTGATTTGAAAGATTTCTTACATTAGAAAGCCCAAGACAACATATTTCTTGCAAGAGAAAATGGTGTGTGTGTGTGTGTGTGTGTGTGTGTGTGTGTGTGTGTGACAGAGTCTATGGCTGTCTTCAGATCTACTTGTGGGCAACTGTGACTTTGAACTCCTGAACCTTCTTCTACCTCAAGCACTGGGATTACAGACACTGTGAATCAATCTTAGTTCTTGTTGGGTAATAAATCTGAGAGACACTCTTACTAGTGATATAGAAACACACTGAGCAGTAACCGCAAGTCAGTGTACCTGGCTTGAGTTGGAACCATGCCCCAGAGCAGGGATGTTGTAAAGTTGCAGACACAGATACGAGTGTATCAACATTTGAAGGAACAGTTCAAATTCTTTTGCAACAAAACAGTGTCTCAGTTTGGTTCTGATTGTAGATCATTGTCAAGGTCTTTTAAGATAAACAAAAATTTTAAAAAGAAACATACTGTCTGTCTCTTTTAAGCTCTATTGTTATATTTTCTGAGCCCCATCAGTGGTGAATAAGAGGTTTAGATGAATGTAGTAGGCCTTCCCACTGTGTTCTCAACTCTTGTGGAGGGTTCTAACTCCTGGTTTTTGCTTCACTATCCTCACTCCGAAATTCAGCCAAACTATGTCTTGTCTTCTCCTTGCCACCCCTCCTTGTTGCATAGCTCACATTTGCTCTCTCCAGGCATTATTTAGCTCCACCTCAGAATTGCACACTGACCCCAGTCTCTTCTCACTACCTTGCCACCACTCCCTAGCAAGATCCTTCTGCACATTGAAAGACAACATTCCCTATCTTCTTGCTTTCACTGTCCTGTCCAACTCTGCTCAACAATCCAGACAGAGATGTTGCAGAAAAAAAAACCTGTCAATAACTTCATACTATGGCTTGGCACTTCATGGCTTAGACTTTCTATTGATCCCCATTTTAAAAGCAAGGGCTTTTCTTTAATTTTTGAGATTATACTATAATTATATAATTTCCCCTCTTTCCTGGTCCCCTTTTTGCATTGTTATTATATACATATATGTCCATGTATATAATACAAATGTATTTCTAAGTACAACCTGGCCAGTCTATATGTTACTTGTATGAATGTTTTCAAGGCTGACCAGCTGGTACTGGAAAAGACTTGGTGAGCTTGTCCCTAAGGAAGACTAATTCTCCCACTCAATTCTACCAAAATATTCACTTGATATTTTGTATGAAGGCCTAGTAGGATCTTCCGATCTCCCCACTGCATTTACTAGCTGATCTAGTCTTATATAATTCTCAAGCAAGCCCCATCACTTTTCCATTTCTTCTTCTCCTTCTTCCTCTTTCTCCTCTTCCTCCTCCTCTTCCTCTTCCTCCTCCTCTTTCTCCTCCTCCTCCTTTGACTCTCTCATATGTACATGGTTAATGTTTGTGTGTAAGAGTATATGTGTGTGCAGGTGCATGTGTACATGTATGAGTGTTGGAGTATGAACACCAGTGTCTAGTGTCTTTCTTAATTGCTCCTCATGTTCTTAAGATAGAGTCTCCTGATCCTGAAGCTCACCAATTTCACTAGGCTGGCTGACTTCAAGGCCCAGGGATACTCCTGTCTCTACTTGCCCAGCATTTATAGGCATGTTTTACTGTGGCAGGGTTCTGGGAATCCAAACTCAGGCTGTCATGTTTGTGCCATGGATACTTTACTCACTGGTAACCTTTTCAACTCCATCTGTATTCTGTAAGCACTGGATAAGCTTGCTCTGGGGCCTGTGCAGGTGCATCTCATTCCTCAGTCGTTTCCACTGCCATCTTCTCACCTCTGCCAGGTCTCTACACAAATGTCACATGCCCACTGCAGCTCATATTCCAAAAACCTTTCCTTTGCTTTGAGTTTTAAAACAAATCAGGAGGAATAGAAGCCACATTTATACATGCTCACTCCTGCTATCTCCCATAAAGAATGTACGCTCTACAAGGCCAGGAATTCTGAAAGTTTTGCTTATTTCTGTGTAAATATATAAACTATTATATGTGTTAAATTTATGAATCTGTGATGAAATGAGGACATAAAATGAATAAAAATATTATTTAAATTGTGGTATTCTAGTTAAGAAAAATAAAATGGATAAAGTGATTATATATATGTATATATGTATATATAGAGAGAAAGAGAGAGAGAGAGAGAGAGAAGCCTTTAATTAATTTTGTGATTTTGTGATGGTGAATTAGTGTCAAGGGAATTTTTTTCATTTGGAGACACTTGAAAAAAATTTGAACCAGAAAAGAGGCACCAAAGACAGAAAATTGGAATTGATGGAATCAGAGTGGTATCTGTGAAACACAGAGAGTCCTGGAATCTGAGGTAGAAGGAATTTTGGGAAGTAGGGGAAGAAGCTAAATTAGGAAAGGAAGAAACAAATCACACTGACTAGAGAGTAAGGCAAAGGGATAAATAAAATAAGTAAGAGACAAAAAGAGAGAAGCTTAGAAAACCTCTTGGCTGAGGAACAAACCTTCCTCAGTTATGTTTCCATACCTAAGAGCTTCACAATGTTGGGGTTGTCAAACTCCGCCATGAGGGCTGCCTCCCTCTGAAAATCCGCTTGCATGTCTGCAGATGCCTCTTCCTTTAGCATCTTCACAGCCACCATAGTGAAAGGTTCATAAGGGAGCAAGCCTGGGGCCCTGAGGGACAGACCACAGGTAGGGGTGATTTTACCCCCAAGATTATATCTACTCACATATATGCAGACTTTTCCAGAGCCACAAAGGGAAGGAAGACAACAGTAAGTCATGCTTACATTTCTTGATGCAAATAAGAAATCCACTAGCTATTCTTAACACAGGATATGTTTGACAATTACTTAATCAGCAAGAGGCTACAGCATGCGTGTGCACACGCAGAGGGAGAGGAGGGAGGGAGAGAGAGGGAGAGAGGGAGGAGAGAGAGAGAGGGAGAGGGAGGGAGAGAGAGAGGGAGAGAGAGAGGGAGAGGGAGAGGGAGAGGGAGAGAGGGGGAGAGAAAGAAAGGGAGAGGGAGGGGGAGAGAGAGAGGGAGGGAAGGAAAGAGAGAGGGGGGAATATTCCATTGTAATGCCCTACTGGTTATCCTGAATCTAAATTCCTTGAGGGTGAAGATTATGGCTGACTGCTTATCTGTCTTCCCCCAGTACAGCATAAAGTTGCATCTTGCCAATTGAATAGTATATATGTGAAATTTCACTTTAAATGTAACCCCAATATCAAGGCTACTTTTCAGAGGAAGTAGGATTACATCTGCTCAAGGATGAGACTGACCACCTGATAAAATCCAAGCCAACAGCCAGGCAGTGGTGGCTCACGCCTTTAATCCCAGCACTTGGGAGGCAGAGACAGGTGGATCTCTGAGTTCGAGGCCAGCCTCGAACTACAGAGTGAGTTCCAGGACAGCCAGGCTATACAGAGAAACCCTTTCTCAAAAAAGAAAGAAAAATCCAAGCCAACATTCTGTTGCCCAGCTCTGTGTCTGTGGATTCGTACCCACACAGAGTCGGTATTTTATTCCATTTCAAACAAAATGGGCAATGATTGACTGTAATATACATCCCTTTTCCAAACTCAGTGAGTTTTTGAATTTTTACATTATTCTTTGTTTTGTTTTTCTATAAATGTCTATTTAATGTCCACAGAAGTCATACTCTGAGTTCGCAAACATTAATTCAAAGGAAACTTTAAATGAAGCAGAGATTGACAAGAGAAAAATAAAAAAGAAATAAATAGGGATTATTACCAAAGCAATGTAAGAAATTATGGTTAAAACATGAAAATTATTTTCTAGAAAGAAAAGATAATTAGATTACTAGTAATTTTTAATAAACTGCTCATGGGATTTCCTATAAATTATATATTTATATTCAGCAAACTACATTTTGTTCTAGACATGCTATGTTCTAGTGAAAGGGGGATGTTAGGATTTACTATAAAGCATGTGGAGGTAGAGAGACAACTTAGAACACTTCTTTTCCAGGGGACTCAGAGTGGTTTGCACGCATCTGTAAGTACCTCCAGTTTCAGGGGATTCAACGCCCTCTTCTGGCCTCTGAGGGCACTGCACCCACATCACAGTCATAGATGCAGGCAAAAGCCCAACACAGGTAAAATAAAAAAATAAAAGCTTACAAAACAGTATTCAGTTCAAACACATGATGTAAAGAACTGAATGACCTGATAATAACTTGTATCCACAGTAAGCAAGTCTAATAATCTGATAACTTTTCAAGCACAGTAAATGCTAGCAGAGATTTTTTTTCTCCCATAGTTAACTTTACCTTGCTTGAAAGACCCTTCCAAACGCTCCCTCTCCGATGTCTCTGACATACTCGATGTTATTCCTCGGATACTCCAGGCTGAGCAGCTTGGGATTCAGAAGGAGTGGCATCCTCTGGTACATGGGGTTGGGATGGAGCCTATCCAGCAGGAGCTCAGAAGGCAATGTGGTGAGGGTCACCGCTGTCGACTCTCTGCGGGTGAGAGGGGCACAATCAACAATGCCTCTGCACTTACACCCTAGATCCTTAAAGATACTTGAAGATACATAGGGCTAAGATGGCTGGAGACTCTTGGGCTTGAGAACAAGAAAGTACGTTGCTTGGTCTTCAGTCAATAAGACATTTTGTCACTATCCCTAACAGTAGCAGCAGCAGGAGAAGACAGGATACAGGAGTAGCCCTTTCCATCCAAATGATGATTGAAGTTCTATCTGCTATATAAAAACTGACTTTAGTACATGTGGCCTTTTAAAATTTCAAAGTAGGGTTGTCTAATTGTAAAGCCAGGGTACAGATGGCAGTGAGATCATGGTGGTGTGATTGACACTTCTCACCCCCGCCCCCCAATTCCAAAAGTGAGTACAGGGATAGGGCTGCAATCCTCACCTTTTCTTATTTTTCCACTCCTTTCTCCTTCGGCAGCAATAGAGAGCAGCGATGGTGAGAAGAGCAAACACGGCAAAGCTGGACACGATGGAGATGATGACGGTCATGGAGTACACAGGCGAGACGGCAAAGGAAGAAGTGGAGGCAGGCAGATTTGGAATGTCCGCGCTCGGCCTGGAGGATGCTATTGATGGGAATGCTGCAAGCAAAAGAGAATTCTTTGTGCTTATTTTGGAAGCTTTAAAAATCAGTTTTTGTACTGAAGCCCTCACTACCACAGCCATAAGAGTATGCTAGAGTATCGGCTTCTCTAGAGTGTATCAGGCTCTCCTCTGTTGTCTATGTATAAAGTGTAGTGTTAATAATCCAGTAAGGTTCATTTGCAAGGAAGGGGAGATCCGGAGGAGAACTATGCTTTCCTAAAAGAAATGCAAACCCCAGGTTTAGGCCCCTTATTTACTGTGTATGACTGACAGCGCTCAGAAAATTATACACGAAAAACCATCAAAAATGTTTTCATGTAGAGACTGAAGGTGAAGGTGATAACATTTGAAATAAGTGTTTGTGTATGTGTGTGTGTAGCAAGTTGATAAATAATAAAAATAATGAAGATAAAAAATGAAATCATAGGAACATAAAGGAGCAGAAACCAATTCACCTAAACCTTAAACTCTCATCAGACTCCTATGCAAGAGGCTGAGATTTAAAAGCAGGTGAGATCTGCCTTGTGCTGGAAATCAGCAGGTACCGCACTTCTGCTGATCTGCTTGCAGTTTGTGAGCATGGTAGAGATACTTAAACGACCTGAGCACACATACCTTGACTCTTCTGTGTATAGTGAATAAAGACAAAAGCATGGACACAGAATATTTTACACACGACCATAAGGAATCTTGACATCTAAGAATCAACTTTGTATCTTAAAAAGAGAGATTATTTCTTAAAAATATCTGGGAAACACCAACAGAGTGGCTAATGCCAGGCCACAGAGAAAAACCTCAATAAATTTCAAAACCATAAATCATAAAGCTCTGTTCTCTCACAAAAAAATGAATACAGTGAGGGATTAAATGAAATCCAACAGGACTATGAGGAAAAAGAAAGATCTGTAACTCTTCTGGTTAAAAATATTAAAAGTTGTCATTGTTATAGGTCAGAAAATAAACGTCTTAATGTCATGTAGGAAATTTGTCCAAAATTGTACTTATTGATAAACTCATGGTTAGATCTGGTTCTGTTAGACATGAGGAAGAGGATGGGCAGAATGTGAGACTTAAGACGAGAAACAGGAACTCTTGAGAACAAACAGAAACAGGAGACACAATGGAACCCATATGCAAGCAGAGGTTGCTAAGGGAGACCACACATACCACAAATGACAGAGAAGAGTAACATTTGTAGTCTTTTAAATATTTAGAACATGGTTTGATGAGTGGAATTTTAACTGGAGAAGACAACAAAGCCATGAATGCAGCAATTAAGAAAGAAGAGGGTTATCGCAAGAGAGTCACAGATCAATAAAGACAAAGCAGTACATGATTATGCAATTTACATTTAAAAATCTTAGAGAAAATAACAGGAACGTAGTAGTTACCAAATTTGAATTAAAAAATATACATGAGTAGAACCATAAGCAAGAAATTACCTTTAAAAACCATTGTGTAATGGCAAACCTACTCTGAGAGACTTGGGAGAGGTAAGATTCTAGTTATCACTGCATGCCCCAGCTGGGGAACATCATTTCAACCTGTTAAGGAATCTTCAGTACTAATAGTGCAACCCAGAAAATACACAAAAGGTGTGTATACACAAAATACACAGACCAGTCATCTGACGGCTCTAGAAGTGCCTAAGTGAGCAGTTGCTGACTGATCCCAACACAGGAAGAGAACATAGGTTTCACAAGCAGGAAGATATTAATTAATATAAAAAATCAAAAACACAAAAGAAAAATCCATATTTTAACAGGAGCTAAGGACATTTTTAAAGTGACAGTTGTAAATAGTGCTAGAGTCTGCCGTTTTAGTTTGGAGTGGGGACAGACAGCTCAGCACTTCCAACTGAACAAAAGAAAACCTTTAATACAGGAAGTGCCCAGGGCCATTTGAGACACAATGTTCAGGAAAGTACAGGTTATAGGGGGTGTTTATGTATGACTTCTAGTCTAGGAGTGGACATAGTGAATACCCCTGGCTACCATTGACCAAGCAAAGTGTTTTTGAACTGTAGAAGTCAAATACGGTCCCTGCTGGGATTTAGGAAGAACTCCATTCTGCAGTAAACATCCGAGTGAGATGGTGACAGCCTGCCTTATCAAGGCATAGTCGTGGTGGGTTTCATCTTCCCAGGTCCTAACACTGGCCCACAGTCAACCTTAGCTTCTACAATCCAAAGGAAGGTTTGAAAGAGTCAGCTAACTTCCCATTCTAAAAAAAAAGTAGGAATCATTATTCAGATATAGATTAATATCTGTTTTTATATCTGAATTTTACAGAGCTATACATAGTGTATATAATATATGAGATAGTGAAGTTGATATGGTAAAATCAGGAAATATATGAGTAATCTTTTCTCAGAAAATATCAGAAAATTGGCTCACTGGATAAAGCCTTTGCTACCTAAGAATAAAGATCTCCAGAGCCCAAGTGGAGAGCAGAGTGTGATGCCATGTGTTTGTAACCCCAGCGCTGGGCACAGACAGCTGGGTCCCAGAGCTTCCTGCCTGGCTCATCTAACCAATGGGTGAGTAGCTGCATCCAAAAAATAAGATGGTCATCAATGGATGATGGACATCAATGTCTGGTCTTCACATATGCGTGCCCAGGTGCACCTACCCACACACAGATGTGCATACCCATACAAAAACCACCCACTCACACCCACATACATACAAGCATCAAACTATTATAAAAATAGATTTTAATGATGGGTTCCTAAAAAATTCATGATTATTCTGTAAGATTTATTTTTTTGAAATGAAAGAATTTACATGGTTTGACCAGGGGTTCTGCTGTGTGGGTCAAACATTTCTTCCTCTCCGGGTAGTTCTATTATGATTCTCTGATTGCTCAGAAGAACAAATTTCTCTGATTTTCTCCAGAGCCATGTCAATTGCCTCTCTGGAGCCAAATGACTAAATTGGATTTCCATTAAATTTCCTTTTTAGCCTTAATTTTTCTTTAATAAATTTTATAACTTTATCTTTTTTTTCCTATGATCACCAAATATTCATTCATCTATACACTAGCATACTGATTATTGTTAATGGCTTTTATGATCAGGAGCTTTGTGGACTAGTCAATAAGCAGACTGCTAGCAACATAATGAAAGAGGATGTTACAAAAGTAGTAATGGGATACTCAAGAACATGTAGGGGCAGTAACAGTATGGTTCAGGCACGCATACGTCTTCTAATGTAAATTTAAATTAGATATACATACTGAAGAGACAACACCAGTAGAAAGCTGCTATAGTCCGAGCATTTATGTCTCTTGAAAAGCCATATGTGATTCACACCGTTTTCAAAGAGATCTGAGAGGCCTCCTGCCACGCTGGGTTACAGTGAGAAGATAGCAATATCTGAAGTGAAGCTGATCTACTGCAACCACATATATAGTCCTTGCCTGACACCAATATGCCTATGCCTTAATCCTGGACAGCCAGCTCCCAAAACGCAGAGAAACATGTCTGTGGCTCACAAGCTGCTCCCTCTAGTGTGTTTTGCTGTTGTATCTTAACAGGCCAAATCTAAGATGGCTGCATAGGGGGCCGTTATAAGAGTTGAGTAGGATGTGGGTGAGTAGGTAGTGTTTTACAAGAAGAAATCATATGTGCTGGGTGGGAACCGAGCTGCTTTGCGCTTCTCCAAAAGCGCACCTGATGGTTTCGTTGCTGCAGGTGGAAATATCTACAGTTAAGGCAGATATCAGCTTTGGGTCATAAGAAGGTTTCACAAGCCAATCAGAGTTATCTGTCCTTTGCCCTGAAGCAAGTGGAGAAAGCCACAGGAGTTGGTCAGCTTTGTGCGTGAGGAAGATATCTCAGCTGCAACCCAGACCTCCATGACATCATTCCCAGCATGGCTGATCACAAGCTCCTGTTATGACCTCCCAAGGAGTCAGAAAGAGATGTCTGATGCACACCATTGGGTAGGATTCCTACCACACATCTCACAGGTAAAGAGAAAATCTAAAAGCTTCAGTCTTGACAGAAAACAAACAACAAAAACAAATTACAAAAAAAAAAAAAAAAAAAAAAGCCAGACATATGAAACTTTTTTTATTTTCCAAACTAGAAGGTAGAAAAGATAGTTACTTCTACAGACTGGCTCTAGACTTGCAGCATCATTCGAGGTCTTTTATATTTTGCTATTTTACCTCAGTGATTGAGGTAAGATAAGACTATTGGATGATATTCATCCCCTCAAAGCTTCTCTCTTAAGACCTCCTTTGAGAAAATACACAAAACATTTCTTAAGTAAAGACCATCTGAATCTGAGATTTCCAAACTACTACTACTACTACTACTACTACTACTACTACTACTACTACTACTACTACTACTAAAATTGTAATAGTAATAATAATATAGTGTTTCTAACCCTAAATAGATAATGATGCCATGACTGGGACCTTCATCTAATTATCTACAGAAGAATCAAGAGAGATAGTCATTCAAGGAAAAATCAGTGGTGCTGGGGAAACAAAGGAGGAGATAAACAGTGTGTTCTGAGGCTCTCACTGGGGATTCTAAAGGTTCTATGGTTGGGCAGAGTGAAGAGTGTAAAGGAAAAACTAGAATCTGACTTTTGTAGACCAGTAGAAAAAGAACTAGCTCAAAATAAGTAAAAACTGAGTCCTAGGAATCCCCATCTCTGCCTCTCCAGCACTGGGCTTGAGTGCAGGCCATCAGTCTTCTCTTTTACAAGTGTGTTGGGGATTGAACTCACATCTTTGGGCTTGCACAACAAGCACTCTCCTATTTGAGCCACCTCCCCAATCCCATAGAGACACTCATTGGCAGATGGCATGAGTTTACTCTACACCAATGAAAGAACGAGCCTTCATCCCAGAGAATGACTGCATTCTAAGTCTTCATATACCATGATCTGCATTCAGTTCTGAACATCCTCCATCCTACTACTGCCAGTGTAGGGTGACACGAAGGCAGGGGCGTTGGAACTCACCTCACAGAAAAAGTTGGGAATTGGGGATGTTTAATGTAAAGAGGAAGAAACTAGGAGATAGGGCATATTCTCCAGATAGTCTTAATGTCAGTGCTACAAAGGGCGAACAAGAGGAATGGGAAAAAACAAACCAAAAACCAAAAACCCAAACCAAAAACCAAAAACCAAAAACTAAAAAAACAAAAACAAAAAACAAAACAAAACTCAACTAAAAACAGCTATTAGAGCTATAATGGACCAAGTATATATAGTTCAATATGGCCAGAATGTTTTCACAATTAATGGAGTGAATTTTAGTTGGGAAAGCCTGCAGAGACAATGCAGAAGAGAGTCAGTTGCTTCAGAATCTGTTTCAATGAGTTCCTAGCTTCCCCATCCTGAGAGAAGGATCCAAATCATTATTTTAAATGATTAAAATATTAATGCATTGCAAACCCTCTCTCCCTTCCTCCTTTCTTTCCTCCCTTCTTTCTTCCCTCCCTCTTTCACTTCATTTATGGCCAAAATAGTGGCTGATCTTTATGGAAACTGAATTTTAGAAGCAAATCATATATTGATCTAAATGGTGATTAAGAGCTTGTAAAGTTATCTGGATGATGTAAAATTAGAAACATTCTTATCTACAGGAATGTCTACAGAATCACTTCTAACAATGTGAGAAGCCATTGACATCTCTTTTAGAATGAATCAGTTTCAACAATCAGGCAAGCTTTTCATGTGAAGTCTTGGAAATTAAAAAAGAAGATAATATTCCTCTACTGAGAGTCCTGCCTGGCTACAGGAAGTAGCCACTTCAGGATCCATATCCCCCACTGCTAGGAGTCTGAGCTAGAGTTGCCCCCATAGATGTTATGGGGCCTCTCTCCATCCCAGGTCTCTGGCAAGTCCTAGAGATTGCCTTCCCACTGCCAATCCCCCTTCTCTCTTCTGCTCTCCCTACATATGATTCTCCCTGCCTCACTCCCCTCCCCATAACTTCTGCCACACAGTTCCCTCCTTCCATAGACCTACCTTTCATATCTATTTTGTTTCCCCTTCTGAGAAAGATTTAAGCATCCTCCCTTAGGCCCTCCTGGTTATTTGGGTTCTAAGGGTCTGTTGATTATAACTAGTTATCCTGTACTTTATGGTTAATATCCACTTATAAGTGAGTACATGCCATGCATGTCCTTTTGAGTCTGGGTTACCTCATTCAGGATCATATTTTCCAGTTCCATATATTTGCCTGAGAAATTGAATGAGAAATTCATGGTGTTTTTGTTTTGAATGGCTGAATAGTATTCCATTGTACAGATATACCACATTTTCTGCATCCATTCTCCAGATGAGAGACATCTACATTGTTTCCGGTTTCTGGCTATTACAAATAAAGCTGCTATGAACATAGACAGCAACCCATCCACAAAAACCTTCAACCCAAAATGTGTCCTGCCCACGAGATGTGCAGGGACAGAGACAGAGCAGAGATTGAAGGAATGGCCAACCAATGACTTCCCCAAATTGAGACCCATGCCATGGGTAAGAACCAATCCCTGACACTATTAATGATATTCAGTTATGCTTGCAGACAGGAACCTAGCATACTGTCCTCTGAGAGGCTCCATCCAGCCAATGGAAAGACATGCAAAGACTCACACCCAAGCATTAGATGGAGTTCAGGGAGTCTTATGGAAGAGTTGGGAGAAGGATTGAGGGAGATGAAGAGAACAGGGACTCCACAGGAAGACCAATAGAGTCAACTAACCTGGACTCTTGGGGGCTCCCAGAGACTGAATCACCAACCCAAGAGCGAGCACACACTCGGAGATAAGCAGCTTGGTTTTTATGCAGATCCCAAAACAACTGGAACAGGGGCTGTCCCTGAGTCTGTTGTCTGCTCGCCTGCCTATGGATCCTGTTCCCCTAAATTGTCCACTTTGTCTGGCCTCAGTGGGAGAGGATTCACCTAATCCAGCAGTGACTTGTTGTGCAGGGATGGGGGAGCAATACCCAGAGGGGTGCTTAAAGATCCGGAAAGGGGGGTGGGGGAGGACTTTTATGAGGGGGTACTGGGAGGAGAGGAAGGGCTGACACTGGGTTGTAAGTGAATAAATAAATACATTTTTTAAAAAGAAGATAACAGAGAAGCATAAGCTATAACAATGTAAAAATTAGACTTTGATGATGTAGCCAGAATCAGACAGACTGGGGCTTGGAAACCGGCTTACCCCAACACTAGGCAGGTCATGTGGGACAAGTCAGTTGATCTGTTTCTTATATTAACTAGAATGTAAAATGGAGCATGTTCATGGCACGTACTTTCATAGGGCTGTTGGAGGGGTGTACTGGCTGGTTTTGTGTGTCAACTTGACACAGGCTGGAGTTATCACAGAGAAAGGAGTTTCAGTTGAGGAAGTGCCTCCATGAGATCTAGCCATAAGACATTTTCTCAATTAGTGATCAAGAGAGGGAGGGCCCATTGTGGGTGGTGCCATCCCTGGGCTGGAAGTCTTGGGTTCTATAAGAGAGCAGGCTGAGCAAGCCAGAAAGAAGCATCTGTCCATGGCCTCTGCATCAGCTCCTGCTTCCTGACCTGCTTGAGTTCCAGACCTAACTTTCTTTGCTGATCAACAGCAATGTGGGAAATGTAAGCTGAATAAACCCTTTCCTCCCCTACTTGCTTCCTGGTCATGCTGTTTGTGCAGGAAGAAACCCTGACTAAGACAGGGACTTAAGAGAGGCTGTGTACCTACCATACTAATCGGTTTGTCACTCTCCAGGTACTTGAATGATGAGAAAGTTGGAAGGGACAAGAAAATGAATAGAACATAGCTCTCCATGACTAGAATAAACCAGATTGCGCTTCTCTTCTTCTAAAGCTTTGAAACAGAGGGCTTGTTCCCTGCTGACTCTGCCTGGAAGGTATGCGACATCCCACAGAAGACACCAACGGTCTGCTCAGCACAGAGTAATGTAAATATGGCACAGTCATGACGTGTTCAAGGAGGCGTTTCACTTCAGCAAAAGAGACTAAAGTAAAACCAACCCAGAAACTTCTGAAACCCTAGTTCCCATGTTTGAGCAAGTAGAAAATGAGGCAAAGATAAAGAAGGATTTTTTTTAAATCCCTCTAATTC
This sequence comes from Mastomys coucha, assembly GCF_008632895.1. Taxonomy (NCBI): domain Eukaryota; kingdom Metazoa; phylum Chordata; class Mammalia; order Rodentia; family Muridae; genus Mastomys; species Mastomys coucha. The sequence goes on along the minus strand of NW_022196900.1, from coordinate 19,178,821 downwards.
CACCCCAAATGAACTAGTAGTGATATTTGCAATTTATTAAGAAGCCAAAAAGCGTGACCATGAAGATGGCTCAGTGGGTCAAGGCGTTTACTGCTGAGCCTGATGAATTGAGTTTGAGTCCCAGGACTCATATAGTAGAATTGACTCTCATAAGTTGTCCTCTGACCTGTGTGTGTTTGTGAACACACACACAGGATAAATAAATGTAATAAGATCTTTTTTTAAAAAATCATAAAGCAAGGGATATTTAAAGGCTTACTACATTCCATAGAACACAAGTTGCTGTGTGTAATAAGGGCACCTTGCTAGATCACTAACCCACGATAAGATAACAGAGATGGCTACTTGCTTTTAACTCAGAGAGCACAGACATAACCTACCTACATGCAGAAAAAGCGATCCCTTTACAACATTTGGAGCTAATTTTCCCAAATGTATCAAACATCCCATAAAATTGTTTTCCAAAGACTGGGAAATTAATACCTGTAGCTAGTTTATGTTGCTCAGTATTTCAACTTGTAGGAGTTATTTCCCTCCTTCTTCCTGTGGGTCCCAGGGATTGATCCATCAGGATAGTAGCAAATAACTTTATCCTTTGAGCTGTCTTGCTGGCCCTCCTGATGACCCTTTTAAAATCATTTTGTTTAACATTGCAAGCATTATACTGAGAACAGGGTGTCCTGAAGCAACAACAATAAAAACCAACTGGTTTGACTAGAAATGGCCTCCGTAGACTCATGTGTTTGAATGCCTGGCCCATAGAAAGTGGTATAGTAGGGGGTGTGGCCTTAGTGAAGGAGGTTGGAGGAAGTGTGTCACTGTGGGGGTAGGCTTTGAGGTCTTTGACATTCAAGCTATGCCCAGTATGGCCCACAGTCTCCTTCTGCTGCCTGTGGTAGAACTCTCGGCTCCTTCTCCAGCAGCACATCAGCCTGCATACCACCTTGTTTCCCACCATGATCATAATGAACAAAAACCCTGAAACTGTAAGGCAGGCCTAGTTTGAATGTTGTCCTTTATAAGAATCGCAGTGGTTGTGGTATCTCTTCACAGCAATGAAACCCTAGCTAAGACCTGAAAAACTAAGCCTTGTTCCATTCCACACTCAGAGGAGAGTATTATATATTACAGATAAGTTGGGAGAAAGAATTTTGAGTCTTTTTACCTCAAAGAAATGATAAATTGGTACATATGAGACAGGCTGATCTGAAGTTGAACATTCTGCAGGATATTAAAACATGCTACAATACTCCTCAAATGTGTCCAAATTTTATGTGTCAATTTTTGAAAAACTTAAAAGGAATCTCAAGTTCTAGATTGCACTCCATACCAAATACACCAGAATGGATATGTGGGAGATCCAGGCAGCCACACTTTAAGTTTTCCAGTTGATGTCAATGTGCAGAATGAATCAAGAATCACTTTGAGCCAGTGCATGGTGGCACACATCTACAATCTCAGAATTCCAGAATCAAAGCCAAAATGTTTGAGACCAGCCTGAGCTACTTAATAAGACCATATCCAAACACAACCAGCATTTAGGATGTGGCTCAGATGTGGAACACTTGTCTGGCATTGAATTGGCCGTGGACTTGCTCCTCGTCACCACCAAAATCCCAAGTCTATTTGAATGCCTTTAAAAAAGGATAGGAAAGTTCTGGTTCTTCAGATAATGACAGTGGCACAGACTGGTCTTGAAGGTTTCATTTTTAAAGGACACAAAGGTGGGTGAGTAAAGAAAGGAGCTTGATGTGGAAGAGTTGAGTAAGGGGGTGAAGAGGATCAAATTATGTTGTATAAAACTCTCAAAGAGCTACTAATAAATGAGCATAATCTGAAATGAGATTCCTATGACATATTAAGACACACTAGAAACACTAGAAAATGGGATTCCAATAACATACTAAGAACTTTCCTCTCTGTTACTAGTAGAATGATCAATTTTAGAGTTAAAATAAAATATTTTGAAAAGTGAGAATATAGGTGATTTATTGTCCTTTTCATTTTTCCCCCTTTGGCCAGATAACAAGAGGTTCTATAGTTAATATAGAATTTGTGTATAATAACTCAAGGACTAAAAGAAGATAAAGAAAAAAAGAAAAAAAACCACCAGTATACTTATTTTCCAAAAAGAAAGACTTGTCACAAATAAAGATCACAAATCACCTCAATGGAGGAAAAAATAGTATTTGTTTCTATCTAAAAATAATTACATAATACAAAATTTTGACTGCAGAATCAGGAGGCTATGTTTAAACTTGGCTGATTTTACAAACATATGAAGTGTAAAACAGGCCAGGCATCTTGAGGTGGAAGATAGTATTTGTTCCATTCACTAAGTGTTACACACATCTTCTATGTTCTACTTAGAAGCTAGAAGCTAAGGGAGTGGATGAACTCTGACACGTGTGCCTGGGTGCTAATGATGCTCGCCTGGTACATTGTGCTCTGGATTTAGGGAAGTGTAGTGTAAATATACATGCACGAATCCACTTACAGACACAGATTTCAGAGGCACAAACAAAATTACTTACTTGTTATGTTTTCTTTTTTATAATCTGAGGGGGAAAGGATAAAAATTTGTTTTAAGTAAGCGTTAAGATATCTCCTAGACCCTGTGAGCTACAGCTAAGAAACGCTTTCCCTCTCAGCATTTAAAGGAATGACAGAAAAGCATTCAAATGTGAAGAGTGTGTCTTTGAAATTAAACCAGTCATCATGCAGTGGCTCGGTTGTGTTTTGTGAGGTCAGCGGTTTCAAACATGTGGCTTATTTCTGCATGCTTAAAAAATCTGCATCGTTGGCTAAGGAAGAGGATTATTTATTCCGTTACGCCATTCCTCTGACAAACTATGTTTCTTAGCCATTTTCACATACATTCCAGAAAATGTTACACTTGTAAGATCCTCTGTGAAATAAAGCAAGATCCAAGCAGCAGTTTTAATTTTTAAGAGCACTTTTAAGTGCTCTTTGACTTATTTGAAAACAAATGAAAAGAGTCTTTACGATAACCTGTGCAATTAGGAGAGCATTAGAATTCTGCTATTATGTGTGTAGAAATGGCAAAGCGAAAAACATTATTAGAACAGCCTAGAAAGCATAAAAATGTTAGGAGCTTTAAGTACACAGCCTACTTGACTGAAAACAGTAAAATTTCCTTAACTTCCAAAGTCTGGAGGAAGTTCTTTGTTACCTAAATATGGCAGTCTTGTGCAGGCTGTGGGGTCCCGGTGCATGCTGGGAAGCTTGCTGCACTCTGGTACCGGAAGGAGATGCATCCCGGATCGGTAGAGTCCCCGGTGGGTCTTTCCTTCCATTGCCTGCCATTCCTTTGCACAGAAGAGCTCCTTCACTGCCAAGCAGTACTCTCTGAAATGGTGTAAGGCAAGCAAGGCTTGATGAATCATGATGAGTTGAAGACAAACTTGCAGTGGGGCTTAAATTTTGTATTTTTGAAAACATCACATCACAGTGTTTTTCCTTGTAAAAGCCGTTTTGAAATAAATATACCTTAAATAATGCAAGACATTAAAGATACAGTGTTCTATGCTGTGAAATGAAATACTGTCTTATTTAGTCTTTTTTTCCTCCAAATTTAGAATGAATTAGATAAGAGTCCTAGTATATCCTCTCTCAAAGTTCATATTAAAAACAAAGGTATAGGGCCTGGGGAGATGGCTCAGAGGTTAAGAGCACTTGTTTGTTACTCTTGTAGAAGACCAGGTTCAATTCCCAGCACCCATATGGTGGCTCACAACCACCTGTACCTGTAGCCCTAGGGGATCAAAAAGCACTTATATGGTGCACAGACATGCATGCAGGAAAACATTCATACACATAAAATAAAATAATTAAACTTTAAAAAATAAAGATACAGAAACCAGGTCGACAATTTAAAGAACATACGAACTAAGGAACGGGAGCCATCACCAGGGGCTGATGGGCAGAGCTCAAGAAAGGAACACACTACATTTTGAGGATCTGTTTGTTTTGCTCCTGGAATACAGCTGCAGCTCCTGGAACAGCATACAGGAGTGCTTTGGGTTCCTCAGCCAGCCTTCCCCTGGAAAAGCAGAGTCCCGCCCTGAGGGTGTAGCCTTTAGGTCTGGACACGTGTAATAAGAGGAGGAGCTGAGGAAAGACTGAATGGGCTAACTGGAATCTGGACATTAATGTCTGTTTGAGTTTACCAGGACGAACTTCATCAAGACAAACTTGGGTAATTGCAAATTAAGGTTGATAGGACTAATAATAAGAGGACAACAATTTAAAAGGGAAAATAATTAAAGTACTTAAGGGCTTGGGTTTAGCTCAGTCATGCACACATATGTGTTTGAGTGTACACACACACACACACACACATATGCACACACACACATGTGCACTCTGCACTTATGCATGTATGTACACATGCACACATAAACATGCATTCACTTATATATACATACTAAAATATGTATATACATATACATACACATACATGCATACATACATATATACATACACACACACAGAGAGAGAGAGAGAGAGAGAGAGAGAGAGAAAGGGAGGGAGAATATGACAGGCATTCTATGTCCGTATCAAGGAGGGAATTTTATTTGTGTGTGTGAGCATATGCACACAATATCACAGAGCTCGTTTTATGGTATACAAGACAACTTTCTGACTGAGCCAGACTCTAATATTTTTCATGTTTGCAACGGGAGGAATTTTGTCCTTTTAATTATTCCTCTTGGGTGAATGACAAGACTTGTCTGACCTACTGCTCATGACAATTCCTTCTTTGGCAAACTGTTGGCTTACAGGGGAAAAAAAGGAATTTCTTGCTCACTCATTTTAAAGTTTTACCTGCAAATGGGCATGGGAGTAGGTACCACTCCAGGGCTGCATTCTTGGAAGAGATGGTTACACAGCAGAGCCTCGGCAGCTGGCCGGCAGAGCGGGCTCACAGCCTTCAGCTCACTCCATGCAGTGTGGATCACCAGTTCTTGGGCCTCCTCAGGGTCCAGGTAGGAGGTATTGAAGAAGACAAGAGCATCTTTCGCCAGGACTGCATCACACACCTCCCCTCGGTACTGGGCACAGTAGCCTTTGCTGTCTTTCTGTGACTTACTGAAAGAAGTGATGGACAGCAAAGCCAATCATAAGCAATTTCTTGGCATCCACACTCCCCTGCGCATGCGCGTGCGCATGCACACACACACACACACACACACACACACACACACACACACACACACACATCTGCATCTGTGAGAGACTGTCCTGGCAAATGTATTGAAATGTTTCTTATGATACCTCAAGGTTGTGACAAAGGCTGTGGAAAACTTTGGAGATGGTCAAGAGCTGAGTGAGTTTGGTCATTTTTGTTGTTTATGTTATACACAGATATGATTGTTCTTTCTACAGTCAGCTCACATATCTCTTGCACGTAAGCTGGGATAATCCAAGAAAAGCATTCATTGAGATGGATCACAGACGAGAGAACACAACAATTGCTCCCAGGGAAAAAGCTTGTAGCATTAAGGACAATCTATTTGTTGCTGCTTAGTACTTTCCCATCTTGGCTACACCGCTTGCTTATTGGGACCATGGTAACTCAGAGACTCACTGACAGCACTTACTGAATATTTACATGTGTTGGCAACATCATCGTCTGCTGTATTCCTATGGTTTCCATCAGACCTCTATCATTAACTGGATGGAAAATTTGGATCATTTTTCTTATTTAAATGTATACTATTAATTTTAGATGTTTACTATTAAGATTTAGCTTTGTGCTACCATTTCATAAAAAAATTAAAATAAAAAATCCAATTCACTGAAATTTGTGATCTTTTAAATGGTTAAGGAACACCATTTGAATTTGAAAAATTGATACTCCATAAATCAACACTGGTCTTTGAAATAAACCCGTTAGAGTGAGACACAAAACATTTAAATACAAGAGTTTCAATTTGGGTTGGTCATTTACTAATTTGCCATCAGGCTCATTAATGTACCACTTAATTCATAGTGGATATTTAAAATAAAAAAGCCTTGAATAAGAAAATAATGCAGGGTTGAGGCTTTAGCTCAGTGGTAGAGTGCTTGCCTAGCAAGTGCAAGGCCCCGGGTTTGGTCCTCAGCTCTGGAAAAAAAAAGAAAGAAAGAAAGAAAAAGAAAAAAACACACTTAGTAAACTCAATCTGTGCTGGCACTAAGAAAAACATTTAGAGTCGTGGTTGGTGAAGTTAAAAAAAATATAATAATAACGGATAAAGAATAGCTCAGCCTGGTTTGCAAAGGGCCTGGCATGTTGTTACATCTTGGGAAAATGAGAGATGAATAAGAGCAGGAAAAAAATCTTGTTCCATATAAAAGTTAGATAATTCTCCCCATGTCTCTGACCTCAGAATTATTCATCCACACTCTAACATCAAGTGGTTACTACTGACAGAAGCTAATTTTTGGTTTTGGTTTTTCACCATGAACATAAATATAACACACATTGGCGTTTTTCCTGTAATTGCACAAGCAAAACACATTTTTCTTTTGAAAATAAAAGGACACTATAGAAAATTGATTTTAAAAATGACCTCAGAAATAAGGAAATAGTAGCCAGTTCCTCTCTGAATCCCTGCTGTTTCCTTACTGAAACCTTAGCAGATCTTCGGGACAATGTTAGTGTGTCTTAAAGAAATGAATCCTTACTTATTTTTTTAAATATTAGCCAAATAACCCCAAAGAAAGAATGAAAGAACAAAAGAGGGGAATCAAATATGTTTTGAATAAAAACTTTAGATAGCATACATGCTTTAGTTCCACAGCCCAAGCATACAAATATGGTATGTATGTGTGTGTGTATTATTAGTGTATATAGAGATATATATCATACATATTTAGAAATCACTGTTTTATCTACCTACCTGTGAATTGCCTAGTCACAGTTTTGACATTTTAACTCTTTTCTTTTTTTTCTTTAAAATATTTATAAAATTCAAATTTTCCACCGCTATCAAAATTTAGATACCAGACATGGAAGCAAATTGAATCATTTAGTCCAAAGACTTCCTAAATCTATCAGTAATAATAATAAAACAATAAAATAGTAATAATAATAATAATGATAATGATAATAAAACCCTGACTGTTGCTCCCATGAAGAACTGGGGTTTGAGGTAAACAGAAAGCCTCTAAAGCCCCCATCCCCAGTTTTCTGCGGGCTTTTGCACTGCCCACCTGAATCTGTGAATCTCTTTAGCTTCTGGACTGCTGACAGGGCCCTTTCACAGGCAGCTGGCTCTATTGCTCTTTGAACACTGGGGCAGAGGTCACAGAGGTCCCTTTACAGAATGCTGATTATTCTGGTATGTTCTGGTAGACCATCTCTTAAAAATAAGAGTTAAGGTTGCGCAAGGCACCTGTTCCTGTATAACCTCCTGCAAACCTCCTTCAGTAATGGAAAGAGGGAGTGTTTGATCCCGGATACCTCCCTCACTCTTCTTTCGCGAAGAATAACTCTGCAGTCAATGGAACATTCATGTGACTCTTCCCTTTCTCCACTAACACATGTCTGAATCATATTTTCAAATATTTCCTTCCGGTTTCTGTGAGGGAGGCACCATCTATTCCCTTTGAACTTTGTCCAGAGGCATGTCCAGTGAACCAGCTATGTCCTGTTGGCTTATGACACCCCCTGCTGTAGTGGAGGTACACTTGATAGCTCTCTGTCTGTTTGGATCTTCCCTTACATGGCCACTGTTGCATTTCCCCTGCAAAGGTGACGGCCGAGGTTCCCAGCCGTTCCTCCGCTTCAAACCTGCTGGCAGGGTTTTCACTCTTCCCGTTGTCTGTATGCGTTTCATTTGCTAAGGCAGAGGCCAGCAAGTACAACTCAAGACTTTTAAAAACTTAGTTCTTAAAGAAATACGTAGGCTCAAAAAAAGCACGTAATGATTTTTGATAATATTTTAAAACCTTGGAATGTGGTCAATAACGGCTACTCACAATCACATGTACTTAAATCTAAGTTAAATGTTCACATATGTGTACCATGCTGGGCACTCTTTTTCAAAGTAACATACACATGACATTTCTTCAGTCTTTAAGCAAAAATTTTGTCTTGTAAAATAACATTTAATTGGCAGAAGCTTTGTATATCATGTATGATGTGATACTTTGAATTCAACTAATTAATATATGTATTATTTCATATGCATGTTACAATTTGTGGTGAAAACAATTAAGATCCATTTAGTGATTTTTTTAAAAATGAATTCTCTACATAATGTTAACACCAGTCACCTTATCCTATAAGTTCTCTTCAACCTGTCCCTATGTCTGACCAAAACTTCATATCCTTTATATTTTAAAGTTTATATTTTTTACAGATTCTTCTTTTTTCCTGGGAGCTAAAAATAATACCTACATTTTAAGTGGTTGTAGGATCTTAAAAGGAGAATATCTAATGACATGTGAAAACCACATGAGACTCAACTATATCTCCCCAAATGAAGTTTTATTTAAAAGGAAGCAATTGCGCCTGTTTATACACCTTTTGTGGCCGGGTTTCTGCTAAACTAGTAGGCTAAGAAGTTTTAATAAGGTCTGTGCGCTCACTGAGGGAATATATTAATATCTGACCCTTTATAGAAAATGTTTGCCAACCTCCGCTGTTGCGTACTGATCAAATGTCACTTTGCCGCACTGCCAAGCACAATGTCCTCACTGAGGAGAACATGACCTTCCTGAGAAACTGCCCGTGCTTCCTGCAAGTGGACTTTAAGAGCCGTTCGCTATACAAAATGCACTACACTATACGGAAGTAATTTTTTTTTTAAATTAAAAACTAAAATCCAGGAAAAATTGATTTTATCTCTCCCAGAAGCTAAGAGAAAGAATATAAGGTTGGGTAGGTGGGAGGAGGGTGAGCTAAGAAGAGCTGGAGGACAGGGTGAGAATATGACAATAATATACTATATGAAATTCTCAAAGAACAAATAAAATAAAATGAATATATTTCTAAACTAAAAAATTATGTGTCTCTTAGACAGATGCTTTATATATTACATATTTGTGTATAGTAAATTATATTGTTTATACACAGAAATATTGCAATTGAACTGTAAATGCATTTTTGTATCCTGCATTTTTGCCTCATAGCTATTGTAAACATTTGCCTGTGCCTTTTAAAAACAAAGCTGCTACTCAATTTCCTTCATCAGTAGTTAGGTCTATATCCATGAGTGTAAGTAGTTGTGAATAGTATTCATAATTAATTTCCTTTGAATAGGTTTCTAAATGTGGATTTTTTTTTTTGTCTATAGATACAACCATTGTAAGACTAACAATACAAATCTCTAAGTTGGAAATTATGAAACAGCCATTTTCCTCACTATTAGTAGAGTTTGAGAGTGTTTACACTGTCACAAGAGGAAAGTGGCTGGGGTGGCTCTTTTTTTATTTCTTGAGACATGGTTTCACTGTTGCCCGTGCTGGCCTGAAAACTTTCTGTCCTTCTGCCCCAGCCTGCCAAGTGCTGGGGTGACCTGCGCGGACCACAACCAGTTAGAAACCGTTCTTTGACTGGCATTTATTTAGCTTCCAGCGTGTTTAAACTACTTCCTTTGACTTTACTTCCAAGCAGATGACCTATGTCTACTCTTTTAGCCCTGGATTTTATTTTATTTTATTTTATTTTATTTTATTTTATTTATGATTCCAGTGTTACAGTATCTTACAATTAATTATGCACAAAATAAAATAAAGCCTCCAGGGACTTGGTGGTATACACATTGGTTTTATGTCTCCATTTCTAATATGTTCTACAGTAATGGAGTACTTGATTTTTTTTAAAAAAGCTGGGAAGGCTGCTATGTTAGCAGTCTTCTTTAGTTAGTGTACCTTCTTTGTCAAGTGGCCTGACTCTTACCTGCTTGCACCATATGGCCTGTCAATAGACACTGGGCTTCACTGTAAAGTTCTCGAGAGTGGGTGCACTGCCTCTGAGAGCTGGGGAGCTCCTTAAAAGCTAACAACCAGTCTCCAAAGAGAACATCACAGCTATATCCAGAGATGACATTCAGAAGGAACCACATTTTATTGTGAATTGAGTTATTTTCTCCATGGAATTGGAATCAGAGCCTAGAGTTTTATGTTCTCAGTTTCTGTGCAGTGTGTGAATCTAAATTCTGGAGTCTTTCTGTCCAAACTTTGAAGGAGGCATAGCACTCTGTGACCTGTATGGTCTGGTGCAACTCTTGCTGCACCTGGATTCTTGTACAAAAAAAGTATGAAGCATAATACTTCTCTCTAAAATCCCTGTGTTGTCAAAATGAGAACAGGTATCATGAGACTCACTGCCATGATCATTACTGTTCTTATGGATTATTCATCTGTACTTGGGACACTACATGGGATTTTTGAAGTTTTTTTTGTTTTGTTTTATTTATTCACCTGTTTGTTTTGTTCATTTGGGCTTTTTAGTGGTTGGTGGTAGTGGTTTCCTGAGATAGAGTTTCAGTTATCCAAGACTGGTTTTGAACTCCTGATCTTCTTTAGCCTTCTATGTCTGACAGCTAAACACTACCAAATATAACTAATTGTTCCATTGTTATTTCTTTCATTCATTTGTTTGTTTTGAGACAAGATGTTGGTCTTAAGTTCACTGTGTAGCCTAGGCTATCCTCAAGCACACTATGTAGCCCACGCTGGTCTTAAACTTCTGATCCTCTTCAGATGGGATTAGAGGTATGAACTTCTGTGTCAGATTACCATATAGAGTTTTCATGAAAGTCCATTTTAGCAATTCTGTATCTAAAAAAAAAACCCACTGTAAATAAAAACTTTTATAAGTTGATTTCTTTTAACCTTTTGGAAAAACACATATAGAGTTTTGGAGTCAATGTTGAGTTGTATTTCGAGATGCCTCATTTCTAGCTGAATGAGTCCCCAGGGCGGTTTCTCAGCTCCTTTCCTGGAAACGGGGAGAGCCATAGTCCCTATTTGACAGGGATCTCCTGAACAGCATCCAACATATAGGAAATATTCCGTTAACATTAGTTACCTTTATATTAATTTTTATTATTATAAAAATACTAAGTGACTTTGGACATTAGAAATACCTAAAAAAGTTATAATGCTTAGCAGGCAAATCATTGATATGTTGAATTAAAACCATGAATGACATGAAACATTAGAATAATAATGGATGCTTACCTCCATTCTGATAGTAGGAAAGAAGTGTCCATAGGAAACCACGGGGTTGGGGGGGGGAGAAAGAAAGAGACAAAGTCAGCACACGCTCATCTTAACCACCATAAGAGTCTATGAGGTTCTCTGCTGTTACGAGGAGGCTGGAAACTACATTAACAGATAGACTTGGGGGAGAGTAGGACAGTACTGCCCCAGGGAGCTGTAATCTTTTCAGACAGTGGCAGCCAGGGGCACCACTGGCCACACTGGAAAGAAAATATCCATTTCACCAAATTTTCCAATTAATAGATAAGGTAGGCTGATAGGAAAATAGAAGAGCAAAATGATAGATAGATAGATAGGTAGATAGATAGATAGATAGATAGAAGATAGATAATAGAGATAGATGTAGATATATGTGAATGGATATATGCTAGATATTAATATATATTACTGGCACTGGGAATATGGTTTCTAATTGCAGCTGTATTATTATTAGTCAGGGAAACTGCAACAGAGAGAGGGCTGGATGTTTATTCAGAAAATCCATGGCTCTTTTCCCTATAAATCTTCTTCTACTTTGATCTAAAGGAGCGAGAGCAGAGGGAGCCAGCTATACAGCAGCAGCAGGCTGCATTCATCTGTTCTCTCGGGTTCCTGAAGGAATGGCTGCCTATCAGTGGGCAGAAGGAAGCAGAGGAATTTGTAAGGGGATAAGCCTGGAGGTTTAAACCAGATTAGATTGCTGTAATTAATCCTTAAACATTACCCAAGACTCGTGGAATATGCTTAAAAGCTATAATGAATTTGATTCCCTAAGGGAAAAGAAGGTTCTAAAATGCACAATTTCTCAGCACCCAGCAACTGGAGAAGAGTAACAGTTTTCTCTGTGTCTAGATTCTCAAGTCTAGATTTCAATACACTGGTTTCACATGTCATCTTGAAACTTGCCACCTCTCTGTTTTTTATTGAATTTATAAATATATAAATATATATATATATATATATACATATGTATACATATATATGTGCATACATAACTCAGATGTCCTTCAACAAAGGAATGGATACAGAAAATGTGGTACATCTACATGATGGAGTACTACTCAGCTATTAAAAACAATAAATTTATGAAATTCTTAGGGAAATGGATGGATCTGGAGAATATCATCCTGAGTGCATACATATATATGTATATGTATATATAGACACATATAGATGTGTATATACATATACATATATATACATACACACACACACACACACAAGCTTGAGCATGGTATTAGTGGACAAAGACCCCCAAACTCACATCCCTCTTAACATATGTATACACACACACTCACATACACAAACACACACACACAAGCTTGATCATGGTATGAGTGGACAAAGACCCCCAAGCTCACATCCCTCCCAACATATGTACACACACACACACACACACACACAGACCCCCAAGCTCACATTCCTCTCAACATGAGTCGCTTAGCTGAGAGATAGAAGCCTTCTGGTGCTAAGGAAAGCAGTATTCCTTCAGAACAAATCCCCATTGCATTCACTACTGGAAACTGACAGGCTCCAAGTGACCGTGGGGGAAATGTCAAGAGTTGTGTAAGGTCTGTAAGATTTCATTCCACCAGGGGAGTCACTGGAAATCACTATGAAATGCCTCAGACTTAATTTTCATTCTGGAAAATAAAATTTAGTATGTCTTCTGTTGAGTTACACAGATTAGGCTGAAAGATTCTCATTTGCATTCAGAGGATGCTACTGGAGCTAAGGAGATGGCTCAGATTCCAGAGAACCAAATAACCCTATTAAAAATGGGGTACAGAGCTAAACAAAAAATTCTCAACTGACGAATACTGAATGGCTGAGAAGCACCTAAAGAAATGTTCAACATCCTTAGTCACCAGGGAAATGCAAATCAAAACAACCCTGAGATTCTACCTCACACCAGTCAGAATGGCTAGAACAAAAACTCAGGTGACAGCAGATGCTGGAGAGGTTGTGGAGAAAGAGGAACACTCCTTCATTGCTGGTGGGATTGCAAGCTGGTACAACCACTCTGGAAATGTTTGGTGGTTCCTCAAGAAATTGGACATAGTACTTCCTGAGGACCCAGCTATACCACTCCTGGGCATATACCCAGAAGATGCTCCAACATGTAATA
>NW_022196900.1:19103066-19165384 GCF_008632895.1 Mastomys coucha | reverse complement strand
ATAATAGACAGAAACTGGAAACAACCTAGATGTCCCTCAACAGAGGAATGGATACAGAAAATGTGGTATATCTACAGCTATTAAAAACAATGAATTTATGAAATTCTTAGGGAAATAGATGGATCTGGAGAATATCATCCTGAGTTAGGTAACCCAATCACAAAAGAACACACATGGTATGTGCATTCTCTGATAAGTGGATATTAGCCCAGAAGATCGGAATACACAAAGTACAATCCACAAACCACAAGAAACTCAAGAAGAAGGAAGACCAAAGTGTGGATGCTTCATTCCTTCTTAAAAGGGGGAACAAAATACCCATGGAAGGAGTTGCAGAGACAAAGTATGGAGCAGAGACTGAAGGAAAGACAATCCAGAGACTGCTCCACCTGGGAATCCTTCCCATATTCAATCATCAAATCCAGACACTATTGTGGATGCCAGCTAAGTACTGGCTGACAGGAGCCTGATATAGCTGTCTCCTGAGAGGCTCTGACAGTACCTGACTAATACACAAGTAGAGGATAACAGCCATCCATTGGACTGAGTACAGGGTCCCCAATGAAGGAGCTAGAGAAAGGACCCAAGGAGCTGAAGGATTTGAAGTCTCTTAGGACAAACAACGATATGAACTAACTAGTACCCCCAGAGCGCCCAGGGACTAAACCACCAACCAAAGAGTACACATGGTGGGACTCATGGCTCCAGCTGCATATGTAGCAGAGGATGGCCTAGTCGGTCATCAAAGGGAAGAGAGACCCTTGGTCCTGTGAAGGTTCTATACCCCAGTGTAGGGGAATGCCAAGGCCAGAAAGTGGGAGAGGGTGGGTTGATGAGCAGGGGGAGGGGGAACAGGTTTTTTTTTTTTTAATTTTACTTTATTGTTTTTTTCTCTTTTTTTCCAGAGGGGAAAACCAGGAAAGGAGATATCATATGACATGTAAATAAAGAAAATATCTAATAAAAAAGAAAAAATATCTATATAAAAAAAACAGAAACACACCAAACAAACAAACAAACAAACAAACCACTTGCCGAGTAAGGGTGGAGGGAGTTTGGATCTCTAGAAACCCACAGAAAATGCCCAGTGGGTATGGTGGTCTCTTGTAATCCCAGCCTCAGAAGGCAGAGAGAGGGGATGCTCAGAACAAGCTGGCTAGCAAGACTAGCCAAATCAGTGCGTTCTGGGTTTGATTGAGAGACCCTGCTTCAGTGCCTAGTGTGGAAGTGCAATGGAGGATAGTTACTAAGAGCAACTTCTAGCCACCATTTGTGCACCCACAGTCACACAATCCACCTATACACATGCAGGAAAAAAAACTAGAAGGAATAAAAATGAGGGGGAAGGAGATGTTAATAATCCTTCCCACAAATGTTGACTTAAGAATTAGGATTTAGATTTCATTGAATTCTAGAGGACAGCAGAGATTCCTTAATGAATGAAAATTACCACGGGGCCTGATATTGGAAGCACAGAGTTCTCCACTGTAAGCATTGGTATGCCCAAGCTTCATGATGATTCTACATGTACAGGTGGAAACAAGTGGAAGGGGAGAATAGGAAATTCCTCTACAGAAGTGGTATCTGATGCAGGTGAACAAAGGCAGATCCTAAGGAGGACCTAGACATGACAGAGGACAAAAAACTTAGAAGCCACCAAGGCACACCTCCAGTGTAAGGATAAGAAAATAAAGAGAAGCAACCCTAACTCAAGGGTGGTTATAAGAAAATTGTGGTACTCTCATCAACTGAGTGACCATGTGTTTCTGAAATAAAGGTACAGACATGCCTCTTCATATCTCCACTCCCTGCTCTTCCTTTCTTTTCTCCTCTTCTGCCTTGCCCCTCCCCTCTCCCTTTCAATGCTGAATGGTTAAGGAACCAGGGACAGAGTCCATTAAAATTGTGCTTTATAATAAAATAGTTTATTTCTCAAACCAGATGTCTTTTCAATTTCTGAATTTTTTTTTTTTTTTTACCATTTTTGCAGTATCTTTGAAATTATCTGGAAAAGTCAGTAAGATATTATTGGTCCTCTTCTGACACACATCATTTGTAATGGTAGAAAGCTTCCTGGCTGTGCCTTATACACCTCACTGTGAAATATCTGGTAGCAATTGAGTGTAACTACTGGCCAATGCTCATTTATTCTTTCCCCTCTTGCTAAGAACAAACCCAAAGCACTTTTAGTCACGTTAAAATCCAGATAATGTAACAATGAAATACTAGAGCACTTCGTAGAGATAGATACTCTGTACTCATGTATGAAGGATGGAATGGTGTAAGGAGGAAGATGTGACCCCAGGTTCATCCCAGTGTTCTAAGACCAGATATGTTTCTTACAACATTGGAACTCACTGTGTGATATGAAGGACTGTCTCAGTTAGCTTTAACTCTCAACTTGACAAGCCTAGAGTTATCTGAGAAGAAAACTTTACTCGAGGAAATCCTCGAGCAGATTGGCCTGTGGGAGATTGTCTTTGTTAATTTATATAGGAGGGACTGACCTGCCTACTGTGGGCAGTTCCATCCCTAAGCAGATATTTCAGGGCTGTATAAGAAAGCCAATAGAGTATAAGTTAGTTGGAAACACAGCTAGCAGGCATCATCGTTCGTGGTTCCTGCTTATACTTCCTGCCTGTGAAGTGAGTTCTGTCTGTTGATATATTCCATTGTTAATGGAATTGGATCTGGTTATCACTGGCTGGGACAGGGATGGAGATGCTGCCACTTGGTAAGGCATATGTCACTTATGCTCAATGGCTTTTACAGTTTCTGAAAGATCATGCCATGGGATGAATGTCCTATTTTTGTGGGGTAGAAGTAGCTGTTTGACTAGGTTCTTTTCCTGTTGTTCACAATGATACCTCTAAAACCATCTTGATATCTTATGATGAATAGACTCTAAGATTACCAGCCTAAGGATGGGGGGGTTTTCCCAGGTACTCTTTTGTGGACAAAAAAGAAGGTAGAGGGATAAAAAATTTAGATACACATTTTTGTAGGTTGTGAACCCAAATCTCTATATTACAAATAGTTATTGATTGAGATAAAAGCCAAGAAAAAGAGGGTTTTAAAAACTTGCTCATTTGAATTCTAAAAAACAAACAAACAAACAAAACAAAACAAAACAAAAAAAAACCAACTCTCTTACTCTGACAAGGGTACATGTGCCAGAGGAGTAGCACACACAGAGTGGGTGCAGCAGACTGGGTGAAGAAATCTGCAGCCTCTCAAGAGACACAGAGGTGGTTTCAGGCCGTAGATGGCACAGGCAGCTGAGCAGAAAGTCAACAAGGCCTGCCTTCAGTCACAGTGAGGATATCCAGGGCGACCTCACAGTTAAGATCCAGAACAGACTCTGTGTAGGGATTTGATGATGGTTTAACTGCCCTGCTAAGACCTATGCCTCACTAGGAGGTGCCCAAAGGCGGCAAGTCATCCATGGAAGTTCTTTGGTTTCTAACCCAGCTAAGGGATGAAATCCCAGGCTCTCCAGCTTCAGACTTCTCCAGAACCTGGGGACTGGAGGACATCATTGAAGTACCAATCCCTTTCTTCCTTGTCATCTACAGATGAGATGAAGAAGGAAGGAGCAGGAACTCTAGCCAAGAATTATCACTAAAAAATCCAAGAACTTGCACAAATGGGGCTCTCAAAACTGGCAACACTAATATTTATCTTCCATCTAGAGGAGGAACAAGCCAAACTAAATCACATCCATGCACATGCCTGAAATATCCCTGTGTAAATGTGTTCATCATTTCCTTACAATATATTGCAATCTCTAGCGTGTATTAACTAGTTCTACTCCTGCACCACATTAAGATACTTACAGACCTCGATTTTTACCCTGGCAATTCCCCTTCTTCTCCCAGCACCTGCCATTGCCACTGTGTTCTGGATTGTCTTTTCTAGGCTCCTGGGTCACATTCAGCATATTTAATAATTGCATATAAAGTCCATTATACAAAACAAAGTGTGGCACAAATGGTAATCAGTTTTAAAAATTATCTTTAGTATGTTAAATCTCTTCATCACTCATCATTGCCTGGAAAAGTGGTATACTTTAACTGGTACAGTGACCAAAGACCTGTAGAAAGACAGATCCTATAAGGAGGTAGTAGAGGGAGCCTGTTTCTCACTTTTGTGGGCATGCTCCTGAGGTCTAGCCTTGTCTACTGCTACTTATATACTCTGTGGTCTCTATTTCAGATTAAAAATCATAGGCACTATTAAAAAGTTCCCTGTTGGGGAAGATCAAAGAAATAAGATGTAATAAGAAACAGTGGGCTCCAGGAGCTGGCCCTGAGTCCTCCAGTGCTGGCTTTACATGTCCAGCCAAACACCTCTCAACTGATCCTTGAACAGTAGGCCTGCTATGAGTCTACCATGCCTGGCATTTCCTGATACAAGGATTATTTCCACCTCTAGGAATTCCACAAATGTGCCCAGAAGCCTTTTGGATATTTAACTTTTAAAAATAGCCTTTCACAGCACAATGCAGGTAGCCTAGAAACACATGCATCAGCTGTCTCCCATGAAAATACCTGCAAACCCTGTTGTCACTTGGATAACACATGGAAGTAAAATATGAACAAAACAAAACAAAGCAAAACAAAAAACATGGTAAAAATGCCCTTAAGAAACAGCTGTGTGGAAGCTGGTTCAGCCATGTTAAATATCTACCAACTTTCTGAGAGCCTTGGGAAGCTTGCTTAACCCAGAGAAGGGGGACAGGAGAGGTTCTAAAAGAAACAGCAGAGGAAAGGAGGAAGGAGGGTGGAATGTTAGAAGGAAGGAATCAAGAACCAAGAAAGGGAGAAGGGAGCAAGAAAGGGAGAGGGTGAGGAAGGAAGGGAGGCAGAAGCAGAGGGAGGGAGGGAGAGATGGAAGAAGGAAGAGAAAGGGAGGAAAGACATGACTAGAGACAGGGAAGGGAGGGGAAGGGGAAAGAAAAGAAATTAAAAAGGAGAGAAAGAGAAAAGTAAGGTTCTGTAAATTGATAACCATTACTTGAAAAAGAACATTAAGATTTTGTTTTTAATACAACAAGGTCAAAATATATGCCTTGATCACCCATGCTTGTCAAAATGAACAAGGGAGTAGCTTCAAGGGGATTGGGGTTGTGAAGGGGTTTTACCTCTGCCTCTCTTCCAGATGCTATGGTGTGCCAGCTTCCCCCTCTTCTGGAGCACTGTAAACACACAGCACCTACCTGCTATACTGACAGTGGCTGCAGCCTTTGCGGTACTGAACTTCTCTCCATGCTTATTGGTAGCTATGCATGTGTAGAGTCCTGGCTTTGTGATAAAGAGCTGGAGTCTTGAGTCAATCACTCGGTCTTTCACACTCTCTTGAATGGAACCTGAAGAAACCTGGTGGGCGTGGGCAAAAGAAAAGGTAGAACTAGATTACCCTCTCCTAAGACACCACGTCGGCTGCCTGGAAGGGTAGAGCATTTCAGTTCAACAAGCATGGGGAGAACTGCACATATAGACACAAGCTCCCTGTCCTCAGGCCCGTGCCCTTGGACTATGACTCTTCAATCCCTCTCTCAAGAGGGATCATCATTCTTTACCCTTTGATCTAGGCTAGCCAGTGATGTGTCTTGAGATCACTTACAAAGCTCTGGCACGTTGTGGCTTGCTTTCTTTTTTATTTTGGAGCCTGGGTCGCTCTGTGAATAAGCTATCAAGAGCTTGCTGGATATGGTAGTTTGAATGAAAACAGCCTGCCTAGTTAGGCTCATGGGGAGTGGCACTATTAGGAGGTGTGGCCTTGTTGAAGGAAGTGTGACACTGAGGGTGGACTTTGAGGTTTCAGAAGCTCAAGCCAGGACCAGTGTCTCTTCTTCTTCCTGCTGCCCATGGATCCAGATGTAGAACTCTTGGCTCTTTGTCCAGCACTCTGTCTGCTTCCATGCTTGTATGCTTCCCAATATAATGTAAACCTCCGAACTAGTAAGCCAACTAAATATTTCCCTTTATGAGCATTGTCATGGCCATGGTGTCTTTGCACAGCAATAGAAACCCTAACTAAGGCACTGGAGGATAAAATAACCATGTCCCATCTATTCCCTGGAAAAAGCGCCAAACCACCAAACATATGAAGAAAGATATTCTAGACTAACTAAGACCCACCCAAACTGCCAGGCATGAAAGCAAGGCTAGCCCAGTGTTTGCCAATCCTGGCTCAAATCACCAAACCATCAATTGATCCCCAGACTTGTGACCACTAACAATTACTATTTTACTTCACTCAGCTTTAGCTGGTTTGTGAGATGATGATGGCTACTGATATAAACCCTGATGACATTCTTCATAGACACTCTATGATTTATCCTCATCTCTAGACAAGAGTGAGAGATTTTAGACTCTATAACATCTGATTATTTCTCTGTAAATGGACATCAGATTGATGGGTGTGGAGTAAGAAAAGTGGTTATAAGGCCAAGATGCTCTGACACACAGCATACAAGATATTCTGGACCCTCAAACCAGAAGTCAAATGTTCTTAAAGAGCCAGAATAACAATATATTAGCATGGATTTGACAGATTAATTATACAAACACCTATTCACTAGTCATCAATTCAACTATAGCAAACACTGCCTACAATTTTTAAATTGTTTAAATTATATTTTTATTTGTTTTCATAAGTTTGTGGGTATGCCCATGCCATGGCATGGGTAGCAGGGTGTGAGTTGGTTCTCTCCTTTCATGGTGTAGCTCCCAAGGATTAAACTCAGGTCATCAGGCTTGGTAACAGGCATCTTTACCACTGGCCCAAGACTATCTACATTTTCTATTCAATTTTGAGTTAGAACGTGTACTCTGTTGGTCTGACACCAACGTCAATGGCTTTTAATCACTATGTTCCCTAGTCCTGGAAAACAAGGCAAATGAATTTTTAGCAAGCAAGCCCAGTCACTTAGATCACACATTTTTAAAGCCTTATGTGTGAAAGTGTTGGTTGGTAGCCTTAGTTGTTGGGGGTAGGTCTGTAGCTGTTATGTATTCAAATGCTAAATACTGGCCCCCTAGATCTAGTTGTCCCCTGATCCTCACATACACCAAGTGATGCTTTGTAAATCTTGCTCACTAATTTAAAGCCATTGGTTAAATAAAAGTGATTACAGCCAATTACTGGGGAGAATAGAGGTAGGTGGGTTTCAGTTACCAAGTTGCAGTTCTCAGGTAGTGACCAAGTGGAGAGGAGAGGAGGAAGAAGGAGAGAGGAGAGAGAAAGAGACTGCCATGAGGCCAGATGGATCATTAGTGTGTGGCCAGGAAAAGTGGACCCTGAGAACAGGCTGTTGAAATGGAAACAGACTGGGTGAGAGAACAGCAAATAATTGGGAATTCCAGGTGGGGAATTAACAGTCTAGCACAGAGAAAAATAGATGAGGGGTAATTTACCTAATAATTGTGCTAGGGCTGATTTTAAAAATCCATTGAACTCTGCCTCTATTATTAGGGGGCTAGCAGGGTCATATTAAGAACTAATAGAGTTTAGTAATCTGCTCACACTTGGTAATGTTGGGAAGCTGCAGAAGCATTTAGAGGTAGAACCAAGAAAAAGTTATATCATTAAGCATGTGGCTTTGAAGGGGATGTTGGACCCCTATCCTCTGCTTCACAGCTGTCCTGAGGAGACCAGCCTCATCTACACATGCCCACAGCAATAGAGGAATTGGGTTGAATCTCATCCTTGGGAAGCCAAATGACTATAAACTCAGACTTCTAAAACCATGAACCAGAACGAGTCTGTCTTCCTTGCTGTGTTGTTTTTCTCAGATATTTTGTCAGGGCAACAGAAAGTGAATGCTCCAACCTCAACAAATCAACAAATGCCACTGCTAAGATGGTGGCTTATTTTGAAATGGCAATTCTTTCTTCTGAATTCTTAAGTACCATGGCACATTGCCAATAACTATTCATTAACCACCACTACTTAGGTGAAGAGAAAATGATACCACTTTGAAGGAAATTCAAGTGACTGAGAATAATTAAAGAATTACCCAATGATGTTTTGGAAGACTGCATGTCGGCACCATGGTGAGTTCAGTTTGGCTTCTCTGGAATAAATTCCTCAGTGTGAATATGGCTAAGAATGGGAAATTTGAAGAGAGTTATCTTACTATTTTGCACACATGTTTTTTCAGACTAGCTTTGAGATGTGATCATCTTTATTTTAAATGTGTGTGTGTGTGCATGTGATGCGTGTGTATACATGCACATGTGTGTATGTACGTAGACTAGAGTGGGGTGCCATAGTGCATGCGAGGAGGTCAGAGGACAGCTTTGGATGGCTAGCCTTGCTTTTTATGTTGTTTGAGACAGGATTTCATGCCAACTGTATCCAACAGCTTCCAGAGGCTGTCTGTCTCTGCCTCCCACACCTCTGTAGTGGCTCCGGGATGTAAGCTTTTACTTCCAGCTTTTATGTGGATTCAGGGGAACACTCATGTGTTCATGTTTATGTGCCTTTTCAGATACACCCAGCTTATGACCAGCATTCTTCCTAATGTCTTATGGCTTGTGGTCCTCAGCACTAGACACTTTCTGTAGCAATTAGTTAGTGAAATTTTGTTCAATTATCTTCTTTCTCTTACTATCCTCTACCCTCATTGCTAGTCTTAATCACTGGGAAAACTTCCCAGGTCAAATCAAGCATTAAGGCACTCTCTCCACATAAATAATCTCTATGGTCTCTATGGGAAACTGACAAAGCATAGAGAAATAACTTTAAGAGGTATGTATCCAGGTTAAGCAGGACAGCCCGAACATCAAATGCTTACTAGCATGAGAACCTGAGTTTAGTTTGATCTCCAGAATTCACACACACACACACACACACACACACACACACACACACACATACACACACACACACACACAGAGAGAGAGAGAGAGAGAGAGAGAGAGAGAGAGAGAGAGAGAGAGAGAGAGAGAGAGATGGGGCTCAACGAGATGAGCTTGTAATTTCACAGCTGGAGAAAGCCTGGACAAGTGACACTTTGGGTCTCACTTCTGCGTGTGCATACGCGCCACCCTCCCACACACACACATGCATTTGCATGTACTCATGAATTTCTGCTGAATTCTTTGTTATCATATTTCTCATAAGCCCAGGTTTTTGTGTTAGGCCTAAGCAGCTGGACATCTTTGACCACAAACTCTCTCTGATTTTGCTATAAAACAGCAATGCGACAGCCTGAGATCTGAACGTCCGTGGGCTGTCTATGTGCTTGGTGTGTTTTGTATTTTATATCTTGTTTGTGAAGATCATCTCTTTCCAGTTTATAGACGCAAAGCCGTGGAGGTATTGCTTTCCTTCTTTGCCAAGTTGGTTCCTTCCTCAGAGAAGAAGAGCTGTGCAATGCTGTGAACAACTCAGAAACAAGCAATGCTTGTTAAGGTTTTGTTAAGGTTTTGTCTTTTGCTGTTATTGTACTGCTAAGTGCTGGCACCCAAGATCTGGAGTCCACACTTAGCTTCTAGGAACCTGACCCCAGTTAATTCTAATTGGTAAATAAAGATGCCAGCAGCCAATAGCCGGGGAGAAGAGACATAGGTGGGGTTTAGGTTTCCCAGGCTTGTAACTATGAGTTTGGAGGAGGAAAAGTATCCGGCATGCCTTAGGAGAATGTGCAGGAGAGAAGAGAGAAGAAGAACTTGCAGGTGGGAGAACCAAAGCTGCCATGTAAAGTGGCCAAGAGAACATGGCCCAGAGGGCTGCTCAATTGAGTCAAGAGCAGCTAAGACAGAACATAGTAATTAGTAAGCAATAATGGGATTATGGATAGAAAGTAGATTCTAATGCCATAGAGGTTAGATAGTTGCCCGGCAATGGTGCTGCTTAAGGCATATTAAAACATAAAGGCTCTGTGTGTGACTTTCATCTGAGAACATAAATGGTGTAAGATGGGAAGGAACCCCACGTCTGGATTTATTAAAATATTCAAACTACAGCTGCCCATCATTTCCTGTCCACACCTAAGCACCGTCAAACCACCCAAGGTCACAAAGTCACCAGAACAAGCTCCATGGGAAGAAGAAGAGTTCTGTAAGCCTCCTGGGCTCTCCAGGGGACTCCATCCAAGGGCTGAAATAGTTCAGTGCTGAGCCCAGGCCACTCTGAAGCTCTCTGGTCAAGGACGATGTGGTTTCTAAGCACTTCTCCTCTTTCATTCAGGGACCTCTCTTGATTCTCTACATGGCTCATGCCCAGCAGACCATTTTAGACATAATATGAACTTCTTTTTCTTTCTGTTTGAACCAACAGTTTAGTGTTTTTGTGATCTAAACATAAAAGCAACCTCCTGCCTTCTATTTGGATCATTTTGCCTGCTCTCTGGACTTTAAAAGTTTAAAAGGATAACTTCAGATTCTTGTGATCTTCTACCAAGGTGTGTTTCAAGTCTGCCGGTACAGCGGCCCTGCATGTCTGTCTGTGGATCACATGGAGTTGATTAATTTTGTATTGAAAATATTTTTGAAGTATGTCTCCATTGAACAGGTCTGAGTTTTTTAAAAACATGTTATTATTCCCAAAATAAAATAATGCCACAGATATTTCCATAGCATTTATACTGAGAGATGATTTAAAGTACAGAGAAGGATATGCACAATGGTTCTGTGCAAACACAAGATTGGACATGGGGGCTTGAGTATCCTAGAAATTTGCTACCATAGAAAGTCCTGGAACCCAGACCCCACAGTGACCAAGGTCTGACGAGGCTTAACTCAGGTGACTATATCTGACATTTACAATAAAGATGTTTTTGCCAAATCATTCTGGTTCACTTAACTAAAGAAACCAGAATAAATTCTTATGTCTGGATAGAGCAGTGGTTCTCAACCTGTGGGTCAGGATACCTTTTGGATCACATATTAGATCTGCTGCATATCATATATTTATATTATGGTTCATAACTTCCAAAATTATATATATGAAGTAGCAACAAAAATGGCCTTATGGTTGAGGGTAACCATAACACAAGGAACTATATTAAAAGTTCACAGCATTAGGAAGGTTGAGAACCTCTGAGCTAAAACATTCTTTCTGAGAGTGATGACTTTTGTAAGGAGATAGATTTGCTTGACTACAGTAGTTATTTCACTGAGTAAATAAATATATACAAAATATCATTCTTTTGCCTTAAACATATTACAGAAAAAATATAATAATAGAATTTTGGAGACTGCAGTAATGGCTCAGCGGTTAAGAGCATGTACTTCTCTTGAAGAGAATCCTAGTTGGGGTGTCAGCACCCACATCATGATGGGCAGCATATAGTTGCCTGTAACTCCAGCTCCAAGGAATCTGATACCCTTTTCTGAACTCCTTGAGCAATTGCACTCATATGTACAGAAACCCACAAGCTCTCACGTGCGCATGCACACACAACACACACACACAAGTAAAACTAAAATAAAGCTTTTAAAATAAACCTTTTTAAAATAAATATTTTTAAAGAGTCAGTAAAATAGAAAGTTGTATCAGATAGATATCCTAACTCCCATCTGAGATCATGCATACCTGTACAACATTTGTGTGCATCTTTGATCCACTGACAGTGTTGACTAGAGATAGTCTACCTATAGCCATAGATAATCTAGTGACACCATGGCCTCACCTGAACACAGAAATACCTTGGAAAGTATCCAGGCTTCAGTGACCCTACATTATAAATAATTCCAGCTAGCTGGGCATACCTCATGTAACAGATATGACCAACAGTTTTTATATATTTGATTATTTTATATTTATATATTCACACATTATATATTTATTATATTTTATACAACATATAACATATAAACATATTATATGTTTAAGGCATATGAATTATATTTTGTATACATTTATTCAGTGAAATAATTGCTGCACTCAATCAAATCAGCAAATCAACCTACCTCCTTACAAAAGTCCCAGTAATGTTCATACTCCTGTAGATATACTAAATATTGTTTGCCACTGCATTGTAGAAAAAAAGATACTGGTGTGAAAGGCATTTCTATATTGTTTTGTATTTTCATAGCCATTACTATTGTCCTCTTTCAAGCTGCCTACTGAATTATCCCACATAATTGTTATATGTAATTATTTTGTTTTGCCAATTAATTTTATAAAATGACTCTAAAGCTCACAGCCGTGAAACGAAAATCATGTCCCTTTAAAAATCTGACTAAAATGGCTATCTGTAAGAACATTTAAAAACACAATAGTTACACACATACACACACACACACACACACACACACTATTTTACAAAACTTTTTTTAAAAAACTATTTCAACTTTTATACACTTCTAGGAATCATGTGTATTGAACAAAGCAAGAGAGATATACAAATTTTTTTTCTAAATTTGTAGTTAAATGTCTATATAATGGTTATTATCAATAACTTTCAATAAATATGGTTCTATAACATGCAAAGCCCTTCTTTTTAAAAATAGTAAGCTCTCTTTTATTCCCATCAAATTACTATTTCCACTATTATAAAAGAAAATAGAAGCTACTTGTCACTTTCAAATTTATCTTACTAAAAATTTCCATGAAAAAAACAAAAAACTGAACATCGACAAGGGCCGAAAGGAGACTTGTCTTCATCAAGTCGGGACACATTGTTGGAATTTTCTTCTGATCTGTGTCTGACTGTTCAATCTTTTGGTTTGCATGGGAGATGGGAAACAGTCTCATCTTTTATAGCATTATAGGCTTATTGCCATGTTTAGAGGTTAGTTTTAGTTTGGCTCTAGTTGGTGATGAGCCAGCATGCCTCATGTGGCTATTCTTTGTGTAACATCCATAGTTAATGCTCTGGTGCTTCCTAAATCTCCAGGGTGAATCTTAATCCAGTCAAGTTGACTCTAAATTGTATCGATCACAGAGAGGAATCTGCTTTCTAGGAGTCTGAGGAGAGAGAATGTAGAGGAGAGAGAAGCTATCCTCAGACGCATGGCAGAGGATCATGCCTCAGAGTTTCAGAGACTTACATCCCAGCCTCTTTACTTCAGGCTCTGCACCAAAGAAAAAGATACAAGCTTGCCAGGCGATTCCGTGAGGCTGGCCTAACATGTCCCTGGAACATGATCTTGACAGCTCACTGAAAGAACAGGCTGCTCCAAGTTTAGAAAATAGATACAATAATCCAGAACAGAAAATGGATTGAAGCAAGATGAAACAGCACAGTGAAAGAAACAAACAAAAAAAACAGTGGTGCTTTTATAAGCGAAGAGGGGCTTCAACAGGAGGGAGAAGTCGATTTACTGTGAAAATCACCATGTTTGCCAATGGTTGATACAACTGATGGTGAGGAGTTACATCGATTTAAATTGTGTCCATACCAAAGCAATGAAAATATGTTTCTTTACCTCATGAACACAATCTTAAAACTGTGAGAGTTAGATTAGTCTTTTGTTTTGCTTTGTTTGGTCAAATTGACACAAGTTAGAGTCATCTTGGAAGAGTAAACCTCAATGACTTCTACCAGACAGTTCTGTAGGCAAGTCTGTGGGAAATTTTCTTGATTGATGGTTGATATGGGAGAGACCAACCCACCTTGGGCAGGTGGTCCAGTGGTGTATGGGAAGGTAGACTGAGCAAGCCACAGAGAGCAAGGCAACGAGTAGCACTCCCTCTATGGCCTCAGCTTCAGTTCCTGTCTCCAGGTTCCTGCTCTGACTTCCTTTCAGGATGGATTACAAGCTGTTATCTTAAAAACTTTCTTCCTTAAGTTGGTTTTAGTTACAGATAAGGTAAAAAGTATATTCTTACCGAACACAAATAGACAAGAGGCAATATTTTAAAAATATAACAATAAGAGTCCTGATTAATTTTCCATTATGGATAAAAACAAAACAAACAGAAAAAAAAAAGACCCTAGCTATTACAGATGAACTTTCATACTTGAAAAAAAAAGCAGAAAAATTCACATACAAAAAATGTAGAGCATTGTTCTTCCCCTGAAAAACTTCCCAACATTGGAAATTGATAAAGTACAGAGAATAATTAGATAACAAGAAAGAAAGTTCTCAAAGAACTAGGTATCAAGCTCATCTCAATGTGATCTATAAGTGAAATAGTCCACCTGAAGTATTACACCTGTGCTATAATTCACAGGTGTGAATGCTTGTATGTAAAGTACTTGGAGACTTGGCTCAAATAACCAGGTGATCACATTAGCTACTATTAGCACTATTAAAAATGAAATATTGAATGGATTATAGTCCTGGATTATTTTGCATTAAAGTAACCTCCACTAGTGAACTGGCCTTTTCCTGGTACATTTTATGAAAATTATTTTAGTTACAGGAAGGACTTAGAACAATTTCTCTTTTACACAAAACAGTAAAAGATACAGGGAAGACTGTAAAGTCCCAGAGTTTGACACCAGTGGCTTCTGGTACCAAGGACATCTTTAAACACTGGTAAAATTAGGACCACCAATGTAGATAGAAATGATAACACTATCTTAGTTACTGTGCACTTATCACATTTCTGTGATAAGTACTATGACCATGATGATTTATAAATGATAACATTTAATTTGGGGCTTATGGTTTCAGAGGATTAGAGTCCATGATGATGGAACAAAGTTATGGCAGCAGGAACAGTTAAGATCAAGAACAAATTGAAGACAGGAAAAGTGGCAGAGCAAATAGCCTTTTGAAACCTCAAAAGCATCCCAGTGACACACCTTCTAATCCTTCCCAAAGAGTTCCACCAACTAGGGACCACATATTCAAATATATGAGGCACCAGGGGCTGTTCTTATTCAAATCACCACACACTGCAGGTACATGCTGAGTGCAGAAAGTCACCACCAGCAGGTCTTCCCCACATCATCCCAATCACAAGGCACTCACAGCATTTCCGTTTTCAATCCAGCTGATGGTGGGGACAGGGATGCCTATTGCTGTGCAGCGTAGGGTTACAAAGGAACCAAAGGTGACATTGTGGGATTCAGGAGCACGCAGGATTCTTGCAAAAACTGTTAGGAAAACAAAGGCCATGAGTGATTGTTCCTTATGAAATGGCTAAGCAAGGCAGGACTTTAAAACTCCAGTCACACTGTGTGCCCTGAGTATGCTCACTCCTTCAGTGTTGCTATGTTTGCCCTCTATGCTCTTTGTGCTATGACCTTGTATTTGTCACCATCCCAGGATACACTTCGTTCCAACATAGAAGTTGGCCTTTGTCGATACACAGTCTAGAACATTTATGCTAATATCTAAATGTGATGGGTTCCTTATGTGTATAACTCATGTCTCATTTTAAGGGACATTTTCTTAGAACCATAATCATCCAACACACAGTCCAATTCCCAATCACCTTTGCCATTCTATCTTATGATCTTTATATATTTACCGCTCTCTGATATTCTGTTAGTTCCTACTTATTTGTTCTTCAGCTCCCCCCATTAGAATGTCTTGTACTGTTTTGTTTCCTGCTGGATTAAGTGCCCAGAAGATTTTATGAAGAAAATACACACTTGATATTATTTTAGCAAGCTAAAGAAATAATTAATGGTTTATACCCTCAACTCTATCTCTAGTATTGAGAACAAATTCAAATATATCACACATTTCAAAGAATGAGATGATAGGGAGAAAAGGAATGTTTAAGATAAATGTGAGGAGGAGAATGAGTCTCCTGCATTCCTTATCATTATACAACTTCACCAATTAAAAAACCAATCTACAGGCTTATCAGTTCTATCCTGAATTAAAAAGGGAGAGTTGAAAACTCAGAATGAATTGGAGAGTGTAGTTCAGAAGATGAGCTAGATTTCTGTCCTTCTTTTCAGATGTGGAAACGGAATCCTCATTAATTTTTTTACTTTCCCAGAGCAATAGCAGAGATGGTACTGAGCCTGGTCTCATGCCTTCTGATGTTAAGTCCAACAGTCTTTTAAGCTATTATGAAATCATTTTGTTTTCCTGTTGTCAACATATTTTATGCTCTTTTCTGTTGTTTTCTAGGACCAGAGCCCAGCACATGACAGGAATTCTAAACCCTAATTGTCACGGCACTTTGACTTAGTTCTTCTAGTTCACTGAAATTCATGGAGTTCATGTGGACAAGGCAGAGGGTTGACACAACAATCACAGTGAGGCTAGGGCTTCTTGGTAGTCCCTCTGACTTTTGACCTTTTCAAAAGGTCACATCACTCAAGGGTATAAAAATGTGACATTTCCCTTGACACCTGGATCTTTGGTTGGTGAAAAATTGAATTAACTTGACTTCCTATCTTTTGATATTGAGGACTCCAAGATGTGGTATTTATAACACCATTGGGGCTCACCCACTTTAAATATGTAAATGTTCTACCCAAAAGCTGGGAGGACAGAAAAGTAATAAAAATGTCATGTTCAATGACAACAGTGCTTAAAAAAAAAATACAAAGTTCTTTTTCTTAAATGTAGTGAATGTTTAACATACAGTTGAATCTATCTCTTAAAACTAAAATTGAGGGCTAGAGGTGTAGTTCACTTGGTAGAGTGATTGCCTAGGCTATACAAGGCCCTGGGTTCAGTTCCCAGCACCACATCAACCAGATGGAGTAGGACATACCTGTAATCCCAGCACTGAGGAAATTAAGGCAGGAGGATTGGAGTCCAAGGTTATCTATCCTTAGCTATATGGGAGTTTGAGGCCAACCTGAACTACATGCCATGCGATAATCTAAAAAATAACAACAGCAACAATAACCTGGCTTTACAAGGTTAAACACCCAACAAAAATCAGAGTTTAGGAACACAATGAGCAATATCCTGGAGACCATGTCTGTCAAACTCAGAATGCAAAAAACTTAAAATGGCAAATTATTTACTTGCCTCAATAAATAAATAGTAAGAGGGAAGAAATCTACTATGGTGTGAAAGAGGTTTAAGGGCCATGTCACCTAAGATCTCACTTTGGATTCTTATTTTCCCCACTGAATCCGAGTTCACAGGCTGTGTTCTTTTGACAGCCAAACCCAGGCTGACTGTCACCCTAGCAGGGTCAGCCACATCCTGTTCATGTTTTCTGGTGATGGTCATGGAGGCGTAGGCTATGCCATACATCTGTAACACCTGGCTGGAATAGTGTGTGCAGGGGTTGGCACTGCAGGTTTTGAGTTGGCACTGTAATCGGAAGCACATGAGGCTCACTGCCTGCCTCTGAGCATTGAGAACAATGTGGTCCTTGAGAGACTGGGAGTTGGATCATGTTGGTATCAGTCTTGTTACAGAAGTGTTCGAATGGTTTGACTGAGCCCTTGGACTTGAAATGAGGGTTTTTTTGGATGAAAGCTAGGACAATGAAAACAAATGGGAGAAATAGGAAATCTAGATTCTTTCTCCTGTTTTGATTTATAGAAGCAAACATTTTCATTCGGGAATTTGGAATTCTTCTTGGAAGTGTAGTGACCAGGGTGGGTTTATTGCATTCTGATTTATAGCCTTTCTTTTTCCTTTTGGCAGCTATTGCATTGTGTGGATCGTCACTTAGGTGCATTGCAAAACCCTCGCTAGTCTATGCTGCACAACCCAGCTAAGCGTAAAGTGAGATAGTGGGTAAGCCAGCCAGCTACTCTTGCACAGCTCAGCATGATGCTAAACTTAATTGGTTCCCCATTCTGCCTGATCTAGAGCTTTCTAGGGGCTCTGTTTGGGCACACGTGATGGGTACTATTGGCTACACAGGTGTCTCCATGACTATAAAACTGCTAATAAATAGTTGTTCTCTCCAAAGTGGGCTACATCATTAAGTGTGATGTGTTAAGAGAGGAAAATGACCAGAGATTACAGTGAAGCCGGTCTATCCCATACTCTTGAGTTCTCTCCAAAAGATGAGAGTTGGCCTTCCCTTTGCAGTAGTGACAGACATCTTCAACCCTTTCTTTCACTTTTCCTCTACTCCCAAAGGTGGTTCTAAGCATCAGTAGAACCTTTTGGGTTCTACTGAAATGTCTTGTTTTCATAATATCCTCCATGCCCCTCACTCTGGTTACATTCACATAGCACTTAGCACCACTTGACAACTGTGGGTCCTTTATTTATTTGTATTGTGGCTGTCCCTCTCCCTGGGATGCAAACGTTATCAAGGTCTGTCTTTGCTTTGCTCATCACAGCAGGCTGACCTATGTATATGTGGGATTCTGTGTATCACTAGATGTACCCCACCTGGTATAGGGTAAGTAATCATAAGTATTTATTAAATGAATGAGTGGATGAGTAGGAGAGCGAGTGGGTGACTTTTCTGATGAGCTAAGGCAAATAAAGTTATCTATATCTTTTACTTATTCTACTTCTATGAAGGGAAAGAGCTTGATATGTGGTTGAAAGTTTACCAAAAGTTACCAGGTCAGGACTTCTTTACCCAATCGTTAACATGTGACATGGGAAAGGCTCGAGAGGCAAGGATGTCAAACAGAAGTTATGGTGGTCCCCTTGTTAGCTGGTCTAGAAGGCTTCCTTGTTCAACCCAGCTTCATCAGCAATAAGGCTCATGTGTTGCTCCCCATTTGTATTTGTTTTCAGTTCTAAATGTGAAAGGTGAAGGTGGGCTGAGAGGAATTCCAAACACTTAACAACCATCCACAACAATCCCAGCAGCTGCAACCAAAAATAAAAGTCAGGCTAACTTCATCCCCTGCAGGAGTGAACTTGGATATAGTTCCATGGCAGATCTCATGGCTTCAGTGGGTAGCCACACACTGACACTGCATTCTACATCATCAGGGAAGCTCGGTGAGATCTGTTCCTTAGCCAGGGAAATGCGCATTAAATGTCTTTATTTTGTAATTTGCTTTCATGGAAGAAAATGTGTTTTGTTGTATAAACAAGCAAACTGCTGAATAGGAGTTTGAAATTATTTAGTGATTTGGGGAGATTTTATAACTAGTATGCTATTACAGTTCTCTTGCCATAGATAATCTGATCTACCACTATCCAATTTGCTACGTACTCGTCCTCATTCACGTTCCCATGGGTAAGCATGGTAGCATTCACCAGCACTATGAGAAACAGACGTGGCCAGTGTTGACCCTGAGGATTTTCTCCTACAGAATCTATTCATGTGTTTTGGGTTTGATGTTCTTGGGTAAACTTGCAGCCCTATTTTGAAGGTCAGGAATCCTACATCAAAATAGCTTATAACAAACCCAGACATACTCCTTCCATCCCCACCCTGAACACCTGCCACATTCATTTTCCAAATTACTTTCAGATTTATAATCGGTCTTATGGTTGCCATTTTAAAGGTTGTATGTGTTCAGGAGCTATGTCCATCATAATTGTTTTTATAATATCATGGGAAATGAAGGGAGCAGGAAACCTAGGCCACCTCCTAAAATGGCAGGTCTCTAGTCTCTCTTCTTGTTAGAGGGTAGTTCAAGAGATTTCTCAAGTTTCGGCCAGTTCTCTATTTCTGAACAGTTATTTCAAAGGAACTGTGAGAGCGTAGATATTTTATTTTCTCTTACTCTGTCCCTTTTGTAACATTTCCTACCCTCTGTTGGTGAGTTCTTTATAAAGTTTTCAAGGGATCAGTAACAGGCAGGAATAAAGGGGAAAGGGAGATGATTTAAAACTAACCCAGCCAAGTGGTGGTGGCACACGCCTTTAATCCCAGCACTTGGGAGGCAGAGGCAGGTGGATTTCTGAGTTCGAGGCCAGCCTGGGCTATAGAGTGAGTTCCAGGACAGCCGGGGCTATACAGAGAAACCTTGTCTTGAAAAACAAAAACAAAAACAAAAAAAAAAAAAACACAATCACTAAAACTAACCCAGACCTCCAGGTGGAACACTTTTACTTGATTGGTGTTGTAAATAACCTGGTATCTAGAAAGAGGAAGACATTTTAGATATGGGTTAGGCCTCTCCTATGGCTTACATCTAAAATGTCCTCCACATGTTCATGCGGTTGGACACTTCGTCTGCAACTGGTACTGCCTTGGGAGGTTTGGGGTTCTTCTTCTTCTTCTTCTTCTTCTTCTTCTTCTTCTTCTTCTTCTTCTTCTTCTTCTTCTTCTTCTTCTTCTTCTTCTTTTTTGAAAATTTATCATTTTAATTATGTGTATATTAATTGTGGGGCTGTACTGGCTGGTTTTGTATGTCAACTTGACACAGGCTGGGGTTAGAGAAGGGAGCTTCAGTTGGGGAAGTGCCTCCATGAGATCCAGCTGTGGGGCATTTTCTCAATTAGTGATCAAGGGGGTAGAGCTCCTTGTGGGTGGTGCCATCCCTGGGCTGGAAGTCTTGGGTTCTATAAGAGAGCAGGCTGAGCAAGCCAGAAAAAGCAAGCCAGTAAGAAGCATCTGTCCATGGCCTCTGCATCAGCTCCTGCTTCCTGACCTGCTTGAGTTCCAGTCCTGACTTCCTCTGGTGATGAACAGCAATATGGAAGTAAGCTGAAAGAACCCTTTCCTCCCCAACTTGCTTCTTGGTCATGTTGTTTGTGCAGGAATAGAAACCCTGACTAAGACAGGGGCGTATGCACATAGTGTGTGCACATGTAAGTGCAGGTGCCCGAGGAGACCAGTAGGATGTCAGATCCCCTGGAGCTGGAGCTAAAGGCAGTTGAGCCTCCCAGCATGAATGATGGATCCTCTGTAAAAGCAAGAATGCTCTGAACCACTGAGCCACCTCTCCAGCCCAGGTTATAAATTCTTTAGGACAAAAAGTTAGCTAGCAGAACTGGGTGGTTGGGGTAGACTTTGAGCATTGCATGTATTTTGTGGTATTGGTCCAGGCTCTCTGCTTCCTGATCCTCTGTGATGCATAGGCCTGTCATCTCATGCCCTTGAAGCTGCAGATGGAGCTGCTGCAGCAGCCCTATGTCTCTCCCCATCTCCCCATTCCCCAAACTGGTTTGCATCCCTTGGATCACTGGGCGAAATGAAAGTTCTCCTTAAAGCTGCTTCTGCCAGCTAGGAAGTCAGGGCCATGTGATAACGACTAATACAGTTTTCTAGTCTGAAAATGTATAAGCCTAAACTCATTAAGAGTGCCAACATGACTCTCAACAGGTTTATAGATAGACTTCAGCTGGTCAAGACTGAACAAACCTTCCAGAATCTGAAAAACTCTGGAAGCTGAAGCACTTGTAACCCCCAGGATTGTGAGTCTAAAGTACTCAATCAATTGTATGTGTTCTGTATAGAGAGAAGGAGACACTGTTTAAAAGCAATGGCAGCCTAAGATAGCTGAGATGAGGACTTGTGGCTTTTAGCCTCAGATTAGCAAGTCTGGTTGAGAAGAACTTGAGTCTTCCTGGGAGAGAAGTTACTTTTACTGATGGGAGGTTTGTTGTGCATGAGGATTGTCCCACACAAATAATACATTTCCATGTTAACTAAAATAAAGTCACTTCATTTTTTTTCTGATTTAGAGCAAATGCATTAAACTCCTCATCATGTGGAAATGTTGGTAACCAAGCATAAATTAGCACCATGAATTTTTTAATACTTCTCCAAAATTTTAATACCCCCTCCCAAATAACTTTCTGTCCTGACCTGTGTGGGTTAGTTATTTATTTATTTTTGTCTGTTCTTTTTCTTTAATCTCATGCTGTGATTCTAGAATTTGGAATATGTGATTCTAACCCTACTCTGGATTCAATGTTCTCCTAAGAAATGTGATTGGTCCATAGCCTGTATCTACAGGAAAGCAGTCCCATCTTCAAGTCCTCTGTTTAATGCTGTGACTTCTTATTCCCATGGGCCACTTGCCATTTCTTGACAGAATAATAGGACTTAAGGTCAGGAAAATAAGCAACTGAAGTATACTGTGCATCTAAAAAGAAGCAGCAAGGCAGACAAGAAGGGGGAAAATACCTTTAGTGTCCTGCTCAGGTTCACTGTCTTCTGTTAATGAGAACAGGAGGAAACGGACACACAGCCAACAAACAGAAACAAAACAATGCTTGGTGAGAAGGGGGGTCTTAGACTGCAGCACATCCATTGTTCAGGATTCATTAGAATCTACTTGTTTCTTATTTCAATAAGAAACAAATGCCAGGAAGGGAAAGTGCTGACCTTTCTTTGCAAGCAAACGATCCCATGGCATAAGATTCCAAATTACGACTTATAGTCAGGCAGTATTATACAGAAAATAAACTACAGCATTCTCGAAGACATAGCTCACTCATGCATTTTTGTTTTAATGCAGACAAGGACAATCCCCCTTTTCTTTCAAGGCAACAGAGCCTCTACTATTCTAGTGAATTCTGTTCCTCTGTTTGCTTGGCTTCTCCTCTTACCAGGCCCTGCTGTGAAGTCAGTGCTGTGGACTGTGGGATCTCAGCTATCATTTCTATGGCAATAGACTCCTGTTGTGGTAAACAGGGGATTAGGGGGGTTCTGCAGAACCAGGGCCTACCACCAACAAAGATCTGGAGCTCTTATTTTTAACCCCCAGAGGCAGTCAGAGAGTAGAGAGAAGAACAAAGCATTCTAGGAACAGAGTAGCCAAGGCTGCTCTGGGAGAAAAAGAAAGAAAGAAAGAAAGAAAGAAAGAAAGAAAGAAAGAAAGAAAGGAAGAAAGAAAGGAAAGAAAGAGGAAGAGAGAGAAAGGGAAAGAGGGAGGGAGAAAGAGAGAGGGAGAGAAAGAGGGAAAGAAGAAGAGAGGGAGGGAGGAAGGGAGAGAGAGAGGGAGGAAGGGAGGGAAGGAGGAGGAGAGAGGGAGGGAGTAAGTGAGGGAGGGAGGAGGAGAGAGGGAGAGGGAGGGAGGGAGGGAGAGAGACAGAGACAGAGAGAGACAGAGACAGAGACAGAGAGAGAAAGAGAACAAAACCCAAAACTCTAAATTGGATAGAAAGGATGGAGAATTTGTATACATTTTTAAAAACCCTAACCAGGGAAAAATAAAAAACAAATTAGTCATTCTAAAATGTTTACTATGACCATATCACACAAAACTCTCAAGGGTTATTTGTTCAAATCCATTTAGACCTTTTTTTTTTTTAAGAATTAATTAAATATAAGTCAGTTGCCATGTGTGTATATGGAAAAATAGTGATATTGTTGGTAACCACTGTTTCTGACAGGAATAGGCTTGCACTGTTCTTCATAGATGGTGGCTATTTTCATATATGTCACACACCACTCACTGAGATCTCTCCTGTATCTCTTTGATTGAACATGACCTGTGTAACTGGGGTTATTTTACATATAAAACAGAGCAAACCATCTAAGACTCAGGGATCTACTGCCAGGACAGAGCAAGAATGCAGTGTCCTCATTCAGGTTCAGACATGGAGTCCTCTGCTGTAACCTGGTGTCATGGTGACTAACGTCTCCATTGCGTACTTCATATCCAATCTTAAAGTCAAATGCATGAAAAATCTCCTATTTGCTTTGACTCTCTCTGACCTCTTGCTGCCTTCACCAAGGAGGTCAATGGTGTTTAGTTTTATATTTCTTGCTTTAAGAATCCAGGCTAGAGGCTACTAACAATTTATAAATGGATGCCAATTACAAAAATAAAAAAATAAAAAAATGTTCAGAGTTTGACTGTCAAATGATCCTTGAGTCCAGATGAAGAACTTAGGTTTTTACAGCATTCCTAACAGTGCCAGGTAAAGCACAGAGAAAGTATTAGTTTCTTCTATACTGAGCAGTTAGAAACTGTAGAGTCCCTGGTTTGTTTTCATTGCATTTTTATTGTTTGTTTTGTTTTGAGACAAGGTCTCACTGTGCATTATTTGCTATGCTTGACCCTCTGGCTCCCCGTCTTGAGTGCTAGGACTTTAGGTGTGTTCCACGATACCCAGGAAGAGTCCCTGCTTGTATCACAGATGTTGTGAGAAGAGATGAAAAGATTTTTTTGAGCCAAATTAGGCCTGAAAATTGTGAAAGGATACCCCCTCTACACACACACATGCACACACACACACCAGCTAAACAGAACCAACCAAAGATATGTAACAGTGTCTGAGATTTAGTGTTTTCCAAAGAACAAGCTCAGAGGTTGGCCTAGGGATTTCACTTTCATATGGATAGAATAAAAACTCCTTTCTGTGCATAGATGCAAATATCCACAAATGCCTCACATGCTTTGGCATTAATACACACACATATAAATACATGCACACACAACTGATGTTACCTTAGAGGAAAATATGAAAGATTACTCTGTGAGGATCTATTGAAACTTGTATGTACCCTGTGGAGCAGTTTTGCTGGTCACTTCAAGGACAGACTGCAGTCCAAAATTCATCATGTGACCCATGTGTCCATGGTGATTCCTGGTGACTTCTGAACTTGTCATCTGCCAGTTTTGAAAATCCTACCTCATAGCCTTCATCTGGATTTAATTGTTAAATTCTCATCTAATTGCTTAATGTGTTATGCTCTGTCTTGTCCTCCAAATAGCTTTTTAATCTTCTGGGGAAGGTATAGTGTTAGAACCAGGGGTAGCAACCAACTTCTGTTGCTTTTTTTTTCTGAAGTATAGAACCATTTCTCACAGAAAAAATCTATAATTTTTAAGAAGTCTTTTGGCATTCGTATAAGGGATGGCTTGCCTTCCACCTTCTTGACTAGCCTGGGAGAGTGGGTAGGCTAGACAGTCAGTGCCCGCCCTGACTGCATGGCCACTCTACTTCCACATTCAAGTTCAACAACAATCAACTACTCTCTTCAATATGTTCACTTATAGAGAACTTAGGATCATTTTAGCAACCCATTTTGACCAATTCTTTATGAAAAAAATAGGGAGGAGAGACATATACTCTAAATCATTCCTCCTTATGATTACTACCCATAAGACCTCTTCCCTACTCCCATTCACTGGGCAAGAATTGAAGTCCAAGTAGTGTTTTGGTGTTTCCAGCTGTAATAGCCACAGCCCCTCACTCTGATTGCTAATTTTTCATACTTCCTTAGCTCTTCTTATCCTGAGTTACTTGAAATTCACTAGTATGCACAATGAGTCTAATAACTAAAGAAAAGAAGCACTGTATGTACTTTCTTTCTGTGAATACAAGTCTTCATGTATTTTCAATTGTACTTGTATGATATAGTCAGCCAGCTGATATCACCAAAAACCACAAATATCCATCACCGATTTTTATTCTTTTTTTGTATTAAGGCCTTTCTCCCCAAATTCATCTATGTATGTTCATTTATGAGGTTAATTAATCACTTCATCAATTGGGGAGGGAATTGGAAGGTTTATCAAAGGTCATGAAGGAAGAAGAAAAGTAAAGATTCCCTGAGAGCTATAAAAGGGATAAACTTGGTAAAATCACACAAGTCATGGAGACCCTGAGGAGTGAATGAAGAACCAGAAGAAAGCAGACTTCGGAAGTATGCAGACAGCATGCATTCTTCTGGCTACAAGAGAGAGGTGAGCCAAGACATAACAGGGATTCCACAAGTGAGGCTGATGTCTCAGAAGAGCTGAACGCACATATTATCTGTTCCTGGCTGGATGGTACTGAGGCTTCCTGTTTCTGGGAAGGAGTTATCATGAGAAAAAAGGTCAAGTATAAGATAGGGAGGGCTTGAGGGAGAAGCCAGCTGTGTCCTGGCCGGCTCTGGGGGAGAGTGCAGCAAGGTATTTTAGAGAAGTTTGAGCAAGAGGTAAGTACTGAGGTCACCATGAGGGGAGAGAATCTGAGATGTGTGAGCCAGCTGCTTTGAACATGAGCACTTTGGAGGTTCCAGGTCTCCTGGTTCTTTTCTTAGCTTAGTGACTTGGATCCAGTCAATGCAGCACACAGTGACAGCTCAGAAATGACAGCGGGCTGTGGATGTTCTACAAGATGCTATTATGTGCATGTGCCTATCCTTGCATTTTGTTATAGTATCCAAACGAGCCAGCTAAAATATTCTGTTTTCTAGATGGATAAAAAGAACAACTTTAACTAGCACTTCCTTTGACTCCTTTGAAACAATAACACCCCTCCCCCACTTATCATTTATTCCATGAGATAGAAGTTTCATAGGATGGACTTGGAGCTTTTTGGCTAGGATTGAAGGTACATGATGATAGGTAAACATAACACAGAGACTATATTTGTGACAGTTCTGAGTTCACAATTCAAAATCATCTCACTAGAACAAATACATAGCAGTATTAGAGAGGATGTCAACACTAAACTAATACCTCAGCCAACAGGAAGATAGGCAAAACATAAGAGACAAGCAGAACTGTCAAGTCCCAGTTCTCTCAACAGCAACTGAGGTCTGATATCTATCTATGGAAGGATGGATAGATAGATAGATAGATAGATAGATAGATAGATAGATAGATAGATAGATGGAGTGCCCACTTGGTGTTGGGAATGAGTAGCTAATTGCTTGAAAACAAAGGCAAGAGTAAGGTGCCCCTCCCAAGGAGAAGGGGAAGACACAGTTACTGTACTGCAGAATTTGGATGCCTATGAGGCTAAATCTTGATTGGACTCCAAAACATTACAGATTGGAGCCCTAAATTCTGCTCATTACATCTTTATTAAGAAGGAACTGGGAGGCTTTCTGAAGAAAACCTTCAACTTACAGGAAAAGAGAAAAATTACTTTAAAGGAAAAATAATTAGGAGTAATGATCCATAAGTTCATAGAACAATGGGAGTAAGAATGCTAAGAAATTCAATGCATTTAGTAACTAGGTGATTAATCCCACTGAAAGAAAATAAAAAGATAGCACAAACCTCAACACATAAGCCATACAAGGACAGGCAAAGTTCAAACACAAGTTAATAATCCTGAAGAAAACAATATGAAGGCTAAAAATTAAAACAGAATAAAAAATTTAAAGAAAAAATAGAATAGCTAAACTTCATGTATATATAAGACATACAACACATTTTGAACAAGGTTGATTGGAGAATCAGTGAATAAGAAGTTGATATTTAGGAAACTGAAGCAGACTGATAAGATAGCTCAGAAGTTAAGAGCACTGGCTCTTCCAGAGGTCCTGAGTTCAATTCAAAGCAACTACACATGGTGGCTCACAACTATCTATCAGGGCATCTTATGCCCTCTTTTAACATGTGGAGTAATGATCATGCAGCAGAGCACATATACATTAAATAAATAATCTTAGAAAGGAGGAGGAGGGGGAGGGCAGGGGGGAGGAAGAGGAGAAGGGGAAGAAGGAGGAGAAGGAGAAGAAGGGGAAGGAAAAGAAGGAGAAGGAGAAGAAGGAGAAACTGTGAAGCCCTTGGTGCCTACAGAAAGAGAGGAGAAATCATGCAAGATCAGGGAAGACCAAAGAAGTGATAAGAGGATCTCCTGATGTTATAAGAGCATGGGAGATCTACAGTAAGAGAGGGGCAGAGAAGCAGCATGCGAAAAGATAATGATTGAAACTGTCTCAAGTTGGAGCAACATCTATATCTTTGGAAGCACTAAACATCTAGATCTCACGAAGGGCTAAGGTTGTGGCTTTAAAATATGAAACTCACGGTCACTCGTGAGGCTTTTAGACATGTAGTGTAGGCAACACAACCTGCACTGCAGAATCAGTGGCTTTGCCTAGGCCTCAGGGATCTTTCTTTACAAAAATACTCAAAAACATTGTGGTCTTTCCATGGGGCAGCAGGACTGTAAGTTATTTAGGAAATGAGTGTGTAGGAAGATTTATAAAAATAAGTTGGCATTTGTGGTTTTAACATGTGTCCTCCCTAAGGGGAAAAAGTAGTACCTGATTTTTCTCCTTAAAGAGCAGGTTGAATTTAATGATTCATCTCTAACCAATAAAATATGGCAGAAGTGACTATATAACTTCTGAATCTGGACTGTTAGAAAGAAAAAAGAAAAAGAAGAAAAGAAAATTCTTCCTGTTCTCCACTAACTCTCAGGCAGGCACCAGGGAAAGCTGTAACTTGTAAGGACACTCGTGTTGCCGTGTACTAGGACCCACAAGAGAAGAATCTGAGGAATCTCACTATCCGGCATCAACCAGAACTAACTTGCACGCATGCCAAGACAGACCTGGTTCGTCCAGCTTCATCAAGCTTTCCTAACACTGAAGAGGTGGTCAGTGTCTCACCTGCATCTGTGACCTGGAGTAGCCCAGCAAACCCACTCTCCAACTCGGCAGTGATGTTGTCTTTTTCCTTTAGCTATTAAATTTTTATGTGAAATATTACACATTAGTAGATGACTGACAGGCCTGATGGCAAGCAAGGATAAAAGCACTGATTGTCAAAAGTCAAGAGAAAAATGCCAAAGCTGGAGTTGGCTTGCCAACAAAAGAAAAAAAGATGACCTTCTCACCCTCTGGCCTGTGAAGTCACGGGATAACATTGAGAGAAAATAGCTGCCACCATAAAATCACACAGACAAAACAAGAGCCAGTCCATGTGAAAGGAGACATAGAGGGACTAGAATGGTGGCTCAGTGGCTAAGATTACTGGCTGCTCTTGCAGAGGATAGGGTGAGATTCCCAGTACCTATGTGGGCACTCACAGCAGTAACTCCAGTACTAGGGGATCTGATGCCCTCTCTGGCCTCTTCAGGTACCAGGCACCAATGTGGTACACAGAAGGTTAAAAAAAAAAAAGACAAAAAGAGTCTAGTACTCATGGATTACCGTAGAAAGAACTAATGAAGAATATATTTAGGAAATGAGAAATTGAACGCATAAAGGAAAAAGAAACATGAAAAAGAAAAAGTAGATACAGCACCTGGTGGTTTGTCTTAACAGGAATAGTAATCGTGGTCTATAAAGGTTACTCAACTTCTGAGATTAAGAAATATTAGGTAATATTTACCATAGGGAGAAAGAGAGTGGCATTTATTAAAGGAGTCAGGCTGCGAAAGAGTAGGCTCTCTGTCCTGCTTGGAACACCAGAGCCGAGACTCTGTGATTTTAACCTCTGTCAGAGGAGAAACACCATCTCTGTGTTAATAATGTCAAAGCCATCACCAAAGTAGAACGCACTGACTCTAATGTCAGAATCTCTAGCTGTGGGGGTGGGGAATTCAGCAGGAAGAAGGATGGGAGTAAAAATCAAGCAGACAAAAGAAACAGCAAAATTAATATTACACATGGTAAAGATATATAGAATCCTGAGGATGAGGGAAGGGGTCACACATTCAAGGCTATCCTGAGCTATCTAGAACAGCCTTGTAAATTAATTAATTAACTCTAACAAATAATAGGAATAAGTTTTCAGAATAAGTATAAATGACTAAACTTATATACTAAAGATAACAAATCCTTTAGATTGGATTATTTTTACACATCAGGCTCTCTTCTATTTACATCATAACAGAGGAGGGCTAGAAAGGAAGCAACTGAAGACTACAAAGCAATGGGGGAAACATTGAATTAAAATATATCAACAAAATCAATATAAAATAGGACAGAATCTATGACAAAAAGTACTCATAGCAAAAAAAAAAAAAAAAAGAGGAACATCACCCAAAGGTTAAAAACACAAATTTTAAAGGGGGATTTATAACAATAACGAGCATGCGTTCCATAA
The DNA here is from genome assembly GCF_008632895.1 of Mastomys coucha. Taxonomy (NCBI): domain Eukaryota; kingdom Metazoa; phylum Chordata; class Mammalia; order Rodentia; family Muridae; genus Mastomys; species Mastomys coucha. Next base: position 19,135,944 of record NW_022196900.1, on the reverse strand, counting down.
AATAAAAATTTCAAAACATGTAAAACTCAAACTGGTGGATTTAAAAGAGATCCCTATCAAACGATGCTGCTAACCCTAGCTGTCAAGAGTTACAGTGTTAGGTTAAGGGGCCTATTTGACATGACAAGGCCAACCTTTAAAAGGGAAGGTCAGAGTGTTTTAAAAGTGTAAATGAAGGAGAAAAAGAAAACTATGTCTTCTACTCTGGTCCAAGGGCCATTTACTTTTGTGCCACGGTACAAATTTATGGACCATAAAACTAAAATAGAAAGATTATAAATGCTACAAAGCAACTTCTCAAAATAGCCGTTTGCAAAGTCCAGTTCCCCTGGTCTCTTCATGCACCTTTCCAAACAGTTCCTGGCTGTTCTGTCACACGGTGAGACTGCACGGTGATGGTATTTAAAATGAAGATTGAAGGAGATGTCTAAAGCACTCACCAGGGAGAAATAAAAATTATCCCATTCCTATAAAATACTGAGATACTATTTGCCTTCTACTGTTTTGTTTTGTTTCATTTTAAGACAGTCTAAGACTTAGGCTGGCCTCAAGTGTTCCCTTCGATGCTCAACTAAAGAGCTCATATTTTCCTCTGCACCCAAATGTTTTGATGTAATAATGCATATACGGCTCAGTTCTGAAAAGCACACTCTGTTTGTCCAGAGGACATGAATTCAGTTCCCAGCATCCATGTTCACAGTTCTTAACCCTCTGTGAACCCAAGTTCTGTGGAAATGTGATGCCAGTTTCTGGTCTGTGTGGGTACCTGCACATAGACACATTTATTTGCTTTTATGCCTGTGACTTTCTTCCCAATCAGTAGCTCAGGGAATCCTGACTCTCTGTCCCCAAAGTTCTAACTAACTCTGGAGATTTTGCAAAGGACAAACTCAGAAATTAGGCAAACTCAGAAACTGGAAAATCCATACTCAGCACTGAGAAAATCTCCTCCCATTTATATATGATGCCATGAGTGGTAGATGTGCACTAGAACCTTAATTTTATTGTTCACTGGGGTTTTTTTTTTTTTGTCTGATTCTTGCTCAACTTCTACAGATTTCAGTTTTTTTCAACCAGAAGGAAAACAATGGAGTGATTGACTCTCAGCTCAGAATTGTGGAGAAGATTTAAATCATGAAATGATGGAGATATTTGAAGGCAGGTGGGCAAAGCCTGAGCGAGAGACAGAGAATGCATGTGGCTAAGATACATTGAGCGCATGTGTAAACTTTCCAAAAATATTTTTAAAGATATAAAATAAAGATATGAAAATATAAAAAAACTATTTATATCTTTAAAATAAGATAGGAGCTTAATGGGAGTAGGGGGAATGGGTGAAGGTTTGGGGTGGATAAAAGAGAGGATGAGAATGAGTGGGTGGCCATGATATATTATAAACATGTACAAAATGTATGAGAATAAATTAATAAACTATCAAATTTATATAAATTAAAGATTATTTCTATGAAGCAGTTAATAAAAATGTATTATTATTATTATTATTATCATCATCATTATTATACACTGATTGAGGATTCAACTACAAATCGTGATAAGCAAGATTTGAAGCCAGATTCATATTATCTCTCTTCTCTCTCTCTCTCTCTCTCTCTCTCTGTCTGTCTCTCTGTCTCTCTGTCTCTCTCTCTCTCTTGAATATCATTCTAATTCATGAAGTCTGTTCTGTCCCTTCAGCAGACTTCACAGGTAGGTTTTTATTTTATTTTTAACATCAGGCTGCCTTGGCTCATATTTCCCAGATATAGATCATGTTATGTGCTGTTTTCTCACAGATATGAAAAGCATATCCCCGACTCCATACCTAAACGAAACTATCAAGAGAAGAACTGCTCTGTGAAAAGGTAAGTTGGTCCTGTAGCCATTGGTGCTAAGCCCTGTATGTAAATCTCTGTAAGTTATTTGAATCTCTTTTAGAATTGTATTTCCCAAGAACCATTGAATTAGGGATACCTGTTAGTAGACAAATGCTACCAGCAGCCCAAGGGGTCATTTTTCCTAGATTTTATTAATTTATTTTTTCATTAATTGAACACAAGAGGGTTGAAGAGGAATCATGCTGGGGCTCCATAGATTTCTCAATAGATTCCTATCTTGGTATTCAATCATTAAAATAAAATCTGGAAATAATAACAAACCTTAAAAAAAAAAATAGAGCCTGGATTCTCTTTTTGACTTTTGGTAGCTAAAGCAAAGAAAAGGAAGAAGATCCTGGTATGTGGCCACTGTTTACTTTTCCGTCTCTCTTGAAGCAGGGAAGGAACATACATGAGGCAGTCCCCACTGGGCCTCCATCCATGGAGGAAGTGGAACCAAAGTACACCATCCTCACCATGACACTCTGCTCCAAATCCTCAAAGAGACCTTCCCACCTCCATAAGACCAAGACGCTCTATTGCAGTTGGCATAGAGGACGTGTCCTTTAAGGACATGGCCTTTAAGATGATAACATTTTTCTAGTTCATACGTAAGGACTGCTGACTACTAAGTATGAGAAAAATATTTACCCAGTTAATCAAAGTAGAGCTTGTTTTATGCTCATGTTTATGTGTGCATAGGGAAATGATGAAAAAAAGAATTTTTCTTTTACTAAATTGGTCCTGCAAACATCTCATTTTAACCATAAGCCTATAAAAAGTTGGGCTCCAGTTCCAATGTACTCTTTCAAAGAAGAAAATCATCTTCAATTCTGATGGGAAGAGACAATGAACCTCTTAGTTACTAGAGGAGAAATCCTCCCCTGGCTACTATTCTAAACCTTTTGTATCTGAAAGAATTTTCAGTTTGCAAAAGCCAAGCAAACAGGAGGAAGTTCCATGTGCTATCCATCCAACTTCTCCTAATCCTGTATAGTCATAGCAGGTATAAACAAAATTTTAGGATATCCATCAAATTTTCTTTTTATCTGAAGCTCAGGAAGATGTCCGAATTCTAAGAGTCCAAAAATCAATTATTTTCCTGTATTTAGAACTTTTAGCTGGAAAAAAAATAGGAGTCCAGCAATCCTAACTTTAGTCTGAAATACCACCACAGTATTCTGGTTTGTTAAATGGCGTGAACTGGTAACATCTGTGGTTATTTTAGGAGGGATGCTGAGTGTCCAATAGGACCACATGCTTCCAAGCTTTAGATTTCCATCACTTAACAAATGCATTTGAGACAGAATGGAATAAAAAAGAACCTTAGCAAGAGCCTGAGTCAAGTTGCAGGTCATCGTGGCTGCAGAGGTACCATTAACAGATGCTGCCACACACTCTCCCTTCTTGTTATGCTCTGAGTGTGAGTCAGGATTGGGCTCTCTGTGCACATGATAGACTTACAATCCCCACCCCACCAAAGTCCATCTTCTTTCGTCTCTCACAAAGGTGTGAGCCACACAATGAACGGCTCTTCATTAGACAGAACTCTGATGGGTTCCACCTTTCTGATGCTCTGAATTTTCCAAGACTTTTCACTATGTTTGGAAATATTCAAGACATGAAACAACTTATCATAGGTTGGATTTTGAATGTCTCCTGATGGCCCATTGCTGTGAGGGTCACCAGTCTGTGGTGCTGTTAGGAAACGATGAAGCTTTTTGAGGTGGAGTTTGATGAGAAGAATTTAGGTCACTCAAACACACTCTTGAAGAAGATATAGAACCCAGCCCTTCCTGTTTCACTCTTTGCTTTCTGGCCACTATCAAGTAAACAGAAGTCTTTCTTATACACTCCCTACATGATGTATTGTGTTGCTCTAGACCAGTGATTCTCAACCTGTGGGTCATGACTACCTTCGGGAATGAATGACCCTTTCACAGGAGTCATCTACGACCATTGGAAACACAGATATTTGCATTATGATTCACAATAGTAGCAAAATTACAATTATGAAGTAGCAATGAAAATAATTTTATGGTTGGGGGTCACCAAACCTTGATGAACTGTATTAGACAGTCACGACATTAGGAAGGTTGAGAACCACTGCCCTAGTGTCAAGGCCAGGACTAGGCCAACTGACCATGACGAAATCCTCTGAAAGTCCTAGTCAAAAAAAACCTTCTCTCCCTTTAAGATAGTTGTCTTGGGGAACTCTGCCAGTCCAGTGACACAGGTTCCTTCCAGTCTGTCTGGGCCAGTGCCCTGAGCAGACCTTGGGTGCAAACTCTGCAGCAAGTCCCATAACACCCAGAGGAAGCTCTACTTCCAGGCATTCTAACACACCCAGGATCATAGGAACAGAGGTGAGGAGGACACAATGTCTGTCCCATCACCAGGAGTAACTGGGACCAGAGGGACCCAGACATGCAGGAATTCCACCAGCCCAGTGGCATGGGTTCCTTCTAGTCTATCTGGGCTGGTACCCTGAGAAAACCTTGGGCACAAACTCTGTAGTGAGTCCCATAATACCTAGAGGAAGCTCTCCTTCCAGGTGCTCTAACGGGACCAGGATCACAAGATCCCAAAATCACAGGATCACAGAGACAGCTTGACTCTAAGGAGTTCTGACACAACCAAGATCACAGGAAGGACAGGCCCCAGGCAGATTTAGCCAGGGCGGGTAGCAAGGAGAGATAACCAGATGGTGGAAGGCAAACATAAGAAAATAAGAAACAGAAACTAAGGTTACTTAGCATCATCAGAACCCAATTCTCCTATAACAAGTCCTGGACACATCAACACACCAGAAAAGCAAGATTCAGATTTAAAATCACTTCTCATGATAATAGATACAGGATACAGGACTCATGATACAGGACTTTATGAAGGACATAAATAACTTTGTCAAAGAAATACAGGAGAACACAGGTAAATAGCTAGAAGACCTTAAAGAGGAAACACAAAAATCCCTTAAAGAACTATAGAAAAACACAATCAAACAGATGAAGGAAATGAACAAAACCATCCAGGATCTAAAAATGGAACTAGAAACAATAAAGAAATCACAAAGGGAGACAATCCTGGAGTTAAAAAACCTAGGAAAGAAATCAGGAGCCATAGATGCAAGCATCACCAACAGAATACAAGAGATAGAGGAGAGAATCTCAGGGGCATAGAAAACATTGACACAACAGTCAAAGAACATGCAAAAAGCAAAAAGCTCCTAACCCAAAACATCCAGGAAATCCAGGACACAATGAGAAAACCAAACCTAAAGATAACTGGTATAGAAGAGAGTGAAGACCTCCAACTTAAAGGGTCAGTAAATAGCTTCAACAAAATTATACAAGAAACCGTCCCTAACCTAAAGAAAGAGATGCCCATAAACATACAAGAAGACTACAGAACTCCAAATAGACTGGACCAGAAAAGAAATTCCTCCCATCACATAATAATGAAAACACCAAATGCACTAAACAAAGAAAGAATTTTAAAAGCAGTAAGGAAAAAGGTCAAGTAACTTATAAAGGCAGGCCTATCAGAATTACACCAGACTTCTCACCAGAGACTATGAAAGCTAGAAGATCCTAGGCATATGTCATACAAACCCTAAGAGAACACAAATGTCAGCCCTGGCTACTATAACCAGCAAAACTCTCAATTACCATAGGTGGAGAAAACAAGATATTCCATGACAAAACCAAATTTACACAATATCTTTCCACAAATCCAGCCCTACAATGGATAATAGATGGAAAACCCCAACATAAGAAGTAAAACTACACCCTAGAAGAAACAAGGAAGTAATCTTTCAACAAACCCACACAAACCTAATTGCACCTCTTCCAACAAAAGCAATAGGAAATAACAATTACTTTTTCTTAATATCTCTTAATATGAAAATTAATATTACCCACATATCCTAATCAATTGAAATTCAAACGTATAAGAAATTAAAAATTTGTTGGTTATCATCCAGTGGTCTCTCTAATTCGGTAATTGGAGAAATAGGTCCAATTTGTATAACCCCTATACATTTTCTGCTTATTTGTACATGACAGTGTCTTGTAATGGTCTTGAAATCATGCTTCTCCTATCTCAGCCTCTTTATTAGTAGGATTGCTTATTTGATGTTTTTTACATTATACTATGGTTTTCAGAACAGCTTACATATTTCAAAGCTATTTATAAAGCCAAGAGAAATGTAGACAATTAACTTGGGAGGTGGCTTTTAAGAGAACAACAAAGAGTGACACTGAGTTCTTTGCTTGATGTTTGTAGCTATTTTATCAATTTTGAAGAAAAGGACTTTATAAGTTACTCTTTCTCTAAGATGAATGCTTTTCAAAATCATCACAGCCAATGAACCAGATTCTTACCCTCACCTAATGTTTGTGGCACCTCTAAGCAGAACCATTGTTCATTGAAACAGTTGGTGAATGACTTTATGGATAGACCATCTTAATACACACACTATTTCTTAAATGAATGTAACCTATTCTCTGTGGGCTGAGAATGAAGACAATCACTCAAGTCAAATAACTTTGACCATAGCAGGAAATCTTTATCCAAAAATCATGCCTACAATTCATTCCTTGGTGCAGCAGAACTATCAATTCTTAGCTTAGCTACTATGGAGGTAAAATCCTTTGGTGACGTGAGAGTCATTGAAGTACAGCCTCATTTCAATGAAATCCAATGTCTAAAAATTGTTCTTATTTTGGGCTTGTACCACAGTAAGAGCCAAGATTTTAAGCACTACTAAAAACAAAACAAACAAAAAGACTTTATTTATGTTCATTTTAAAAAAAAACTAGTAGCAATGTATTATTTTACAATATACAGTTAATATGTTTGGAGTTATTTAAAATTTATATTGAGAAAAATGTATGTATTTTCAGTGTTGCTGTAGACAAGTATCTACATAAGACTTCAATTGATTGTAGTTTTATATTAAACAACTTTTATAATAATTTTATTGTTACAATATTTTATAAATTTTAAAGAATATAACAAAATAAAAAAATAAAAGGTATTGAAGGAAGGGTCTCTGGGAGGAGCTGGGGTACAAAAGGGAAAGAAGAATGTAATATAATTCTATTTATTTAAAATATGTTTTTAAATGTTAACAAATTCAGATAAATTGAAATTATGTATCTTTTCTCATCATAATGCAATAAAACTTAAATCAGTTACAAAAAAGATATTTGTCTTGAACATTTTCTTATAGTAATAGAAAGTTGATACAAATCTTAATTTTTCATGTTTTTGTAAGCTGCCCCATTACATTAATCATAGCAGGCACCAAACAAGTGTAACAATTTAAAATTATAATGGCATTTATTTCTTACTGCTTGTGGATAACCTATCTACTTAGACTTTTAAGATTCATAAGGAATAATGACATTCTAAGTAGACATCTTCAAGTAAGAACTTCTCAAAATGTAGCTCTTAAATCACCTTCAGGTGACCATGGAAGCCAGAAGAGGGTGCTGGACCCCCTGGAGCTGGAGGTATAGGTGGTTATTAGCCATCTCATGTGGGTACTGGGACCAGACTCCACTTCTCTCCAAGAACAGCAAGTGCTTTCAGCCACTGAATCCTCTTTCTAGCTAGTTCCTCCTTACTAATTTTGTGTTGGGTCCAGCCATGGAATAATAAGACTCTTTTTGATCCATTCAACCTAATAGACAAAACTAAGTTTCAAGTACTGTTTGGAGATACATTTCAGGAAGGAAGGGAAACAGGGCAAGATGAGGAGACATATGAGATCCTACTAGACAGGGCTCTCACACACGATTTTGTCACAGAAAACTCTTCATACCCTTTAAAGCTAAAGTTTTAAAACAGCTTCTCACTTGAAATTTACTTGGAACACAAAGTGATAGAAAAATTAATATTTCGAGCAAGACCTTTGGGCAAGTATCTACATTTTATAGGAATAAAAATTATATAACCTCATGAAAGACAAGTTGTTTTTATTTTGGTGTTATTTACTTTTTTTTCTTTTCCAGACAGGTTGTCCCCAAATAGCTCCTTTCCAGTTTGCTACTAAAAACCTGTTCCTATTTCATACACCTCCTTCGATAAGCTTTCTGACAGCACTCACCACCGTGGGACCAAAGCGAAGCTATAATCTCTAACAAGCAGCAGGCATGCAGGTGCAAGGCGACGCTGATTGAGGGTGGATTTATGTTCTTTGGAACCCAGATGAGCAGTTGGGAATGTTGACATTCTGTTTATGAAATATGAGAAACCTCGCCAGAAGCCTCCTCTGGATAGAAGTCATCAGCTTTATAACAATGCTCACAGCAGACAAGAATCCTGAACACAGCTAGGATTTATGGAGACGCTGCCACGCGGACACTGTGTACTTGTTCCATCTGAAGGGCTCTGGGCTCTCAGTGATTTCTGCTCCCCACCCCTGCTCCCCCTTTTTTTAAACACATGAAGAAATAGACTTTCAAGGGCCAAGTCAGTTATTCAAACTGTGTAGCTAGTAAGTAGGACCTTCAGGATTAATACACAGGACCTGCCAATTAGTGTGCAACTCTCTGAGGACAGATCTATGGAACTTACGCAGACAGAAAGGAAGGAATCACAAATGGGTAGTAGAAGGTGATGTGAAAACCCAAGACCACCTCATCCTGTTGTTAACCCTGGTGTCATTTCATTATCTGCAAATAAAAGGTTTGAACTAATTTCTTACAGTTCCTACTTCAGATGCAAAGTATAGTTAATGATTCCGATAGACTCAAAGCTAATAAAAATGATCTCTCTCTCTCTCTCTCTCTCTCTCTCTCTCTCTCTCTCTCTTTCTCTTTCTCTCTCATGTTTTTCTGTGTAGCCCTAGCTGTTCTGGAATTCTAAAGGATGGCTGGCCTCAAACTTAGAGATCTGCCTGCCTCTGCCTTCTTGGGATAAAAGGTGTGATCTCTGTTTTAAATTAAAATTTACATTTTGGTGCTCATGGATTGTATTGTTTCTGCCTCAAAGATGAAGTTGATACATGAAATGGACAGTTAACTATCTTTGCAAATTCTTAAATTGTTCCTAGTTACACAAAATAGTCCATTAGCCCTGTAAGTCACACTGAAGACATTGTCTATCTGATGTGTTCATAGCAGCTGTTCTTATGAGTGTTATCCTAATCTGTACACTTCTGTAATTTGTTGTTTTGTTTTGTTTTTCGAGACAGGGTTTCTCTGTGTAGCCCTGGCTGTCCTGGAACTCACTTTGTAGACCAGGCTGGCCTCAAACTCAGAAATCCGCCTGCCTCTGCCTCCCAAGTGCTGGGATTAAAGGTGTGTGCCACCACTGAAGCAGCAAGTGAATGACTTAGGCTTTAAACTCAGAACGTCTACCCAAGACTCTGGAGCCTGCTCAGTTTCTATGACAATCTGGAGCCTGGGTTATTAGCCAGAACAGTTTGTTCCCTCCAAGAATCATGCCTGCCATAGACTATCAGTCATGAAGGCAACATACTAATTCAAATCTCAAAACTACACATTTGATATCTAAGGAAAGTAAATAAAGGTAAAATTATTGGAACCCCTGTTTATCATAGAATTTAAAAGACTTCCCATGGTTTCTTTGCATCCAAATATATACATTTTCAATTTACAATTTAAATTTAAGCCCAAAAAAGACAGAGTAGTTTTTTTTCCTATCAATTAAAACTTGGAGTATAAATACATCTTTGAGTATATTATTTTATTAAAGTTTCCTAGACTGTAAATGTGTATTTGAACCTACGAGTCTCATTTTAATACACAGAAAATTAAGTTAAAGTTTTAACATTAGTCTCCAACTAAAGTCTATTAATTTCTGTTCACAATGATTTTTTCATTTTAAATAATTAATAAATACATAAACACTGAATGAAATCATGTACTTGTTTCCAACACCATTTCCTTCAGCAGTTCAGACTGAAAGGGCCTAACTGTTCTCTGACTCTCTTGGTTATTGGTTCAGTATTGTAATTTTTAATGTACTACCTTCCTTTCCTTGGAGCCTTTAGTGACAAGTCTACAAGGAAGGGACCATTGAGGCATTCTTCCCTAAGGTTTATAGAACTTTTGACAATCACAGCATAATGTCCAAATCAGTAGGTCAAACTCTTCTGGAGCATGCACCTATCAAATCATGCAGATTTAATTTTGCCAAAGATCGCCCCTAGGGGTATCAGAGGCTTTCTTTTGTTTGATTTTAAAATGCATGTTTTACTCATGACAGCAAACCAAACCTGTTAGTGGCATCAAACAAGTAGAGCTGATGCCCAGAACAGGACCACTGCACGTCTATTAAAACTGCAATCATTGAGACACAGCACGCATGGGATTAAATACCTCTCTCTGTGGCATTTGTCATATTAAGAGCTGTAGCATAAACAAAGGAAAAAAACAAATCAAATGTGGTATAAACATTACACAATTGCTTCTACTCTTGTAGATGCAACAAGAAAATCTGATTGCCAACAGAGGGGGCAGGTGGAAGTCTAATGTTGTAAAAACACTATTTATTATATGTATGTTTGTTGACATCAACTTCAGAAACATGATGATCAAGAGACTGGTGGGCTGGTAGATAAGTCTGTATGTAGATGACATAGACAGACAGACAATAGATAGATAGATAGATAGATATAGATAGATAGATAGATAGATAGATAGGTAGGTAGGTAGATAGATTGATTGATAGGTAAGTAGATAGACAGACAGATGATAGATAGATAGATAAAGTAGATAGAACTAGATAGATAGATATAGATAGATAGATAGACAGAAAAAGGTAAATAGATATATAGGCAGACAGACAGACAGACATTGTTGCTTAATTTAGGATGATCTACTTTTGCTTGCAAAAGATCTTGAGGAGACAAGTTTCTAAATAGACTTGGCCAGCTCTAAGGGAACGCAAGTACAGCCTTTTAGACTGCAGGAAAACTATCGGCAGCCCTCTGGTGCCCTGACTAGCAACAGAGGTCCATGTCCTGGAGCCACTTAAAATTTCCACACTGCTTGCTTTCTCTCCTAGCTGCCAACATTCCCATTCATGTTGAGATAAGATGCTGTTTTTCAAAGCCTTGTGGAAACAGGAGATAAACATTAGAGAGGCATATAGCAGTGTCTACCTAGAAGGACTCTGTCCACACTCCTGCTGCTTCCTGCTGCTCTGGCTTCATCGGCCCCTTTTGTATAGCTATCAAGACTTCACACATGAGGTCTCTGGGATGCTCAGGCAGTTCCAGCTTCCCTTCTGTCCAACCTTTATTTCTCTGTAGCTTAAGATGCCAACAGCGAGCCAGGTCATAACAGCTAATGCAATCATCAGGGACCTTGGCATGTTCAACATTCATCTAATTTAATTGGGTCTTGATGACTCTCCACTCATTTTGGCTTTCTTCATCTAATAGGACTCATGGGAATTTAGTGTTTACATAAGATCTATATTCTATATTCAGAGCCATGTAAATAAATCTGGTTACCCATGGTTAAGTCAAAAACTTAAAGAAAGAAAAAACAAAAACAAATAGAAACAAACAAACAAACACAAACAGTGTTCATTGGATCTTTCCCAGTAATAAAAAAATCTTATATTAAAGATCCATATGAACACACACACATACACACACAAACCACAAAATGAAAAAAATACATAATTATACCAAAACCATTTCAATTCTGTAAGATTAATTACTATTGGTGAAATATATATATATATAATAGAATTATGCCACTGGTTAAGAATAGGGGGAAAGTGGCTGGAGAGATGGCTCAGGGGAGGAGACCACTTGAGGCTCTTGCAGGGGACCTGGGTTCAGTTTCTAGCACCCAGGACAGGTGCCTCTCAACTGATTTTAACTCCAGTTCTGGGGATTGGACACTCTCTTCTTAAATCCATCCTTACCTGCAATGTACATACATATACTTAAGCACATAGAGGTACTCATAAAATAAAAAAATAAATGTTTAAAAAAGATAATAGGAGCAGAAATTCAATCTTGCACTGTAGCATTGTCTCCAGTGATCAGATGACTTTTAAGAAGCCTTACCATTCATATTGCACTTGCTGCTCTCATCTCTCTGAGTCACTGAACATTTGCCCCCTAGCTACTCAAAAACCTTTCAAACATACAAGGAAATTCTTTGGCTCACTCCTTGGATATGAGCCATATCCTAGTTAAATGTGGAGCTAATTAGACAGACAGGCAGGACTTTCTCCAGAGGGAAAAAATATCCTACTACATAGCACTGGAAAGTCACTGTGTCTCTGATTTTAACCTAACAAAAATAATATAGAGATAACAATTTTTGAGGAGAAAAACATTACATGGAATCATTTTACTGGGGGAAAATAGGATTCTGGCTTCTATGGGGCTTCATTAAAATAAGCAATGACAAGGAAAAAAATCATTTCTAGTCTAAAAGAAGGCAGCCTTATAAGCTAGTATGGCTAGCATAAGTCTTTGTGATAGCTGCATATCAATTCTCATATGAGGAGATAGTTAAGTAATAATCGCAGCTAAGGGCTGAAAGACACAGCCCAGGTTTAACATCCTTTAGCACCCAGAAGGTCTATTCTATACTCCACTGAAGTATGCAGTGAAGGAAACCAATGAGTCTGTGGTTTGACCCAGTACAGCATTCTACTTTTTTTTATGAGAACTTACATTTGTTTCCCTTTTTTCTATACGTCAGTATCCAATGGAGCTGGAATGCATTCATAGAAAGATCAGAACCCAAACGCAGTGCTTATTCTGAAGTCTCCAGGCCCCTGGAGAATCCTAACAGAAACCTCAGGTGTCTGCTTGTCAGTAAGTAAATGAACCCAATGCACAGAGAGCCCATGCATGTGCCTATCCTGTGTCCCCCTCACCTGCACGATCTAGGAAGTTCTGTTTACTCTCTCTGCAGAACTAATGCAGGGTGTCTTTATAGACTGATTTTCTTCATGGAGGGATGAGCAGAATCTCATACTTGGCTCGCCCAGGTCCTCACCTCTCCATGTGCTTCAACTGAAGCAAGAACCATGAGTACCTAGTCAACCTGTGGGCTAGACCAAGGGCTTTTGACTAAACTTTCCCTATCCTTGAGTTTGTTCTAGAAAAGCATAAAACATCGCATGGCTGAATGGGCAGGTTCATGATGCCGATTCAGAGCAATACAGTCTATGGAAGATGTAATTTCCCAAAGCATGAACATGTTATATAACTTGCTCATTATAAAAGTCTCTTTACAAAGGTTCAAAAAGTGTATAGTGATTTAAATTGTATACTATAACTCACTTCCCTTAATTCTATAAACAAAGATGTGGGCTCTTAGCATTGATTCACATTCACTCAAACTTATATCTTATGAGATGGCATTTAACTTACTTTTTCACTTGTGAACTTATTATATAGGCAATTCACTGATATTTTTCAAGCACATGGTAATCCTTATGAAGGACTTATTAAAGAAGAAAAACAATAAAGCCTAAAAATAATTGTGTTTTTCACTATGTGCCCGTGTTAAGCAATGCTCACAGCAACCTAAGATGTTAATGATGGTCTTATTTGTATTTTAGAAAAGGGAAAGATGAAGGATATTCTTATACGTACAAATCTGTTTCACTTTTTTAATGACTGGGTAGAATTTCATTCTCTCTTTTTTATCGATATACATTATAACTTTTATTTGCTGCTATTATGTACAACATTATAACAGCTAATCTCAAATATATACTTATATACATTTTTACTTAGATAATGTCAATGTATGAATTATTGAGATGAATCTAAATATATCTTAAAGGGGTTTTTCCCACTAAAAGACCACTACTAACCTATCCCAAATTGTGAGGTAAATTGAAAGTTATTGCTTGCCCATTCAGTGTGTTACTCTTTGTATGTAAGTAAGCTGCCTTTCCTTCAACATTTTGATTAACATCTAGTTCTTGTTGTTTTATTATGATGGGTCTGGATAAAGTTGACCCTGTTGACTGATTAGGACTTGATTTTTCTGTTGTTTGATGTTTGTTTGTTTGTTTTGACCTACTTGGGGGTTTAAGTCCCCCATCAATTCTGGCATGTGTTCTGGAAGTCATTCTTGGTCATGTTCTTGAGTTCTGGTTCTTCTTCTTATAGGTTTTTTAGATGTTCTGTTAGTATATTTTTCATAATTTCTGAACTCATTTCATCTTTTCCACCTTTTTCAATGTAGCTGCACTGAATTCTAAAGTGGTCTCTTTAATGAGTAAATGACCCCTCTGTCCACTAGATTACTATGCATCCACCAGATTTCTGTTTCATCCATTATATATTTTCATTTATTAAAATCATTTTTTCAAAATTGCCTTCCATTTTCCTAAAGTGCATTTTAATTTATCCTTTGAAAATTTCACACATGTATACAATATACCTTGCTCATATCCGCCCCTACTCCTAACTTCACGACTTCTTGCTCATTTACTTTCTTTTTATCTCACAAAGAGTTCAATCGGGGATGCCCTTATTTGCATAGCTGTGGGGCCATCCAAGGAGACAAGACCATTCCCCAAAAGGAGAGTGTCTGTCTCTCTCCAACAGCTATAGACAGCCAATAGCTAAGCAGTGGGGGTGGGGCCTTAGGAGCCCCTTTCCTCTAGGCTGGACTGCTAAATGGGAAACATCCTTTTTGTTTCTATTTCTCCTTTTGTGTATTTAATGCTCTGAGCATGTTTGTGTCCCCTACTATGCTATTCTGCTTGCTGGATTCCTTTGTATACTGTGTGGATGTGAACTCAGGAGCGTTCCTTCCTAGACAGCTACAGTTCATGGTGTAAGCTCATCTTTCCTGTGTTTTTATCCATCAAAATACTGTGCCCCCTGAGTAAGGCATATCGCATATTTTTTTCTTGTTAAACTTTTCACTTAGAACTGACTCTTTATGTTAATTTCTCTTAGCAGTGATTCCCCAACTCTATCAATTTAATATCATATCTCTGTGTTCTGAGTGTTAAACATATGCTTCTAAGAAGACTTTTTTATTTTTATTTTATTTTTATTTATTTATTTTTTTATTTTTATTTTTTAACTTTTTAATTTTTTAATTTTTTATTATTTTTAATTTATTTTTTATTATTTTAATTTATTTTTTATTTTTGTTTTTATTTTTTTACATATGTGGCAGTGACCACTACCAAACTCCAGTCACAGAGGCAAGCTCTACTGGTGTTAGCAAAAATCCTGCCATAAATTCAATGTGGCACACTTCTGACACTCAGAAGACTTTTTTTTTTATTCCCTTATAATTGGAATTCAGGTAAAGACAGACAAGTTTTTACCTATGTGTTTGTCTGTGTGTATATGTGCCTATGTATGTGTGTGCCTCTGTCTGTGTCTGCATCTATGTGTGTGTGTGTGTGTGTGTCTGTCTGCATTTGCATCTGTATGTGTGTGTCTGTGCATGTGTGTGTGTGCCTATGCCTGTGTGTGTTCATGCCTGTGTGTGTATGTGTGTGCCTCTGTCTGTGTCTGCATCTGTATGTGTGTGTCTGTGTATGTGTGTATCTGTGTGCCTACATCTGTGTGTGTATGTATGCCTGTGAGTGTATGT
Source organism: Mastomys coucha (assembly GCF_008632895.1). Lineage (NCBI taxonomy): Eukaryota > Metazoa > Chordata > Mammalia > Rodentia > Muridae > Mastomys > Mastomys coucha. The sequence continues at coordinate 19,120,490 of NW_022196900.1, read as the reverse complement.
GTGTGCCTCTGTCTGCATATGTACGTGTGTGTATCTGTGCACGTGTGTGCGTGTGACCGTGCCTATATGTGTGTGCACATGAATTTTCCTGGCTTCTCTTGTGATCACTATGTTTCTCAGCCCTAAGCAAGGGTCTCGGTGCTTTCCTTTACTTCTCATGGAGTCCAAAACCTTGTCTCCTCATCTTTATGGACCTTAAAACGGGGAAATGAAAATGAGGACATCACCCATTGCCTCAGAGCAGCAGGAAACATACTTGGAAGCTTGCTGACAACGTTGCTCATGTCTAATCATTTCTAGTGTCTGGATTCACGCATTGTATGCCCGTGAATTGTGTAATGCATCCTCAATTTCTAAGCCTTTGTAGTAGGAAGGCTTTCATAGTATCATGTCTGTCCTATTGCTGCTGCTATAAGGTTTAAATCCAGGTTTCAACCCTTCTAGATTCAGTGTCTGGATGCTATGCTACATGAATTTCATGGATCAAGAGTCTGGGACTCATTGCTTTACTCTCTTTGGCAATATTCTCTTTTGCCCTATTTTCCTTTCTGGCAAGATTCCAATACTCATGTCTTGCCTTTAAACATAATGTAAACATTCTTTTTCTAAACATGTAGCTGTAGAGTAGATCAAAATTCAGGTAGTTGGGGAGGGGTGTGATTCGGCCATGCGGGGCGGCCTCTCCTTCCATAGTCATGATCCTGTTCTCTGCTAAAGCCTTCAAGTTGCTCCACAATCCCATGTTTCCTTCTGAGTCATCATTCCCACCCAATGGCTATTTTAAAATCTTTCCACTCTCCTTACCCTGCCCACCCCACCCCCACCATGCCCTCCTTACAGAGGATAACCTATCATCTACTTCCTAAAAGAAACAGAGACAATAAGACTTTTAAATCCAATATGCTTCATTTATAAACTGATTCATATTGGGACATGTCCCCATTTCCCTTCTACCCCAAGGAGGGAAATCCTCTGTCCCTAAGGAGAGCAGCTGTATAATGTATCATGGAAGCCTAGATGCTTTAGAAAGTAAAAGCAGGATTCTATTAATAATTATTCCAGAACAACAGGTGTGAAACAGAACTGTCCTGGGAAAAACAGGACATACGGTCTCCCTCTGTATAAAGTTTATAGTTCCACCTGAACCCTGGATGCAAACTGTTTGTGTGCCAAAGCACATTATTCCTTTGACGGTGTCCCCCTCCTTTGTATAGTTAAATTTCCTTTCTCATGATGTTTTAACATGGTCATTATTTCTAACTGCTGCCTGTTCTGATTCTGCACCTTTTTTTCCATGCTCATTGAAAAACTTGTGTGTGTGAATGCACACATGAGTGCTCCTACACACACACACACACACACACACTTTTCTTTCTGCCCTTATAGGATCCTGATTTCCTCTTGTCTCATTTCCATCCTGATGCTTACTCTAGACAATGTCATGGAGAACTGTCTTGCTCTTTAATTGAAAAGAAAGCATTCAATGTGTCTGGATTTCTTAGATACTGCCACGTGTGTGACCCTGTGTAAATGAGCCACGCTCACTGTCCTTTAATTTCCTAAAATGGCACAGTATACGACACTCCTGTTTCAAACACCCTGAGTGGCAAGTACACATGGCTCTTCACACAAAGTATTCAGTATCATTTCAACATTCTAACTATCCCATTGAATTTGAATGACACACATGCTGCACAGGCTTGGGTTTCATCAGCAACTCTATATGCCATATATGACTGTGTATCTTTTGACAGAAGACAGAGGTTAGTATGGTGGTTTGAATGAGAATACCCCTCCTTAGGCTTATACATTTTAGTACCTGGTCCCCAGTTGATGGAACTGTTTGGGAAGGATTAAGAGGTGTGGTTTTGAAGTTTCCTTGCCAGTGTGCCTTCTCTGCCTCCTACTTGTGAATCAAAACATGAGGTCTCAGGTGTTCCTGCTGCCATGCCTTTGCTTCATCATCATAGACTTGGTGGCAAGCAAAATTATTATAGATATCACTTATGTTATAATTATATGGACTAGCAGCAGTATGACACATATTTTGGGTATTTTGATCAAAAGTAGAGAATGTAGAATAGACATAGGCACTAAGTATGTTTCTTACCAACTGTTAGAGAAATTTCAAAGTGTTAGCATGAGCTCTCAGCCATAGCAAATTTTAATAAAGCCTCCAACATATGCTAACAGTCAAGGCACCAAGCATGATTACTTCAGTGTTAGGAAGAAGGTAACAGTATCTCATTTTATTGAGTCACAATTGAGTGGCAAGAGCAGACTGTGTAACCAGGCTCCAGTAGATTAGTACTGGTAATAACTTTCTCTAAGCCAATTTGAAGCAATTTGTTTTAATAGCTGCGAAGACAGAAAACCTGAGTTTGATAGACTGATAAGGAAATCTTGTGTGGAACTTTATATACTTGATAACATCATTCTGTGTCATCCTACACAGTACTCAAGGCAATCTCAAAACCAGGCAGGCAGATATTCCGTGAGTAGGTTCCAGAGTGCAGTTGCATGTGTATTTAGCTTTCATTGGGAAAACATCGATTGTGTTCTAATCTTTAATAAGTTATTTATTTTTACTTCATCTGCATTGGTGATTTACCTGCATGTGTGTCCGTGTGAGGGTGTTGGATTCATTGGAACTGAGTTACAGACAGTTGTGAGCTGCCATATGGGGATTGAACCTATGTGTAGCCAGTGCTCTTAATCACTGAGCCATCTCTCCGGCCAGGATTCTAATCTTTAAATAGAATTGAAAAGAACCAACTATATTGAGAACTATGCTAAGATATATTATATATAATATATGTTCTTATCTAATTATCTAAGATATATACATCTTATATGTGTGTGTGTGTGTGTATATATATATATACAATATATATATATATATTATATATATATATTGTTTGCCATTTCCTAGTGGAAATTTTATGAGCAGTTGGTGTAATAACACTATAGAAATGTTACCTCAACTAGAGACAAATATGGAAAAGGAGGTCATTAAAGCTGTGAGAGAAAAGACTTAGGTCTACTCAGGAAATAAAAATAACTTTAATAAAATCCTGAGTAAATAATGAAGAGAAAATGAAGGAAAGGACAGATTTTGGCTAAAGCAGAATGAGATAGCACAAAGATCTGGGATCTATCCATATCTTCCTTGTTTTAACGGCTGTTTCTGTGTTATGTCTAGTCTGATATTGTATCAGTCAAATATAGAAAATAAAAGCAGAAAAATCTGTAGCCATCATCTGTGAAGTACATTGCAGGCCAGACTGCTGAATATAATCAATAGCTCATTGATTCTTTATACTCGACTTTATGGAGGAAGTAAAAAATCAGAGCTGTTGGATCTATAGCTCAGAATAGGAAGAGCTGGGAAGGATTTTATGGCTGAGCCACTTGCCCAGCACAAGAATGCTGGCCTTTCCCCTCCCCCCATTTATTGAATGTAGATTTTTTTTCTCACATAATATATCCTGATTACTGTTTCCTCTCTCTCTCTTTCTCTCTCTCTCTCTCTCTCTCTCTCTCTCTCTCTCTCTCTCTCTCTCTCTCTCTCTCTCTCTCTCTCTCTCTCTGTCACTACTCCTCCCAGTTTCTCCCTAGGCCCCACCTCAGGATCCTAGTTCCTATTTTTAAACGAAATGGGATAAAAATTTTAGGTAAGGAACCAAACAAGGAAATAGAACATTAAAATCTGTTTTGGATTCTGATTTCTCAATGAAGATCTTTCCCAGCAATTTATTGAATGACCTCATTAAAAAAAAAGTTTGGACAAACTATTACTATGCTCAAAACATTAATTGCCACATAGTTCACAGAATTAGGACCATGTTTATATGTTTGATTCATTGACTTATTAATCTCATCTTTTGTGAAGCCATAATTTGAAAAGGATTCATTTTTTTTCTATCTTCCTATGTTTTGAAGTCAATCCAAATGCATTAAAAGATAAACTTACTTGTGTCCAATATTATAATTAAGAGAAGTATCTGAGCGGCAAAGGCACACTAAAATGGTGTCATGGTTTCACCATCATGGTGATTTTTGTTTGCTGCAATGGTCAAACATAGCAGCCGCTGGGGCAGTAGGTAGGATGTGATCACTTACGCTAGGGAAATGTCTTTTGACTTCTCTGTTTTCAAAGCCTTGCCCTCAGAGCTGGTGAACCACAGCTTCCTACTTCACATCTTTCTCTATCCACAGTACAGCTTCCCAGCAGACAGTGAGGGGTGCGTGCTGCCTCTTACCCTCCACTTCCAGCTTCACCAGTTTGGAATAAGCTGTGCCCAGGCTGTTTTTTGCCACACATCGGTACTGTCCTGCATCTTCCTTTTGCACATTATGGATCCTTAAGCTCCCAGATTCAAGAACTGCAATTCTGGAATTTTCCTGCCAAAGACAGGGACATGAGTTTGAAAACAGCCTTAGTCAAAGACACACTTGCCTTATTTCATTGATTGATCATTACCCTTAAAGCCTAAAGAGTCCGCCTCTTCTCTGCCTATGCATAATAACATATACTACTGGGACCATGCAAGATGATCAGAATTAACTATCTCAATAATCTCCTAAGACTGCATCTATTCTGGTTTTTGTTCCTTCATCACATTAGAACACAACGGTGATCATAATTTCTAAAAGTCATGACTGTTTGCATCTGCTTAGAAGCATTGCACTTTGGGGCTGGAAGTGTAGCTCAGTGGTAGAAAATGTGCTTAGCATGCACACTGCAATGCCCGGAATAAAACACAAAGCAAGGCAAAAGTTGAAGACATTGCTTTCGGTTACCGTGATTTACAATGCACCCTGTATCTTTGAGAATTTCAAAATGACTCTTTGGAGTTCAGATGGGACATTTATTTTCTCTTTTTGAAATCATTGTCAAGTTCACAAGTTCAGTCACTTTTAATTTTTATTGTAGGAAATGTGCCAAGACTTATAACAAAAGGAAAGCCAGGTGGTGTATATTTTGTGATTAAAGTTGGCAAAGCTCACCAAATGTATAGTTTGTTTTAGGTTTTTTTTTTTTTTTTTTTTTTTTTTTTTTTTGACATATCTTGACAACTATGTATTAGTTCCCATGGAGTGTGTTGGGTCTGGTATGATAAGATGAGTCTGTGATCTCATTCTTGGTGAGATGAAGCCGTGGAGATGATCATTATGTATAATAACAATTTATTAGTAAACAAGGAGACAACACAGAAGAGCATATAAGCTAACCCAATGAATAGTTTTTTGTAAATGTGCACACGCATGTGTGTGAATGTATGTGCATGTGATTGTAGTATATCTACATGTGTGTGTAGTTATACATGTGTGTTCATCCATGTGCACATATGTGGCAAGAAGAGGGCATCCAATGCCATCATCTTCTACTCTCTACTTTGTTCCTTTGAGATCTTCACTGAGCTTGGAGTCAGGCTGTCAGCCAGCAAGCCCTCCCATCTTCCTGTCTCCTCTTCCTGCAGCACTGGGGTTACAGATTCACATGTATGTGGGTGCATATGAGCTCAGGTTCTCATGCAAGCAAGCACTCTGATCTATGAAACCCAGCAAAAATACAGCAGAGCTTTAACCTAACTTCTCTTTGTTCCTGAGACGTGTCTGTCTCTATCATTCCGAGTCTCTGTGCTCTAATATCTTGTGTGTTTTCTCTCATTTTCATCCTTCCAATCCTCATTTCTCTCCTCCCAGAAACTTCTAGTTCTAAAACTTGGGTGTTAGTTCAGCTTTGTTATGTCTAAGATCTCAAACAACTAACTGATGATGAATGATGATGATGGTGATGGTGATGGTGATGGTGATGGTGATAATTGATTCAACTGACCAAGACAAATGAGCCTTGCTTTGCCTGGGCTCTGTACCTACTTCATCTCTAGTGCTGCTGATTTCTAGCTCTTCTGTCTCCAAGTCAGTCCTTACTGGAATGCCATAGAGTGAGTGTGCATAGTTAGGAATAGTAAAAGATAAGTTTGCCTAATGTGTATATAAAAAACATATACTAGAAGCTTGTGACTATGTAGATAGTTAATTAGTTAGTTAGTTCTTAGTTAGAAGTTCAGGATAATTATATTTAAAATGACTTAGGCAGGTTGGAAAGAGCACTCAGCCATTAAGAGTGCATGCTGCTCTTGCAGAGGACAGAAGTTGATTCCTAGAACCCACACTGGGTGGCTCACAGTCTGCAACTCCATTCCAAGGGATCTGATTCTCTCCTTTGGTTTCCATGGGTGCCCATGTTCACGTATGTATGTACACACACACACACACACACACACATACACATGTAAAACATAAATCTTTTAAAACAATGTCTTATACAGATTTTAACACCACCATCACTTACTCTGAGAGCACTGTCTCCCTTGATCCAGGACACGGATGGTTTGGGGTTACCCATTGTAGTGCATGGTAGAACTGCCTTCAATCCCTCTATTATTTTTACATTAATGGGAGGACGAGTTATTTTAGGTTCTGTGGAGAAAATAAAAGTTAAGTATGAAAAGGGCAATGTGTCTATATTGAAATTGGAATTTTAACTTTCTGGTTAATTCCTGACATTCATTTCAAGGTCCTTCCTAGGTATCTTAAATGTCAACATTTGCCAAAGGCTAAAACAGATCATTGGTACGTGTCTAATGGAAATCAATCTTAAAAGGTGGTTAGATCTTTTTTTTTTTTAATTCTGTAATTTTTTTTCAAAGCTCACATTTATGAAGCATACTAGATATCTGAAATTTCTTGGTACTCCTTGTTTTAAATGGCACTTAATAAAACATCAATCATCATAAACTGTCCCCATAACTCAATATTATATTATACCAATAGATGTGATACATTTGAAAATTGTCGTTAAGTTAATCTTAAATAATTTTGAGTTATGATCTACTTCCTCTTTGGTTTTAATCTTTTTATTTACTTTCATATTTTATGTTTTCTAAGACAGGGTCTCATCACATAGTTCTGGATGACCCATAACTCACTGTATTGAAGAGGCTGGCCTCGAATTTGAGCTGATCCTTCTACCTCTGGATCCCAAGTGTTGAGACTAAAGTCATTTGTTTCCAGGCCTAGTTCCCACCTTACTTCAACTATTAAATGTGATGTTTCCTCTAGAAAGCATGTAAGCTGCTTTTATATTAGTAACTAGAAAAAAATTCTGATACAATTTCGAGAATCAAAATTCTACAAAGGGCAGTCTCCCCTTCTGCCAATATTCAGGTTAACTTTTCTGAAGAAATGAATGATGCCGGCTCTTTTTTATTCTCTACTATGAAGCTTTGAAAGGAAGAAGTTATTAAATCTAACATGTAGAACGAGATTCAAAATGCCTCAAAGCACTCATAAAGTAATTAAACTGCCTTATGTCCCTAGTGATCGTATTCTGTACACACAGAACAAAGAGATGTCTTTGTAGGACATGTTTCTGAGACGTGTGGTTTAGGCCACTTTGAGAAGTGAGTAAGGGATAATGACTCTCTTTTTCCTTATATGTGAGTATAAGGGAACAGTGTGGAGACTTTTGTGCCATTATGTCATATTTACAAAGATTAAATGCCTGTTTTAACCTGGGCATTTATTTCCCCTTATAGTTAATATAATTCTACATTGTGGCTAAAGTACAAGACAGGCTTAAAATATTGTATAGGAAAGTATAAACCTTGACCATTCTGCTGTGTTCTAGAATTTACAGTTCTCTTTTATATTTATAGTAGGAAACACCTAGATTTTAGGTACTTACCAGGTACCTAACTGTGGGTTGTATTGTTACACACCTGTTGGCAAAACCTTGCCATAGGAGTTGATATCCTTATTACTGTCAAAGAGGAGTTCCAGTTCCTTTCGTTGGTTTCTGTGAACAAGATCATTCTGGGAAGCCACAGATAATGTTTTATGTGGGAAATTTAAGAAACTATCTGCTCTATTGAGGAATTAACTCCTGGTTTCTAATGAGCGGTGCGCTGGAAGTTAAGGAGAATCTTTGGGAAATTGACTAAAAGGTAAGCGAGGAATGGTCAGAATGTTCATGTGGAGGCATGGAGCCTCCTGTCAAAGGAACACATCAGGAATGGCTAGCTTGTTAAAGCAGAGTACTCTTGGTATTCCACTGTGCCATCATGAGGCCGTGGTTGAACCTGAAGAGGTTTCAAGATGTCCCGGGGAAGGCTGTGGATGGACTCATTGTGGAGATTAGGAATCTTCCAGAATTTAACAATTGGAATGACCACACTCATGTACACCCACACAAACAGGTACACTTTCCTATGGTAAGGATGGGGCAGGGAAAGAAGAGAGAGATGAGAGGATTTGGTCTAGAAACAAGCTAAAAACATTTGCATTTGAGAGAAAAGAACAATATTCCAAAGAAAGTAGAAGAGAAGATTACTGAAGTGGGCTCCTTTCCCCATAAGAGGGCCTGGGTCTTCAGAACCCAGCCTTCATTGGCAAGCAAGTGAGACAGCCGGCCTCCTTATTTGAGTCCTTTGCTGCTACATGTGTCATAAAAGGCCTGCTGTGGACATGTGCCATCTACTTCCTCTTGAGTATAAAATCTGCCCTCTGCCATCACAACGCTGTCCCACCAGCTTCCACATGAAATAACCTAAGACTGTTAAACTCACCCTCAGGTACTACAAGATTAACACACATCTGAGGGGAAAGCCGGAAAGACATGAACTGAGATGAGACCATAACTTATCATGGATGAAACAACAATAAAGTAAGAAAGTGGTTTTCTAAAAAAGTCAATGGTGATTCCCTTAGGGAATCAGGGAACATTGTATCATCCAGGTAGAGCTCACTATGAAAAAGAACTATTAGAGACAAAGTAATCCTTGAGAATTAAAACAGCCCATGCCTGGCAGTGGGTAAGAGACACGTTAGTGTTGATGGTGTTCTTAGATCAGTCAGGGGCAGAGCAGATGGTCAGCCTTGGTGGCCACAGCTGTCTTATGCCTCGTGAAGACGTGTGGACAGGGGATATACCGTGGGGCCCACTGTGACATTACAGCTTCCACCATGGGAGGTTTCTTATGCTTTGTCTGTTTTGTTGTTGTTGCTGCTTGTTTGTTTGTGTGATTTTTATTTTGCAAGGAGGTTCTAAGAGCAAAGGGCTGCTAAGAGAGGACAGGGAGATTAGTGGGCTTGGGTGAAAGATATGAAACTAGCAAAGAATCAATAAAAGGTTTTAAAAAGATTAGAAACATCCCTTTTTAAGATCAAAATATTGAATATGACAGAATACCCTTACTGAAATCCAAAATTCTGATATTAAAGGAAAAACTAAAGAAATATCTTAGCAAGAAGAACATAAAGAGATGTAGAAAATAAGGAAAAAAAAATAAGTTCCAGAAAATGAGATCTGATAGCTGTTGAATTTGAAAATAAAATAACAGAAAAAAGAAAAGAGGATTAATAGGGAAAGATTCATTTAAAAAATACCTTTGGTATCTAGATACAAAAGAGACTAAAGCATACTGTGAAAATAAACACATATTCTGGTGGATTTGGAAAAAAAAGTGAACTCTGAAAATAATCAAAAATGCTACAATTTTAAAGTAGGTAAATCTAAGATTTACTTACAAAGAAATAAAAATTTTCATCTCTAACCTAAGGGTGTTGTTTTATGTCACTAAGGATTTTCACCTGAGAGCTGAAAGAAAGAGCTAAGGCTCTGGATATACCTAGCAAAATTTCTACTCAACAAGAAGGCAAAATGAAGACTCAAAATGAAGTCCTGCAAAAGACTCAGAAAATACCTTATGTATACTCTGAAAAAAAAAAAGGTACATGTTGATTTCTTCCAGCAGGACAGCAGTAAAAGATAAGAAATCATAGGGAAGAAATAAAGGCCTAAAATCAGAGGCTCCAGGAGCCCCAGATTCCTTCAGATGGCATGTTATTAGTAATTTATCATTATTAATAATGAGAAAACTCAGTTTGCATTATTGCAAGGCTGACAACATTGCCAACAGCAGGCACCTGCAGCACAATGTGACGCGAGACCAGGAGACGTTGACGCTACTCTTACCTAACAAGAGACAGCAAGTTTCTGCCTACCCCACAGAGGCAAGCGGATAGATATCCCCTAGTGGATATCCCCATGGAAAAGTTTCCATATCCATGAAGCTGGACAAAAGTGATCACAATCAGAAAGGGACATATTAGCACTTAGGATACTTTGCAACTGGCCCACTGCCTGTGTGTGGTAAGGTCCGCTATTGATCCTTGATTTTGGAGACTGGCAAAGAGTTCAGATAAATGACACTGGAGTTTTGCAGGGTGGGGACTAGTGAGTGACTCCATCTCCTGGCTATTAAAGCCCTCCGGGATACTGAGAATGCAATCAGAATGCCCAATGAGTATGAGAGCATCTAGAAGCAAGTGCTTGCTGGGATTAGAGAGGAGGATGATCAGAACATTATAAACCTACATGAGAGAAGAGAGTTTACACAAGAATATAAGGATAATGGCTGAAAAGCAGCATCAAGGTGGAACTAGAAAATATCATCCTGAGTGAGGTAGCCCAGACATAAAAGAACACACATGGTATGTACTCAGTGATAAGTGGATACTAGCCCAAAAGCTCACAATGCCCATGATACAACCTACAGACCATATGGAGCATAGAAAGAAGGAAGACAAGGGGGTGGATGCTTCAGTCCTGCATTGAGGGGGGAAGAGGACAATTGTGGGAGGTGGAAGGAGAGGGGGACAAGGGAGGGAGAAAGGAGGGTGAAGAATTAAGGGACAACACCAGAAACTTGAGACGTGGGAGAGGTAGAAAGGGTCAGGAAATTGAACAAAAATAGGTAGCAGGGGGATGAGGAACTGGGGATATCCACTGGAGGGTCCCAAATACCAGAGAAAAGTGAGGCTACCAAGATCCAACGGGATTGGCTTTAGCTGTAATGCATAGAGAAGGGGGAGATAGAACCTGTAGAGACCACTCCCAGTAGATAGCCGTGACCCCTGGTCAAGGGATGGGGCCATCCACCCATCTCAAAGTTTTTTAACCCAGGAATGTTCCTTTCCACAGGAAGAACAGGGACAAAGAATGGAACAGAGACTGAAGGAAGGGCCAACTGGAGATGGCCCCGCCTGGGGAATACATTGTGTCTGCAAACACCAAACCTAACACCATTGCCATGATCATGAGGCACTTGTGGACAGGAATCAAGTGTGGCAGTTCCTGGGGAGGTACAGCCAGCAACTGACCAGTACAGATGCAGAAGCTTGGAAGCAACCATCAGATTGATCTCAGAGAACCTGGTGGGGTTGCTGGCAGAGGGACTAGAGGAGCAGAGAGGGATTGCAACCCCATTGGAAGAACAACATAGGCTGGCCTGACCATCCAGTTCTCCCAAAGTCTAGACCACCAACCAAGGAGAGCACCTGGAGGGATTCATGGCTCCAGATACATATGTAGCAGAGGATGGTCATGCCTGACAGCAACAGGAGAGGAGGCCCTTGGTCCCTGGGAGGTTTGATGTCCCATAGTAGGGGGATGCTGGAACAGTGGGGTGGGAGAGTGTGGGTGGGTGGGGGAGCACTCTCATACAGGCAAAAGGGAGGGGGGAGGGCAGATGTGGGATGGGGAGTTGGTGTAGGGGTAACCAGGAAATGGGATACCATTTGAGATGTAGATGAATTGAATGATTAGTAAAAATAAATAAATAAATAAATAAATAAATAAATAAATAAATAATTTTTTTTAATAGTGGCATCAAGGGATAGGAGAGCTGCTCCCAGTTACAGCCAAACCTAATGAGGTGGGAGAAACATGACATCCTCCATTTAAGTAGGAAGCCATTCAGAAGAAAACAACTTTAATAAAGCAAATAAAACTATCTACAAAAAGATGAGAGATTTAAAGGAGTGTTTGTAATGGAACTATGCTTTCTGAATGCACAGTAAGAGCTGTTAGGAGCACCTTCTGCCTCTCCAGAGGGCCAATGTTTGGTTCCCAGCAGCCATATCAAGCTGTGCACATTAACCTGTAACTCCAGCTCCAAGGGATATGATGCCCTCTTCTGATCTCTGTGGATACCCGAACACACACAGCCCACTTATGCACATAAATGAGCAAAATAAAAATGAATATTTAAAAAAATGCACAGTGATTTCAGAAGGAAGTTCCCAAATATAATCAAGAGCTGTGTGAATGTCAAAAACAAGTGGAAGAGCGAATCTAAGGCTTGCCCTAGGGTGGCTGTGCTGGCAGGAAGAAGGGACCGGGACAGGTTGGCTCTGGAAGTTGTGTTCTGTGCTTGAGCTTGTGCTGAATGTCAGGGGTTGTCAGGGCACTCTGTTAATGGCTGTTCCAGGTTGTGTGGAGACAACTTTAAAGCCATAGACTATGTTCCTCCCTACTCACTCATCTTCACTTGCAGGGCACCACAACTCTCCACGGCTCCTCCCACTCCGTTGTTGGCTATGCAGCAGTAGATGCCATCATCACTGTCTTCCACGCTCAGGATGGTGAGGAGCTGACCATTCTCCCGGATGCTGTAGCGGGTATCAAACAGCCTGCAGGCCATGGAGCAAAGAAGGGGGGTGTCAGTGCACCTTTCTGATTTACACATACACACACATGCAAACACACACACATATATACACACATATACATAAACACACACTCATATACACATAAACACATATATAAATGTGCAAAACACACATATACATGCACACACATGCAAACACATATATACACACCTATACACACAACACACTCATACACACATACATATATACACACATACACACATATATACACACATATACACAAACACACATACATATATACACAAACATACACCCACCCACACATACATATACACACATATATACACACTCATACACATATACACAAACACACACATACATACACACACATATACACAAACACACACCTGCACACATACATATACACACACTCATACAAATATACATACACATACATATACATACATGCAAACACACATACACAAACACACACATATATACACATATACACACATATGCACATACAGACACACATATGCACACATACATGTCTTTGATTAGTGGATTAAATGGATGACCAGTCAGTGAGGAAGCAGAAAGCGTCAGAAGAAATGTGTGCTTTGAAAAGTTGATTAGCCTTGCTTAGTATAGTAAAATTAAGCTACATTATCTGATCTCTCTGAGCTCCATAATCAAAGCACACTGAGTTGTACGAAACTCTACACTCTAAGTGTAACATTTACACAGGAAAGTGTGTGCTTGAGTGTGGTTGCATGCCATTCTGAACTTACAAAGTATACGAGGCTGTCTGACCAGCAAGTCACACTGATGTGCCTGCTTCTGCCTCCCTAGACGTGGGATTACAAACACCCACTACCATGTTCACCTTTCTTGTGTGTGTGTATTCTGGGTCTCGTGCTTGCAAAGAAAGACCTTTGCCAAATAAAGAGTGCCCCCTCCAGCCCAGGGAAGTCATGATTATTTTATTATTTATTTAAAAATTTATTCAATAATCATGAATATTATCACATATTTTAATAAATGTGAATACAAGCAGTAAGTTCACAGTTTATAACTAAATAAAAATTTTGCAGAATCTTATTTTCATTTTGTTGAAGCCATTAATGACTGAATAAATACCTTAAATAAACTGCTCCAAAGTTGTAGTCATTCTTTGTGCTTTACAAACATGTTAATTGTATCAAAATAAAAGGTTTCAATATACCATTTCCATTCCTGTATATAATAAGCTTTGATTATATTTATCTCTTATTACTCTTTCTACCCCAGTATTGAGAAGCATGATAAAAAAAATTCAAACACTTTGATATCTTGAGACTGTCAGCTGAAACATGCGTGTTAATGATAGCTACTGGACTCTTAGAAAGAGCTAGAGACACAGGGGGGAGATACTGAATCATCCTGGGAATGCCTAATTATCACTAACTGATAGTTGACTTGAAGGGACTACTGATGTAAATATGAATGTTATGGCCTCTACTTGTAGAGGCTAAGACAGTGCCTGAAAAAAGATGATAGAAAAGTGGTCCTTGCCAAACAATAGCAGAGAGTTCAGGTGATGGTGCCTCATACTTATTTGGAACTCAGATCTTAGGAAAATTCCAGACACAGTATTGAAGCTACATCTGGTGGTCTTTGAGAGTTTGTAGTAAAATTCTTGAAAGATTGCTTAAAGTACTTCTGGGACTGGCAAGCTGGCTCAGTGCTTAAGTGAGCTGGCTGGTCTTGCAGAGGACCTGGTATTGGGTTTTGTTCCCTGAACCCATAACCATCTATGACTCCAAATCCAGGGGATCCAGCACTCTCTTCTGGACTCCTTGGACACCATGCAAGCATGAAGTGTACACACATACACACAGGCAAAGTACTTATACATATAAAATAAAACTAAAATAAGTCTTTCAAAAGCTGTTCATAAAAGAAGAAAAGCACTGCCAAGTCAAAACAGAAATTCAGGCTTCGTGAGATGGAAAAGCCTCAATATATCCAAATTGCAAATGATATTAAAGATGTTTTCCAGTCTTTCAATTGTTGGTAAGCTGTCCTATCCTGGGGCTTCTGAGAGAGCTTTCCTGGCAGAGATCCTGAAGGCTGCAACACACAGTGATTCTCCACAGTATTTCAGTGTGTCACAGCAGGAAACACATTCCAATCAGAGGCAGCAAGAACCTGTGTGTCCTGTCTCCCCTCCAAGTTCATGGGTCCCATCTATGGACACCAGTTTCAATACTTGTTGTACATGAAATGTTCACATATCCCTTAGAATATATAACAAGCCTAGTGTCAGATATGATAGGATTTGACATGTGACCTTGGGAAAGTGATTAGGTCATGAAACTGGAACTCTTGTGAGTGAGTGGGACTAATGTCCCTGTAGAGAGCTAAGAGAGCATCTTTATGCCATTCCCTCATGTGAAGAGACTGGGGGAAATGGGCATCTGTGAACAAAATATGTAAGCATCATCCCCTGACTATATGCTACTAGCTTTAGGAACTTGGGACTCCCCAGCCCCAGTTGGGTGGGAGTAACTCCCTGTTGTTTATAAGCCACCTAGTCTTAGCGATTCTATCACCGTGGCCCATGTGCACTAAGAACACTCAGCCTTAGTGCAAACTATATTGCCTGCTAGAGCGTCTCCGGCTCACTTTGTTTTAAATTCTTTAAGGAGTATTTTTGGTGAGATAACTATTGTAACGAAGGAAGAAAAGCAGAACCTGTCTCAGTTTGAAAGAAAAAAAGAAAAGACAGTGACCCAGAAGTCAGACTCCTAGACACAGTTTGGGGACCTAGAGCGGAGGACAGGCTACCCCTCAGCGCCTCTGTGTGGCTTGGGTCCTATGCCTACAGCCTTGGAATTCTATGGTGCTTCTTAATCTCAGAGAAGCTTCAAGATTCCCATCTGGCATTCCCCGTGTCAGATAAATCAGTGTGTTTCCCTGAACTTCAGAACTTCCATTTGCAAAATGAGTATCTTTTCACTTTACGTATTCTAGAAGGTGGCCTTTAGTACCGCCAACAGTATAGGTGTATTTCTGTGGATAGGGAAGTATAAGGCAGAGCAGGGTGAGACAGGATACTTACTTGATGAGAATTTTATTTCTGGTCCAAGAAATCTCAGGCTGAGGGTAGGATTCCACGGCACACATGAAAGTTGCTACTTCTTCAACTAAGGCATCTACAGTTTCAAGAGGCGTGGTGATGACAGGGGCTAAACAGAGCAGAAATAACAGAGAACTTACAAGAGTAGCTATTTGTCACTTGTCCTTTATCAGCCAGAAGCTAAGACATACCTAAATGAGTACTACTGTTCAAAGGCCCACTGGGCTTGGGAGGACCTGTAATATCAGTGTTCCAGAGGAGACACGAAATTGTGGCTGGCCTGACCAGCTGAGTCAGTAAATAAAATATAGTGGAAAGCAAACCAGGGAGACTCCTCATGTCAACCTCTGACCTCTACACATGTGTGTATGCAGATGTGCAAATATGCACCAACCCACACAGAACCACACAAGCAAATCTTTAAAAAGAAATTAAAATGTAAAGTAAAACTATACTCACTTGGGGTGGCTATAAAGACAAAGAAAAATAACAAATGTTGGTGAGGATGTTGATAGACTAGAGGCCTATGCATTGTGGGTAAGAATTAAAATGGTGGTCTCTGGGGAAAAAGAGTATGGAGGTTCCTCAGAAAGAAACAGGAAGAGAATTATGATCAACAGTTCCACTTCCAGACATGTATTTAAGAGAACTGAAAGTGGAGACTCGAGTCCCCAAATATTTGCACATCTCTATTTGTAGAAGCACTATTGATGATAGCCAAAGGATAGAAGCAACCTATGTACCCACCAAATCAGTATACGTATACAATGGAATATTATTTGGCAATGAAAATAAGGGAGATGTTATATTCAATGACATGGAGGAAACATGGAAAGAAAAAACAAAGTATAAGGAAATAAACACAAAAGATCATGCTAATTGGATTCTATGCATAAAATGTCTATAATTCAAAAACCTACAGAGCAAAAAAAAATGTATCAATGTTTGTGTAGGACTCGGTGGGAAGAAATATATCTTATCCTATGGAGCTGGATTACAGGTGGTTCTGAGTAACCCAACGTGGGTTCTGGGAACTGAACCCAAACCCTCTAGAACAGCAGGAAGTGCTCTAACTGTGAGCTGTGTCTCTAGCTCTACAAAGAAAATAAGTAGTTATTGATACTTTATAATTGATTACAAATGAGTGATCAGAGACATAGAAAGGCATCTCTGATTCCCGCCTAGCTGTGCTAATTGAGTAATGTAAGGAAAGGGCATGGGTGGTTGTGCCTTCTTCCTATGGCCTGCTGGAGCTGGTCTGCACTGCCAAGAATTAATTGTTCTTTTTTTAAATTATTTTTCCAGTAATTTTGTGAGTAATTGTTAAGTAGCTGTTATTGATAAACTATTGCATAAATTTATATTAAGTTATATTAATGTTTAATACTATTCCTGCTTAAAAAATCAATCACATCTAAACTGGAGAGATGCCTTAGGTTTAGTCCCCTAGGACCTAAGGGAAAGAGTGAGATACAAAAAAGCACATGCATGTAATCCCAGCATTAGAGAGGCAGAGACAGGAGAAGCCCTGAGGCACACTGGCCAGCCAGAGAGGCTGAGTTAGTAGTGAACTGCTGGCTCAGCATGTCTCAAAAATTAAGGTGAAGGGCAAGTGAGAAAGGCACATGGACAGCCTCCTCCACCACACACACACACAAATACACACACACACACACACACACACACCACACACACACACACACACGCACACACCACACCATACACCATACCACACACCACACACACATACACACACACAGACCACACACACACACACACAC